>NW_017731775.1:1739653-1741739 GCF_001890085.2 Hipposideros armiger
TGGAATTGCTGAGACACTGGGCTGTATGTATATTAAACTTTAATAGGTAATGTGGTAGCACATGATAAAGTGGTAGCCTAGTGTATATTCCCATTTGCAGGTATGAGAGTGCCCATCGCTCCACATCCTTGACAACACTTGATACTGTGTAACTTAAATTTTTATCACTTTATGAATGTGGTATTTCCATGATTTCTAAAATGTTTGAGGATCTTTTGCAAAGTTTATTAGGAGTTTGTATTTTCTTTTCCGTGAAATGCCCAAATGGTTTATTTTTTTAAAAAATTGATTTATAGGAGCTTTTTAGATATTCAGGTTATTGATCTTTTGTCAGTTATATGTTTTGCAAATATTTACAATATTGCTCGTCTCTTTGTCTTATCATTCATTCTTGTGAGCTTGAATTTATGCAACATTTTCTTTATGGTTTTTATTTCATGAGGGTTTTCTTTGTGTATTTTCTTATAAAGGTTTAAAAATTTTGCCTTTCATACTTTGCTTCTTCATTCATCTGAGTTGCTTTTATTTTATAAAGTAGGAGTCTATTTTAATATTTTCATACATATATTTAATCCCCAAATCAGAAATAAGTTTTCTTTTCTCACTGTTATGAAGTACCGGTCTGTCATATATGCATGAATTTATTTCTTGGCTTTTTATTTTGTTTCATTAAGTTCTTCATTTATACCTTTAGCATTGCTTTACAGTTTTAGTTACTACTGTTTTCTCTTGGTGTTTTTGTCTGGTCATGTTTTGGCTATTCTTGAACCTTTGTTTTTCAGTATTATTCAGTAGTATAAATTTCAGAATTACCTTGTTATATGTACAAAACCCAGTAGGAAGTTACATTATATCTGTATATTAGTATAGGGATAACTAACATCTTTAAAATATCAAATCTTTCCACATGGATTTCTCTGCAGTTGTCTTTTAAACATCTTTGAATGTTTCTGAAGTCATAGTCTTAATTTTTAGATAAAATTCTTACACATATATTAGCTCTATTTTTAAGCATGATATATTTTTGCTGTTTTGAATGTATCTTTTTTTTGGAGAACTTCATTTTCTTTTATTGCTGAAGGGAAATATAACTGAATTTTGCATGTTGTTTTCATATTTATCACTTTTACTGGGCTATGAATAACTCTAATAATTTGCCCATAGATTTTTTTTNTAAGTTTTATTTTACACAAAATGGTTTGCAAGTCATTGATTGTTCATTGGACACACTGTGTCTTGTTCTCTGGCTGGAAGTCCAGATGTATGCGAAAAGGAGCACTTTATTGAGTCGCTCTTTTCCAGAACAGTTACTATTTTATATGAATAAAATGAAGTTTAATAAATTGTGGTCATGCCAAGCTTATGAATAGGAACATATAAAGCATAGAAAAGGAAACCAATTTCTTGCAACCTAAAAATACCCTGGAACAAAAAAGAAACTGAAAAATTGTACAAGCTTGGCTCTTCCTACTTTAACTCTTCTTTTTAGCAAAATTGACAGGCAGTTTGCCAGCCAGGGAGCTCTGTACCCACAGTTGACTCAATCTCAGGAGTGCGGGTGGCAGCTCAGTCTCATTCACTTGCTGACTAATATTCTACTAAGAGTATTTGACAGACAGGCACCATTTACTGTGAGAGGTTAATGTTACCCTCCTTCAGAATGAATAGTTTAATAAACCAAGCATCAAAACAGAGTTAAGAAAGTCTCAGAGTCCCCAGTCTCAGAGTCCCAATTCTTCTGCTAGAGAGAAAATACAGATGGAAATATAAAGAGCTTATTATTGGATGTCCCTTAAAATTCTACAGGTTAGAAAAGGTCTCAAGAAAAGAAAAATCTTCCCTGAATTTTATTGCTAACTATAAAATGACTGCTGGTGATGAGCAGTGTCTTTTCTTTTACATAAGGGAGTCTTATGAGGTTGTCTTTTAGATAGTAGAGGATGGATGTTATTTCATTGCACACAACACACTCTTATTGTAAGAATAATGATAATGGTAGACAGTAATGATAATGACATAGAAGTAAAAATAGTGTCAAAGGACTGTGGTGCAAAGTCTTTGCTTCTACCCCTGCTGATACCCTTTT
>NW_017731775.1:1742800-1743490 GCF_001890085.2 Hipposideros armiger
TTGACAATAAGACCAAATGCATAACAACAAAATGCATAGAGGAAAACATAGGCACTAAACTTATGGACCTTGGTCTCAGAGGGGTTTTTGTGAAGTTAACCCCAAAGGCAAGGGAAGTAAAAGCAAAAATAACTGAATGGGACTGCATCAAACTGAAAAGCTTCTGCACAGCAAAAGAAACCAACAACAAAACAAAAAGGTAACCAACTGAATGGAAATAGATATTTGTAAATGATTCCTCTGATAAGAAGATAATTTCCAAAATGTGTAATACAAACAACTCATACAACTCAACAACAAAAAACAAACAATTTGATTAAAAAATGGGCAGAGGACTTGAACTGACAATTTTCAGATAGCCAACAGACATATGAAAAAATTCTCAACATTACTAGTTATAAGGTAAATGCAAATCAAAACCACAATGAGATACCACCTCATACCTGTTAGAATAGCTATTATTAATAAGACAAGAAATAAGTGTTGTAGATGATGTGGAGAAAAGGGAACCCTCACACACTGCTGGTGGAAATGTAAATTGGCACAGCATCTATGAAAAAGAGTTTGAAATTTTCTAAAAAAATTAAGGACAGAGCTACCATATGATCTAGCAACTGCTCTTCTGGGTATCTACCCCCTCCCAAATTGAAAACACTTATTAGTAAAGATATGTACCCCTATGTTTATTGC
>NW_017731775.1:1746090-1747022 GCF_001890085.2 Hipposideros armiger
TGTACCCCGCAGTTTCTGTATTCCTCCATTTATCTTTATTTCTTTGGTGTCCTGGAGCTTCACTATATTATTTCTATTTGGGGATTCACTTTTATTTATGCTGCTTAAGATTAATTGTTAGGCTTCTTGAACATGAAGATAAGCATATTTAATCAACTCTGGAAAATCCTCTGCCATTATCTCTTCTAATATTGCTTATCCCCGCTTTTTCTTTAGTTCATTCTTTTGAAATTACAATTAAATATATACTAACTTCATGGTCTACACATTTTAACATTAAAAAATATTTCCTATGTCTTTGTTTCTTTGCCCTGTGTGTCTTCAGATTTCTCTTCCATTTCACCAATTACTCTTTGGGCTGTATCTATATTGTTGTTCAATCCGTCCATTGAGATTTTAATTTTTATTTTCAACTTTCACTTCTAGACATTCTATTGGTCCTGCTCTACCTGACTGTATCTTATTTATGCACCATGCTTTCATTTCTTTCAAAATATTAAAAAAATACCATTTTATATTTTGACTCTGATAATTCCAATAGCTGCTCACTTTGCAGGTCTGTTTCTGAAGACTTCTGACTCTCACTCATGGTAACTTGTTTCCTTGTATGTGTAGTGAATTTTGGAGGAAGCTCATGTTCCTTGGGACTTAATATGGGCATTATTTGAGGCATGGATTTAAAGTGCATTTGTGTTTCTTTGACAGGTGCTTTGAGAAAAAAATCAATTTCTGCCACTTTCAATTAAATTTTTAGCTTGAGGAGTTTTATGTCCCATGGGTAATGTGAATTTAAGACACATATCGATGTCAGAGTGAGCAGGTGGTTGGAAGTTCTTATGGGAGACATTTTAATCTTACTTGCTTCTCTCCTCAGAGTCTAGGTTGAACCATGCAAGCAAGTTCCCCTATTCACGATCATTTCCTCCACATCC
>NW_017731775.1:1748022-1750075 GCF_001890085.2 Hipposideros armiger
CTTTACATTTCCTTTAAAAAATGTCTCATTCCTATTGTTGACACATCTAAATTGCCAGTCAGGCCTATCTAAACCACATGCAAAATAATTCTTACTCAGTCATGAATTTTGATAAACATAGACCTATCATTTGTTTACTTTACTTGGGTATGTTTTATGTGCTGGGTCTTATTTTAATCACTGTATAGCAATATCTCATTTAATCCTCCCAACAATCCTAAGGAACAGATGTTACTTTAAATCCCCATTTTGTAGTTAAGGAAGTTGAAGCATATACAGATTAACTAACATGGCTACATCTAATTGTTATTGAGTGCTTTAGATGAATTTGACTTAGAGAATTGATTTTAGAGCCCATATCTTTACCAATATGAAATACAGACTTCCAATAAATAAAACAATGTATGTATAGTAACTAGCATTGTCCATGTCACATAGTAGGAACTCAACAAGTGTTTGTTACTTCTCATTATCATTCACGTTCTTAGATCCAATATGATCTGGGGGACTGGTAGGATTTTCTTACAACAAGGCTCTAAAATTGGCCATGTACGTAGCTGGGAACCTAGTTACAATAAGGGAAGCTTTGAAGTCATGCTATAAACCCTTGAGATTATATCAGAATCCCTAGATCATCAGCTATATTGCTACTTAACCCTGTTTCAAAAATCACTTGTAAACTTCTAAATATGATTTGGGCTAGACACCTCCCTCTTTAATATAGCAAACTGAATAAGCTGCTTGCTAAAATCATTTCTTGATTCAGGTTGGATATCAGAATCTTGCTATCAATACCTTCATGCACAACTTACTTCCTTTACAAATTTTCTTTTTTTTTATTATGAAGAACACATATTCAATCTTCAATCTCTATGTTGAATTCTGAGCAGAAATCGCAAATCCCATAACTTTTGTAATACAGATTTCCTTATTTAGAAAGCTAGATATGACAGAAGTAGCAATGAAAATCATGAAACATTCTGAACACAGTGGTGTGTGTACAAAACCTTTTCATAGTGCACAGACGGGGGCTCAAATGATCTATCAGCCAGACCTTCTAAGGTGTCTGGATCAATTGACTCTTGAATCTTGAAAGGTCCACAAAGATAATTAAGTCCAACACCTTTAATTTGCAGAGAGGGAAGTGGAGGTCCAGAGAAGAGAAATAATTTGCATGGTGGTCACTACAGAACCCTGTGCCTGTTATCACAGAAACACAGGACCGAGACACTTTTGTGTGTGTGTGTGTGTGTGTGTGTGTGTGTGTGTGTGGTTTAGAATAGAAGGCATTTATTTGACTTGATTGTTTTTATAATTTTGCAACTGAATATGACAGCATAACAAACTGTGTATTATTTCTATATGTCACATTAAGTGTGTGCTATCCATATTTTCCTATTTCTCCTGCATGATGAAGACTACAAGAGATAGAGGATTTGGCCCAAAACTGGCGACTAATGTTGGCTAGATTTCTGATCATGTGATAGTGAATGACAACTTGCAAGAGGCACATGCCCAGTCGTCTGCAGTTCAGAAGACTCAGAAGCAGCCTCAGTGGAGGCCAGAAACATGAATTTCCTCTGATTCTGTCTTAATGAGGTCTCCTGCTTAATGCTGGAATTTTAACAATGTTCCCCATTACAGAGATCTGGAATAACTGATGCAATCTAGAACAGCAGTATTTGACCCACCATAATGTATGCAACTTTAATAGTGCTGCAATTTATTACATAATCTTATTTGAAAAAGATTTTTATTTTATGATTACATAGAGCTGCCTATTTGGCTTTTAGAAAAAACAAATGTTTCCGTACATCATATGCAGACAGTGGTAGAAATAGGAGCAATGCCAAGGACCAGTCCATTTCTGATCACATGTACTTGGCAATAAATTGTGAATGTGTGAGGTTAGAGATTAAAAGACCGTGGGGACTAAAGTCCTTTTTGAATTATATAAAAAAGTGTGGCATAAAGAAGCCAAAATGTCTCTCCAAAGTAATGAAAAAGACTTCTGAGGTCAAATTCAAGCATATCTCAGGAATTTTCCACAATA
>NW_017731775.1:1752875-1757623 GCF_001890085.2 Hipposideros armiger
TATATATATATATATATATAAATCTGTAAGTAAACTATTTTAAATAGAAAGAGAAGCACATTATCTTGAATTAGGTTTTCCTTTGGTAATAATTATTTAAAGAACTAGACTCTTGCTTTCTATCTCTCCATTCCTTTCCATTCTTCATTTAACAAACATTTATTGTCTGTCTAAATTTATCTCCCTCCTGTCCTATTCAATTCTTTGGATTATGCTTGCCTTTCCAAAGGATTTCATTCCTTTAAAGAATGTTTTTTCCTTTGGAGAAATGACAATGCCTTTTTCTCTTAGGTGAAATACAAATTCATAGAACCTCAAATTTCTCTTCATTTCCTAATGATCATCAATAGATGCATAAGAAGGGAGAACTTCACTTAAATCAGTAGTCTTAAAATAAGAGTATAAAAAAGTTAATAAACTCAAGTTAATGGTTTTCTATTATTGTCTGTTCCTATATTAACCATTGTTTAGTCACAGTTATAATAAAAGGAACTCCTGGGTTCTGTAAGCAGATAACTCTGAAATGCCATCATTTAGTAAATTCTGTATAGATTCACTGTTACTATATGCCATAATGAAAAAAAATTCCTTCTGTGGTGTGTTATAATCACAAGGCAAAGCTTGTCTGTTAACTAATATTTAAGAAATTCTAAGCCAATTGCATTTATAGATATTTAGTTTTTTTCTTCTGTGATATATTTTTGTCTCAATATTTTGAAGGGAAAAAAATAATTCTTGGGCTGGGGAAACACACTGCTACTGTGGGAAAAGTACCACATATATTTATAAAAGTAAATTTGTATTATAAATTTAAATTTTAAAATATTTTGTAAACTACAGTGCAATGTTTCTTTGAGAACCAGTTTGTCTCCTTGAAGGCTGCGCTCAGAGGGCAGGCAGTGAACAGTGATTTAACGTTGGTGAGGAAGGAGAGGAGGTAGATGAAGAATCTGTCTGCTATCTTGGCTGTGGCAGGCCTTGGAGAAACCACAGAAAGACCCATATTGAAACGTGTTCCACTATCTGTTTTTTCTTTGCCCTTCTCCGATATTAGGAAGGAGATAAATTCAAAGAGGGAAGGAGCTTAGATTTTAGAGGGCCAAGTGTGGCCTTTTCATGGAAAAGTTCATGAAAATACTGTCACAGAAGGCAGTTAGATAAGAAAGCTTTCTGGAAGAAAAGGAAACAATAAGGATGTAATTAACACAATTTCTCTGATAAATGAAATTTTCTGAGAACCTCTGATTTCCCCCCACAAATGTTTTCATATTCACAAAACAAATATATAGATGTATATATGTTCAAATACCCACCACTTAGTTTACACTAAAAATTATTGCCAATAGCATTGCAGCTTCCCTAAATTGTCCCTGCCAAACTTCCACCCACTGTCCCACCATTACTGCTTTTTTCTAATTGGAGACAAAGCCACACTGGATAATACAAGGAGTAGGTGGCTTACAACAGCTCAGGGGTGAAACAATGTGCATTTATGTGTGCCAGGTACTATTTTAAGAGCTTTACAAATATTTAATCTTCTCCAAACCCCTAGGAGATAGGCACTATAATTGTTCTCATTTTAAAGATGAGAAAACTGAGGTACAGAGAGATTAAAATAGTTGCCCTAGGTCACACAGCAAATAAATGGTGGAGCTACGGTAGGATTCCAACTCAGGCAGTCGGTCTCCAGAGATCATGTTCTTAATACTTTGCAAAGAGAACCCTGCTCCTGCCCCCACCACCCACCACACACATAAGAAAATGTTTAGGTTACAGCTAGCCTCCTTCTGGATAAAATTTAGCCCTCATAACCGTAGAGAGATGGCATTTTATATTATAGAAAGAGCTAAATACCACAATCCATAATAGTCTGTGGCCATGATTGGAATAACCATCACTGGGTTTGCTCTTCCAATCCATGAAGAAAGAATCAGATGCCAGAATAGTTCAGTTGAACTACCCCAAGAAATGCATCTTATCTGATAACATGAGTTTTCCTTGAAGAGTTGGTTAACTTCTCAAAGAATACAGTTTAAAAAAAAAAAACGATCAAAAAGAGCATAGGATGATGAAAGTTTAATATAAAAAGTATTTATGCCAGGAACTGAAATGTACAATTTCAGATTACTGTAAGTGGCGATAGCACTCAAAAATGCTCATAGGGTTGAGAAGTTGCACACAACCTATATATCAGATGTTTTCAATAAATGCCAGTAAAGGATTCACTTTGACAGTATAGATATAAGCATCATACTTTATGCTCAAAGGAATAGATACAACATGAGAAATCCTCAAGTTAAAAAATAACCTACGTTCCTGAAATCTCAGCTGGCCAAGGTAATTGATCTTTAGTTGTGGTTACTTATATTATTAAATGCTGTCACTTAAGAACATTTTTGAGCTTTGATTCTGAATTCTTTTTAGCTTGGTGAATTTGCATTCAATTTATATGTAGAATTACAAAGCCTAATGATGTTTTGTGATTAAAGAAATTCTGTCAATTAAAACCACTAAAAAGATTCTTTCTATACATAAAGCAAACAGACACACTTAGATATTCTTTCTCTCTTCTAAAAACATTTTGCTTTATGTCAAGGAGAAGACTAAACTTCAACATGAGTAACCCTAATTACTTCTCCATTTAAACAAGGTCCAATCACTTGCATTACATTTGACTTATTACTTAATCAAACAATTTTATGAATTTTTTTAAAAGATTTTCATTGGGGAATTGGGGGAAGGGGAACAGAGAAGTTGCTGTCCTTTTGTTCTTCAGTCTAGTTGTGGAGGACATTGCTTCACTGACCCAAGTTGGCACCATCATTGCGCTCTTCCCGGGTGAGGCACATCAGTCGCCGACTTCTGAATGGCCGCTCACTGCGGCTGCTGGCCGCTCACACTGGCTGCTGGCTACATACGGTAGCCCATGGCAACCCACTGCAGCAGGGGCTGNAGCCTACTGTGAGCAGCCATCCAGAGGCCGGCGACTGATCTGCCTCACCCGGGAAGAGCGCAATGATCACAATACCAACGTGGGCCAGTTGAAGCAACGTCCTCCACAACCAGACTGAGGAACAAAAGGACAGCAACTTGCCTGTTCCTCTTCCCCCAATTCCCCAGCACTGTTCTCATCCCCTCAATTCCCCAATAAAAATCTTTAAAAAAAAAGATAATAAATTTTCTTATGAAAGAAAAATTGTGTACTTGATAAATATGTAGCATGTGACACAAATATGCTGCACCGAAAAGTGATTTGTAACAGGGCAGCTTGTTTGGGCAGCTCAGTGTGTAGATACTTTTGCAGAATGGTACGTCTGTTCATCCTCAAACAGAACACTAGCAGCCCTTTGAAGATCAGCTGAAAGGTTTCGGGGGCAGCTAACTTTTCTCTAACTATATACAGAAGGTGCCAAAAAAATGGATACACATTTTAAACAGGGATAACTGTATTAAAATTGTAATACTCAATATATACCAATAAAAGATGAATACAAGCACATTTGACTTCTGCCATTACAAGAGGTGCTCAAAGTGGTTACCATCAGAATCCAGAAACTTCTGATTATGGCAAACTATTGCTTGACCAATGTTAACCAAAGTGTCCACTTGTATACTTTTTTTGGCACCCTTGGTATTTTAAGTGGATTAAAAAGTTAGGATGTCCGTTAGTTCTAGCCATTGGCAAAATCACAAAATGGGCAAAATTTGCCTGGAAGTTTATTTCCTTCTGCTGCAGAGCCTTTCTGCTGTTCTGCACCCCATCCTGAGGTGACTCTCAGGATTCAAGAACTGCTCTAATCTTTGAATTTGTCTCTTTTCTCTCATCATGGATGCTTTCTTGTATTGCACTCCATTCTAACAAAGGCAACCCCTCCTCTGTCTAGGACACAATGGATAATATTGAGTTGATAATTCAAACTAATCCTAATTAATGTGCCATCAAACCAATATATTATCCCTATAAGTGGACTGAATGTTTTAACCCAGATAAAATGCATACATTTTCTGAGAGTCCTGAGCAAGTGATACTAAAGCTGAGGGTGACACATACTCTGGTAGACAAATGGGGGCATGTTTTGACCAGCTAAGACTTCTGGTACCATTATGTGTTGTGCGAGTGGCCCTGTGTTCAAAAGCATGAAAATTCCTTCAACGTTTAGAAGTGCTTGTAAGCATGCATGTGTGTATAGCAAACGCTTATTGGTTTTTATGGTATAAGTTGTCTGATGGGCTTCAGGGTAAAGCCCACTTTGCACGTCAGGAAAAGGAAAGCTGGCCATGTAATCTTGCCCCATGTAGTCTTTGAAGCCAGACAAAGACAGCTCTGGGCTTAAGTAAGCAGGCAGAGTGTAAAAAATTTTTTGAATTAAGCTGTACTTCCACTGAGCAGATAAGAAAGCAGTTAAGTAGAACACAGCAGGGTTAATCTTCACCACATTGAGTGGGTGGGAGTCCCATTACTGTAAGCAGATTTACACATGTGAGCCCAATACATGCACAGGAGATTGTGTGCAAACATTGTATAATGAATAATAATGATAAAACTAAAATCTTAGCACTGTTTATTCTTTGCACAGTAATGAGGTGTTGCTCTTGTCTTTATACCACCAACACCATGATGGAATCTCATTTTCAATCTGGCTTGTATACTATGATTGGATTTTATTCAATTAACTAATATCTAAACACTCTTGAATGCCATTTGCTCATACACACACACACACACACACACACTTATATATATATAT
>NW_017731775.1:1761093-1819593 GCF_001890085.2 Hipposideros armiger
GTTTCCCTCATGTGGTCCTTTCATAGTGATACCTCTTCCCTCTGTTTCTACCTCTTCCTTAACCACAAGCCACCCTACTTCATTTGTATGATCTTGTCATTTCAAGAATGCTGTGTAAATGGATCATATGTTTATTTAGCCATTTACCTGTTGAAGGACATCTGGGTTGTTTCCAGTTTTTATGAATAAAGCCATTAAAAACATTTTTATATAGCTTTTTACGTGAACATATGTTTTCCTTTTCCTAGGATAAATGCTCAGGAGTGCAATTGCTGGGTCATATGGGATTTACATAATTAGTTTTTTAAGAAAATGGTAGGGTGACACTGCCATTTTAATTCCCAACAGCAATGTGTGTGAGACCCAGTTTCTCGTTATCCTTACAAACATTTGCTGTTAATCACTATTGCTTATTTTAGCTATTCTGATAGGCATGTAGTAATAGCTCATTATGGTTTTATTTCTCTAATGGCTAATGATCTCGAACTTTTCATGTGCTTCTTTACCATCTATATATCTCTTTGGTAAAATGCTATTTTTGTCTTTGGCTCATGATTTAGTTGAATTGTTTTTTACTGTTGCGATTTGAGAGATCTTTATATTTCCCAGATATTCGTTCTTTGTCAGATACGTGGTTTGCAAATATCTTCTCCAAGTCTATAGCTTTTCTTTTTATCCCTTTAATAGGGTCTTCCACAGAGCAAAAGTTTTAATTTCTATGGAGTCTAATTTGTCAATTTTTCTTTTTATGGATTTGTTTTTAGTGTTAAATCTACAATTTCTTTGCCTAGCTCTAGATGTCAAAGATTTTTATCTGTATTTTTTTCTAAAAGTTTTGTTGTTTTGTATTACACATTTAACTCTGTGGTCCATTTTGAGTTAGTTTTTGTATATATTTTTTTACTTAGGTTGATTTTTTTTTTCCTTATGGATGTTTAGTTGCTCCAACACCATTGTTGAAAGGCTATCTTTAATCTATTTAATTTATTTTGCATGTTTGTCAAAAATTAGTTGGTTATATTTGTGTGTCTATTCTACGAGTTCAATTGAGCTAGGTACCTATCTTTCTGCCAATATCACTGTCTTGATTAGTGAAGTTGTAAATATTTCTTAAAAATTCACAAACTGATTCCTCCCACTTTGTTCTTAATTTTCAAAATTGTTTGAGCTATTTTCGTTTCTTTGCTTTTCCATATAAGTTTTAGAGTAATTTTGTCTATCTCTAGAAACAATCTTGCTGGGATTTTGATAGGAATTACATTAAACCCATATATCAACTTGAGAAGAATTGACATCTTTACAACGTTGAGTCTTTTTTAAAAATTAAATTGGGGGCCCGCCGAGTGGCGCGTTGGTTAAGAGCTAGATTGGGATGCCAGAGGGCCCTGGTTCAGATCCCATATATGAGGGCCAGTGACACTGCCCTCTACAGCTAAGATGCTGAACAACAGCTCAACCTGGAGCTGGGCTGCCGTGAGTCGCCAGTGACAGCGATGGTAGAGGCTGCAGCCCCCGCTGCAGTGGGTTGCCATGGGCTACCGTGTGTGGGTTGCCATGGGCTACCGTGTGTAGCCAGCAGCCAGCATGAGCAGCCAGCAGCCAGCATGGGCGGCCGTCCAGAAGCCAGTGACTGATCTGTCTCACCCGGGAAGAGTGCAATGATGGTGCCAACTTGGGCCAGTGAAGCAACGTCCTCCACAACTAGACTGAAGAACAAAAGGACAGCAACTTGTCTGTTCCCCTTCCCCCAATTCCCCAGCACTGTTCTCATCCCCCAATTCCTCAATTAAAAAAAATCTTAAAAAATAGAAATTAAATTGGGGTTACATTGATTAATAACATTATATAAGCTTCAAATATACAAGTCTAGAATACATCATCTTTATATTGCATTGTGTGCCCATTATCCAGTCTAGTCATTTTTCAAAGAAATGGAACAAAAAAAATCATCCAAGTTGTATGGATCAACAAAAGAGCCTGAATAGCTAAAGGAATCCTAAGAAAAAAAGAAAAAAGTTGAGGTATCACATTCCCTAACTTCAAATTATACTACAAAGCTACAGTAATCAAAGCAGTATGGTATTCACAGAAAAAATCAACACACAGCTGAATGGAATAGAACTGAGAACTCAGAAACAAACCCATATGTATATGGGCAACTAATTTTCAACAAAGGAGTCAAAAATATACAACAGAGAAAAGAAAGCCTCTTCAATAAATGTTAAGTCTTAAGTCTTAAAATTGATGGACAGTGTATATTACTCCATTTATTTAGATTCTTTTTGCTTTCTTTCACCAGTATTGTGTAATTTTCAGTATCAAAATCCTGAATATGTTTTATTAGATTTACACTGAAGGAGGAAGACTGCTTTGTTACTGCTGGGAGGAGGCGGAAGTCCAGGTCCCATCTGTGGTCTCTACTGACATGGGGAGAGGTTGAGACGATGGAACTGACTACTGCCTGGTGGGGTTAAAAGTCCAGGTTCCTTACTCGTCTTCTCTAACACTACCCAGATGGTGTTTGGCTGCAATAGATCAGTTATTATCTAAAAACTATCTGTTTTGTTAGGATACAAGACCGTCTCTTGGTCGTTAGCTAGAGACCTCAGTTTTTTTCTCGGGGCTTTTTTTTGTCTGTGCCCATGACATTTCCAGGTTGTCAGGCTTAAAGTTCAAATCTGGGATGTATGAAATACAAAGAAAACTCAAGGAACTCACTGTAACGTTGTTCATTGGGTACCAAGGTCCCTATTAAGCCTCACTCATTCTCTATACCTTTCAGAGTTTTCTAATGTTTATTTTATAAAATGTCCAGGGTAGTTGTATCTAGTGAGAATAGGGATATGGACATATATCCCATCTTCCCAGAAGCAGAAGTCCTACAAATATTTTTAAGGCACAACAAATTATATAAACCATATCCATTTTCCACAGACTGAAAAAATTATATAACATTCTATTTGTCGCAATAAAATTCAGTTCACACAAATGATAATCTGCACTTAGACACTGCCTATAGCAGCCCTGTTATGAGAATCTGAGTACTGGTCTTTCAGTTACCTCATCTACAGAATCAGGATAATGATTTCAGGCCACAAGAGAAGGGACCATAACTCTTTTCCACCATTGTGAACTTGGAACATATACTAAGGGCTTAATAAACATTTGCCGGAGGAATAAACAAGTGACATCTCTGGAATGGAGGTATGATAACCATTAAGTAGATAGAGACTTTTGGAGGTAAGACATTTGTTCAAAAACATTTGTTTAAGAGAGCCTATTATTTAGTTGGAGATAACTAGTCTTTCTAAAATTAAATATGGACAATTCCACAGAGTTTATTATACAGAGCGTGTATGAAAAATAGACTTTTCTATCATGCTACCGTATTTCCCCATGTATAAGACGCACCCTTTTATGAAAAATTTGGGGTCTAAACACTGAGTGCATCTTATACAGCGGTTGTAGATTTTTTTACTTACATTTCCCACAAGTGAGGAGTTGTACGAATCTTAGGATGAATAAAACTTGAATTCAATAACTTTATGTAATACATTTTTTTCAAATTTTGGGCCCCAAAATTAAGGTGCGTCTTATACATGGGAGCGTCTTATACATGGGGAAATATGGTAATTTTATGGAGAAATGGAGAGAATTTTCCCCCTTGTGTAATATACTTGCCTATAACCATAATTTTAACTTATAAGAATTGATTCTAGTTAATGATATAATCGATTCTAGTTAATAATATATCAACTTTGATATACTTGCTGATGTCCAACTATAGATACTTCAGAGTTAACACATCTTTTATTTTTTTAACCGTTTTAGTAATGTACTTTTATTTTGAGCATATCTCTTCCAGTAATTGGATGTCTAGTCTATATACAGTGGAGCGTTGCTTACAACTGTTTTAAGGTACATGCTGAACATCAAACTCAGTAATGTTGTTATTATCTAATTATACATTTATATAAGTGCAACGTGTAGTATAATCTAAAAGACTGTGACTAACAGTTACGTATTTTACATGTAGCACTGACCTAATTTTACTACCTGGAAATTCTGGTAAATAATTTTCTGTGAATGGCAACCGTAGGCAGTGATAGGAAATTATTATTCCACAAATGTTATTATATCATCTATGAATTTATAGGAAGTCATTCAGTATTTAAAAAATGCATTTATCTGTATGATAGAGGAACACTATTCCTTTGTCTACAAATACTAAGGCTTTAGGACAAAAAGAAAATGTACTCAACTGCTCATCTTGTTAGCACAATTTGGGTTAGTTTCATAATTGAAGACTAGTAAAAACATCATCTGATTTCAAACTGATGGTTTGAATTGCCTCCAGCTCAATTTATCTTAAATATTCAGACTCCATTTTTATTGTCTGATCTATGTTTAAGTTTTCTGGTGTCATTATTTGTTTTTTCATTCATTCATTCATTCAGTAGTTTTGAATTACTCTGCTTGCTTCTGGGGATCAAACAAGAATAATACACAATCTTTGCTTTTAAACATATACAGGTTTAGTAAGGAAGATATAAATACAAAAATATAATTGAAATGAGATGTATTAAGTTTGATGGTAAATGTAAGGACAGGCACTTAGGGGAACATATTATACACTAAAGACACCAACTCAGCCTGTGTGGGGGGGTGGGGGGGGGAGGGCTGATGCTACAAGTTTAGAAAAAGCTTCCAGAAGAAGTTACCTGAGCAAGATCTTAAATACTGAGAAAAAAATTAGCCAGGCAAAGACAGAAGGAAGAAAAGGAATTGAGTTAGAATTACTGAAGCAAAATAAGCTCTGCAATTGTCTCTAACTGTTCCTAACTTTGAGAACTCAAATTCTTTTAGATTTAGTAATAGACTTTCATTGTTATATTTATGAACAAACGTCTTAGTTACAAAAGTCTCTACTTATTTATATTTATATCACTCCAGAGATAACTCCAATCACCTATCTATTATTTACCCAGGGAACTCAAAGCAGTTGATGTTGCTGAGGAACCAAGAGGGAAGTGAAATGTGAAGGGAATCAGTCTGGAGACGGGGTGGGAGAGGAGGATGCTGAACACTGAGGGCCCCTGATAGATTGAAGGAAAAAGGAAAGTCACCTATGGGTTTTAAGCCGCTGGGGTTACCCAATTACTTTTAATTTTTACCTTGGTCACTCTGATGTTTCTGTGCAGGGTGGCCTTGAAGAAACCTTGGCTAGGAGAATGGCTGTTACATAGCATCAGCTGAGAGCTATGAAGTTCAGACTAGGAAGCAGCAGAGTGGATGGGTGTCGCGTTCCGCGTAGCACAGGCAGTGATGAGTGAGAGGGGACGGCGTAGGATGAAAGAAAATACAAGAGACAAAGAGATAAAGATAGGTTTATGACACGAGGCCAGGGGGCTGTAGTTTTTTTTTTGGAACTGAGCACCTAATCAGACCAACGTGAAGTTTTTGTTAAGAAACTTTAAAGGAGTAAAACTTTTTTATTTTTTTTAAAGTCCATGTGATAAGTGTCTTAAGGCCAATTACCATTAGCCAGACCCATTGTACTTCAACACATGCTGTGCTTTGTACTCCCACACACACAACCCCCAGGATGGTACAGTTGTAGCTGCGGCCACGAACTAAGGGAGATAACTGACATCATTCCGCCGGGTCCCACTTTTCCAGGACACTCCCTTGAGGAAGTTTTATCGATATCATTTTACCGGGTGTCAGTTTTTCAAGACACTTTTTCGTGACCTTGTTAGGTCAGGGGCTGGTGTGTGTGTGTGTGTGTGGGGGGGGGCAGTCGAGGATGAGGCTGTAAGGCAACAGATGGGGAAGAGATAATAGCCTAGAGAAGTATTTAAGACTTACAGTCATCAGGTCTCAGTGTTTGAATGTGATGAGATGAGAAGGGGAAAATTGTCCCAGATTCCTGGTGTTGATGACAAAGAGGATGGCACCAACACATGTACACTATAGGGGAAGAGCTTATGGAGGAAGATGCACTTTCAGGCTTGGACATGCTGAAATGAAGGTGTCTCCAAGACATAAAGGTCAAGCTGGTAAAGGGAATGACATACATGTGTGACAACCGGAGGCTCAGGAGAAAGGTCAAGACTGGAAATCTCCAACCGATAACCATCAGCCTGAGGGCAGTAGTGACAACCAAGATAGTGAGAGAGATTAGAAGACAGTGAACAGAATGAAATGAACAATTGGGCAGACACAGGTTATAAGAACGACTAAATTCCCAAAGGGCAAGGAATCAATCTCTAGGGAAGCATGTGAATTCCAGAATTGGCATTGGTGCTACTTTCTGTAACTCTTTGAAATCATGGGTAATTTAACTTGAGGCTGGAATCTTAATTACTCTAGGTCTGAGATTACTGTATGCCTCCAAGGGCCAGGCAAGTAACATCAATCAGAGGTTGCTTGGTTGTCAGACAATAAATAGCCAGCTATTGAGGGCCTCAAGGCTGAGTTAAATACAATAGGGTGTGGTGGGGATCTAGGCAAACTGCAGAGTGTGTGCCTTTCTAAGAGGGCAGCCGCAGCTCTCCTCAGCTGTTTTCATGACAGAATACAGGAGGAGGTTGCCAGATCTTCCAGTTTTTCATGAGAATTAAGAGGAGATCCAGATTTTTATGTAGAATATTCCACTTTTCCAATCTTGGCAGCTAATTAAAACTTTAAATTCTATGCAGGGACTAAAGGGAAAATAAAAATATCTGTGGTCTACCACTTTGTGTTGTCTGCCATAGGCAACTTGGGTTGGAATGACCAAGAATAATGTTGAGGGTCAGGAACTTGTGGAATCCCATTCACAAGGAATGCATTCCATCAATAAGTGCTTATTATTATTATTATTTTGAGGAATTGGGGGAGGGGAACGGTGTTGAAGAATTGGGGAGGGGACCAGCCAAGTTGTTGCTCTTCAATCTTACTTGTGGAGGGAGCCAGTCGCCATCTGGTTGTCCATCGGCAGCTCATGTCCTCTAAGCCCAAGGTGCTATGTTACAATCTTAGTTGTGGGTGGGCGCAGCCACCATCCCATGTGGGAGTTGAACCTGCAGCCTTTTTGTTAAAAGCGCACGCTCTATCCACTGAGCCATCCGGGCAGCAGCTCAGCTCAAGGTGCCGAGTTCAGCCTTAGTTACCGTCGGGCGTAGCCCACCATTGAACAGGCAGTCTTGTTAGGAGCATGTGCTCTCACCAGCTGAACCATCCTGCCACCTATTGGCAGCTCAGCTCAGGCGCAGCGTCACTGGCCCATGTGGAAATTGAATCAGCAGCCCTCTTGCTCAGAGCTTGCACTCTTAAGCTAACTCTTAACCAACTGAGCCACTCAGCTGGCCCAATAAGTGATTATTTTATACCTAATATGTGCCAGGTTCAAGGGATCTAGTGGTGAATGAGAGGGAATAATCCCCCAAAATGAATTACATATAAGATTTTTTTCCCTTTATGGTTATTCTCTTGTGATATTGACATGTGGTTGAAACAAACCTCAGTGTTTGTGTTGGAAAAACCAGGTCAGCACTTGGCTGCTGGTGTCAGACGGACTCATATTTAACTGTGCCACTTATTTGATGCCATATATTTGGCTCTGCAGCTATTAGAAACAGACTCTGGAAAGTTCTTAAATTATCTGTGCTTCTGTTTTCTTGCCTTTAAAATGTATATACTAATAATACCACCTTATAGAATTATTGTAAGGATAAAGTGAGATAATGTCTATGAAGTGTTAAGCTCATGTTAACTATGAAAGAAGTTAGCTATAATAATGATTATGGTGTCTGACTTGACACACTGCCCATGTGTCTAAAACAAGTGATTTACAGAATGTATATGTGACTTTTGCTCATGGAAGTATGAGTAGCTGTTTGAGAGGCAACCCTACATTTTTGAAAGCTTTTAAGAAGTTGATTCCTGGACTACAGGGCAATGCCTTGAAGTGATCCTAAGCAGGTGCAAAATCAAATTAATTGACAATCAGTTGCATATGCTAATACAAATAAGATCCCTCGTGCTGAGCTCCTGGGAGGGCACAGATGTGTATTTGGATCCTATAGGGATTGGGGGTTGCTCTTGACAATGGCGTTGCCAAGAGTGGGGGGCAGAGGTTTGCTCCCACTACCACGAACGGACACCTCTTGTCTTTCAAGTGAACTTATTCACAGATTATCTTTTCTTGACCCTCTTTAGTGAGGGTGTACAGCTGACCTCATGAGACAAGACCCTGTGATTTTGATTGGGTCTGATAAGAATTACGCATATCAAAGAGTCTGTCTTGCAATATAAAGCATCTCTTACTTCAGTGAATATTAATTATGCATTTCCTATGCGACAGGCACTGGGCCAGGTGCTGGGTATGAGAACAAAATGGACAAATTCCCAACCTTCATGGGTTTATAGTCTAACGAAGAAGGCAGGCTGTTACACAAGAAATAGTATAAGTTCAGCTCCAAGGATGACACATACAATGAGCACTTAATCTGAGGGACAAGTAATGGTTTCCCAAAGGAAGTAATGTAAAAACTAACATTTAAAATTGAGTAACAGGATAAGCCAGACAAGGATAGATGATGAGAGCTCAAAGAGAAACAGGAGTAAGTGCTTATTATATTACAAAGTTAGGTAAAGTGTCTTTTGACTCCACTGGTCACCATTCCTCAATGATGTGTCAAAATTTGGTTTTAAGGTAACTTTCAAAGCATATGTTGTTGATTTAATAGATGATATTATTAAAGTACACACTGACTTGGAGCATTGCCTTGGACTTACTGCCATTTTATTTTATTTTTTTTAAGATTTTTATTGGGGAATTGGGGGGTTGGGAACAGTGCTGGGGAATTGGGGGGAGGGAAACAGACAAGTTGCTGTCATTTTGTTCTTTAGTCTAGTTGTGGAAGACTCTGCCTCACTGGCCCAAGTTGGCACCATCATTTCGCTCTTCCCGGGCAAGGCAGATCAGTCACCGGCTTCTGGACGGCCGCTCACGGCGGCTGCTGGCCACTCACGCTGGCTGCTGGCTACATACGGTAGCCCATGGCAACCCACTGCAGCAGGGGCTGCAGCCTACACCGTCGCCGGCGACTCACGGCAGCCCAGCTCCAGGTTGAGCTGTTGTTCAGCATCTTAGCTGTGGAGGGCAGTGTCACTGACCCTCATATGTGGGATCCAAACCGGGGCCCTCTGGCATCCCAAGCCAGTTCTTAACCATTGTGCCACTTGGACGGCCCCTTAGTGCCATTTTAAAATGAGCATATGACCCATCAATTTCATAGATCTCATAGACATTTGTATGTGCGTCAATGTTGCAGATATATAATCCATCTCCTATTTACCCCTCTATTTCCCATTGTCACTACTCATTTAGCTCTTGTTACCTCTTACTGAACTAATGCAGTATTGTCTTCACTGATTTCTTTAAAGTCACGTTTTATGTCACCCCCCCCCCACTTCAATTCCTTTTATGCTTTGCTGCAAAATTAAATTTCTTGAGATGCAACTCTAATTCTAATCATTTCCGTGCTCACAGTTTCTTATGGGATTCCCACAGCCTGAGATGCTAGGAATGAACCTTTCAGCCTGGCATTCAAAGCCTTTCATGTGATTCCAGCCTTCTCAGCTGCTCTAGCATGACTGTTCCTTGGATGTCAACATAGATGGCTTGTTGTACTGCTTTCCTGTTTCCTTTAGCTTCTGTTTATAATGTCGTTCAGTTTCGAACGCACTTCCCCAGTCTGTACATGTTAAAATACCTACTCGTGGACCAGCTCAAATGTTCCATTGATTGTGAAGTTCTCCCCACCTTCCTCACTCCCACTATTGTATTTTCTCCTTCCTTTAAATCCCCAGCACTACACCCACATACACAGTACCATGTGTCTATCACCTGTATTGCACTTATAAAAGTACGCCTTATTAGTGCAATGTGTGTATGTACTGTGATGTACTTGAGGTAAGGGCTAAGCATTTCTCAATTTTGCATTTTTCTACCTTTTATTATTGGATTCTTCACAGTGTAAGTGAATAATATTCATTGAAGTCTATCAAGTCTACTAGTAGTAAATTTTTTTTCTAAATTAATTTCAGGTGTACAAAACAGCACAATAGTTATAATTTTTACCCCTTTTCACTGCTAATTTTGAGTTGAAAAAGACTTGATTTTATGTACTTGAATTTGGTATCGTCTCAATTCATGGAACCATTAATTTTTTTGTCTTGTATATGTACAACACTTATAATTTTTAAATGATTCTGTTTATTACTCTATTTTATGCACTAAGGCTTATGGGACATCAATACATATATCAATATAGCATCTTTTTTTCCATCTTTTTTTATTGGGGGAGGGGAACAGTGTTGGGGTATTGGCGAAGGGGAATAGCTAAGTTGTTGTCCTTCAATCTTAGTTGTGCAAGGTGTAGCTAGCTCAGCTCCAAGTCCAGTTGCACTGCTCAGCTCAAGGTGCTATGTTCAATTAGTTGTGGTTGAGTGTAGCCACCATCCCATGCAGGAGTCGAGCTCAGCAGCCCTGCTGTGAAGAGCACACGCTCTATCTCCTGAGCCTCCCTGGTGGCAGCTCAGCTCAAAGTGCCGAGTTCAGTTTTTAGTTGCGGGAGGGTGTAGCCCACCATCTTGAACAGGCAACCTTGTTGTTAGGAGCATGTGCCGTCACCAACTGAGCCATCCTACCACCTGCTGGCAGCTCAGTGACAGCTCAGCTTGGGCGCAGCTCACTGGCCCATGTGGGAATGGAACCGGCAACCCTGTTGCTCAGAGCTCGCACTCTTGAGCAAGCTCTTAACCAACTGGGCCACTCGGCTGGCCCCTATAATATCTTTCTTGATACAAGCACAGAAAGTTAGAAGGGCTTTCTGGAGCTCATTAAGGTAGCATGGAACAGAGGTGGGATTGGAACCAAGTTCTTTTTCTTCTGGGCCCTGCCATTTACCACCTGCAACTGCTTCCCTAGTGTGTCTTTTTTCCTTCTGAAGATCCAGTTAAATGTAAATGCTGTTAGCAAAATCAGTATTTTCTCACTATACACAGATGTTAATTAAGATTGAACATGGTTGCTGCAGCAACTTGAGATGAGGAACTACAATTTAGCCTGTGTTGGTACTCAAGCACCAGTCTAAAAACAAGATGATTAGCCCAAATTATTCAGTGTCTATTCTTGTAGCCTAAATGTATTAAGTAACTGCATTACCTAATTTTCAATGGGTGTTGTTGCACACTGACCTGTTGCCTGTTGACCAGATCCTGAGGAGACAGGGAGAGAACCGTGTGTATGCAGATGGTCTGGATGGTGTCTCTTGGTGACGCTATTCTTTGTTGCTGTTGTATTAGGCTTCAGAGAGAAGTAATCAGAAGCACTAACATTTGCAGACCATCACTGAAGCCCACGGGTTGGATCCAAAGTTTCCTTTTTTCATGGATCTGCCTCCAGCAAGTAGGCTGTATGGTATAGTCAGAAGATCCCTGGACTTAAATTTCAAGGATACGTTTTCATTTTTCATCTAGCTCTACCATTAATTGCCTTGTGACCTTGAACAATTGTTTAAGCTACTAGAAGTTTGGCTACTTAATCTCTAAACAAAGTTGTGAGAATCAGATAGGATAATTGATAGGAAATCATCTTATAAACTTCAAAATGCTTCACTAAAGTGAAGTGTTATTATTACTAGAAGAAGGAAATAAAGCAAGTCTTTGAATTCAATTCTGTTAAAAAGCTTGAATTAAAAATCTAATTAACTTACCTGCTAGTGTTTTTTTTGGGGGGATGGGGCTGGGGGGACAGAGAAGGAGGATTTTATAAAGCCAAGGTAGCGTAGAGTTTGGTAGATCATTTTGAAATATTATTATGCTTATAAATGCTTATTTTTCACCTTGATTAATCAGACTTAATAATTAAACCACAAGGAATGATGAGTAGTAATCTTCACAATCTTTAAAGATAATCAAATGTAAAAGAAAAATGTACCTTAACAAACTACAACAGCAAAAAGATACTTATAAACACCTTTCTGGACTTTTCTTGCTCTAGAGTAGAAAGATAGCATGGCTTCCTTTTATGCATACTCTTTTAAAATTGTGAAAGCTTGACTCAGTTTGTTGTTCTTTTTGCATTCTTAGAGAGAAAGATTTAATCTCAAAAGCAACAGCAACAGGAAATCTAAAACAAAAGCTAAACCATACCGAAACAAAACAAAAAAGGGCTTTCTATGTTTTTTGTAATTCTCAACTGAAAATACCAAGGCTTTTTATTAAAATTATTGGAGTGATTCTTATTTCAAAAATCAAATAGCAAGAATTTCACTCTAACTTCAAAAGGACTTTGTATTGTTTTCATTGTGTTATTATAAGAGCCAGATATAGGAGGAAGAAATTGGAAGAGGAAGCTGATGAAAAATACAGGATAGTTTCAAATCTTCTCCATTCTACCCTCCCAATTCTTTTAACTATCCTAAGCAAGAAATAACAATCAAACCAAACCAAATCAAAAAAACTTCCTTTAAGGTTCATTTGATGAAAATGGTCAGTTATAGAGGAGAATGAGAAGTTGGACATTATTGAAGAACAGATCAATCCATTATTCATGTGTTAAGTAGTATGACCCAAACTACGTATCAGGAGATCATTTTATTGATTTATTATCTACTTAAGAATGCATCATTCCCGTTAGAAGCCTCAGGGAGCTAAGCTCAATGACATCACGCATCAAAAATATTTTATTACAACAGTAGTAATAACAAAATATGACAATAGAAATGGTTTAGAACTAGTATTACATATTGAATCATGGAGACTAGACTGGTCAGTTTTAAAAGATGAGTTCAATACATCAGAACGCCACCAATGAGGTGTTCTCTGAGTGTTGCAATTTGATGTCTCCTTCTTGGTTTTTGTACTGTTTAATTGAGCTTGGATCCTATGCCAGGCACTGCTCTAGGTGCTTGGAGATACCCAGTAAACACAACAGACAAAACTCCTGTCCATCCTAATGGAGCCTATATTCCACTGGGAAAGATAGTCAATAAACACATCTAAAAAAATGTGCTGTTTGATGGGAAATAAGTGGTGATAAGAAAAAAGTGGGGCAAGGACTGGAGGGGCAAAACATCAGAAGGAAGTATGGCCACTAAGGCCTGTTGAGAAGGCGACTTTTGAGTGAAAGCTTGAGAAGTGCAGAAGTCGGTCATGAGGTGTTGGGAAGGGCCAGCCAGGCAGAAGGAGCAGCTGCTGTTATGACCCTGTGGAGGCTTGGGGCAGCAAGGAGAGTGTCGGGGGTGGCTAGAGGTAAGGACACCCTTCACTAAATTTGGAATGGTGACTTTGTGTGGTCAGTGAGGGCCTGAGAAGACCTGGGAAGATGATACAGGATTTTAAGCAGACAGGAGTAAGATGATCTTGGTTTCCATTTAACAGGATCAGTTGAGCTGCTGTGTTGGAAATAGGCTAAGGAGACAAGGACAGAAGAAGAGTGATAAATTAGACCAGTTTCTCAGGCTATTATAAGAATCCAGACAAAGTTATTGGATCAGGATAATGGCAGTGGAGAGAGTGAAATACAGTTGAATTCTGGATCTATTTTTAAGTTAAAACCAACAAGAATTTGCTGATGGAAGGGTGTATGTGTGTGTAAAAAACAGTGGAGTTGAGGATAGCAGCAAGGCTTTTCGCTTGAGCAACTAGAAGAATGAAATTGCCATTAACTGAGATGGAGAAGTGTGAAAATTAACAGGTTTGGGGAGAACTATCAGGAAATCATGTTAGGTTAGAAATGCTGTTAGTATTGATGGCTCATAGCTAAATTCTCTCTGGGCATTGTCCTCTGAAGGGCACTGGCTTCCCCCCGGGGAGTGCAGCCTAGATCCCATCCATTGGCTGCTTGAGGTGGGGATAGGAGGCCTCTTTCATTTGCCTTAATGAGGAACCACTGAAAGGCTCCCGCAATTGGCTCAGGCCTCTGTGGCAACTACACCACCGTCAGCTGCTCCCTCACCCCTCACAGTGTGGTTCCTGAGAGCACACCCCAGTAAACTGTCTGCATCCAAATTTCACTGTTTTCAAGGGACCTATCTTAAGATACCTTCTATAGGTCCGCTAAATAAAAATTATGTGTTTCTTTTTGGTGTAGCTGATCCTACTCAGTTCCAATCAGTATCTGCTTTGCAAATAACCATAATGATTATCTCCCCAATTAGATTACATTAGGTCCAGCGGTGCACTATGCTTGTTTCTATATTTTGCTCCTAAAAGATATCAAATATTGAATATTTGTTATGTGGTTAACAGGTAACTGTGATGCCCCTGAACAGAAACTAAAACAAGAAACTTCAGATGAAAAGCAATGGTTTTAAATTAAATTCAGATATGTCTGTTTTTCTTTGTGATTCATATATATTAGCAAAATCATATTACCCTATAGTGATTGCTTTTTTTTTTTTAAGATTTTATTGGGGAATTGGGGGAGGGCAACAGCGTTGGGGAATCAGGGAAAGTGAACAAATAAGTTGTTGTCCTTTTTGTTCTTCAGTTTAGTTGTGGAGGACATTGCTTCACTGGCCCATGTTGGTATTATCATTGTGCTCTTCCCAGGTGAGGCAGTGGCTCGCCAGCCATTGGACGGCTGCTCACATTGGCTCACAGCAGCTCACGAAAGTGTGCGCCAGCTGCAGGCCAGCCCCACTGCAGCCTACGCAATCACCAGTGACTCGCAGCAGCCCAGCTCCAGGCCAAGCTGTTGTTCACCATCTTAGCTGTAGAGGGCGCAGCATCACTGGCCCACATGTGGGATCCAAACCTGGGCCCTGCTGCTCAGAGCTGGTGTCCCAAGACAACTCTTAACCAATGCGCCACTCGGCTGGTTGAGCGATGGCTTTCTTGAAATTTCAAGTGCTGTTAGTTTGTTAGCATGGTGTCCAGTTTACAATTAAATCTAGGCAATGATAAGTAATTGTTTTTGTCTACATTGTACCAGAGAGCATCCTTGTATCCTTTCGAATGGAGTGATCTATGAATCGAATTTATGAAATGTTTGGCCATTTAGTCAGGCTGTGAAGAAAATAAAAAACATTCCTTGTAAAGTCATGTGCTGGGTGCAGAATGGACGGCAAGGCATCAATCTAGCCCAGGGGTCGGCAAACTGCGGCTCCTGAGCCACACGCGGTGCTTTGGGGACGTTCTGTCTCAAAAGTTTGCCGACCCCTGGAAGAGCCAATCCTGTCCCTCACAACAATTGAAAAATTATTCAAGAGCAATAAATATATTTTTACATAATCACCATTATGTGAATGTCTTTTAAAAATTTTATAAATGAAACTATGATAATTTTATTTTCATTTTCAATTTTACTTCAGAGCCACACGAGCTCCCGAGCCGCAGTTTGCTGACCCCGGGCGGCTCTTCCGTCTCAAAAAGTTTGCCGACCCCTGATCTAGTCCATTCTCAAAATGCCCACTGGGGGGGGGAACGATGTGATTCCTGAAAGCTGTATTTAGGGAAAAAAAGAAACTAGAGTTCATTCAGTGCTTACCATATGCTGGTAACTCAATGGGGGCTCTTTATTTGTCTCACTACTGCCCTAGACAGAAAACAGTGGTTCTCAACCTCAGCTGCTCATTGAATCACCTGGGGAGCTTAAAAACCTCTGATGCCTGGGTCCCAACCTCAAAGACTCTGATGGAGTTGGTCTGGGGTGTGGCCTGAGCATCAATCAGGGTATTTTAGAATTTTAAACTTCCCCAGGTGATTGTAATGTGCAGACCAGGTTGAAAATCACTGCTCTGTCAGGTAAAACATATTTTGGCTAAAAACAATTGGATAGAAAACTTCTGGCCAGATACAATATAATTAAAAGTAATTGATGGAAGCCAGTTGCTTGATGTGATCTGGCCTCTTCCCCTGACATCATCCCCTTCTTGTTAGCCCTTGTTCATGATCTTCCAGCCACGATCATGGACCAGCCATGAATAAACGACGCTCTGCCTGCTGTCCAGTACAATTTGTCCCAGATCACTTTCAGGATATTAATGTCAATCGACTTTCTATCAAAAAACTGATCTCAGCCAAATAATTTCCACTCAGATATTTAAGTACTCTGCAGTTATGATAATACCAGAAAATGATATTATGAAGCTATAGTTCATACAGGTTAAAAAATTAGCAAAGTAACTACGAGGGGAGGTATGTAATTCAAATGCACAACCAAAATATTTCTGAACGAGATTCTGAAACTTGCTATGTTAACCCAGAAGCTTTTTCTGTAAAAATCTAAATAAAATGAGTAACAACCATTCTTTATAAAGCCTAAGTTAGAAGCCTTCATAGCTTTCTCTTTCCATATTCTGTAACTTCATTTCTTGTGGGCTTTTCTCATTGGCCCGATTTGCCAGCCCTTTAATCACTTTCGGTGCATTCCTCTTGAGAGCTCTCCTAGTTCTACACATTCATTTAACTTGCAGGGTTCCAGACCAGGACTTTAATTACAAATTTAAGAATGATGGCAGGAGTGGAATCATAATAACCTCAGACTGCTTAGTGTTCTGCTTGCTCCTAAGGCCATCAGTTTGTTTCTATTGCGTTAGTTTTAGTCCCACATTACTTAAGCCATGAGGTTATAGTTATTTTTATCAGTGTGATTATTGTTAATAATAATGGTGGCTTCCATTTACTATACAGCTATTCTATGCCAAGTACTACACTAGAGGTTTTTCAAGAGTTATATCGTTTAATCCTCATAACGCTATGAATTTAAGCGTTATATACAAGGTCACAATTTTTAACTTGCAGGGCCATGTTCAAGCCTACGAGTAGATCTGACTCCATAATCTATGCATTTTCACCACATAATCACTGTCCTTAAAACAATTTTCTAATGACGTTTTGTTTGAAAATTAGAAAATAAAAATGTTGTGGACCCGGAGTTCTTCTATAATAGCACCCTTCGAAGTAGTCTAATTGTTTCCAAATACAAAAGTAGATACTGGTTTCCTGTAATAATAAGTTGTTGATGGATATTCAGATGTTTTTCTTCTCTTTATCCACAGATTCAGCACCTGGCCCATAATAGAAATTCAATAAATGCTTGTTGAATACAAGATGAGGCCTAAGAACCTATTTCTTTTCCCACATAGCAGGAAGATAACTCAGCTGTTATGCATTTAGCTTCTGATATAATCATGACTTTTTACAACTGCGGTTTTTTGATGGATTAATACATTCTTTTTTTCAACCTCTCCCCATGTGTAGGCTTCACCCTCCCTGTCCCAGTTTGGTGCCTCTTCCTTTCCTGCCTCACACAAACGTAACAGGGAAATCAGAAATTTTAAAGAGTAAATCTTTTCCCTTCTTCCCGATCTGAATAATCTGACATAAAATCATGACTTTGAAAAAGCGGTACATATTGTTGTCTAGCATTTCTTTGTTAAGCTGTCTCTAAGAGTTCAGTTCTTTCTTCTGCATGATCACAGACTATTGTTAGCTCTGCAAGATGAGCTCTACCTGTTTTGACAGAACTAAACATTTTGAACAAGAAACAAGGACAGGAGATGTGTAAAGCTATCCTGCACATCTAGGTCTCCTGTCCTGGAGGCACTTAAACACCACATTACTTTTCCGCACCTACCTTGAGCTGGCTGGAAAAAATAAATATTATGATTCTTTAATAATATAGAAGGCTGAGGAAGGGACACATAGCATGTTTATCCCATTTCCAGCATTCTTATTTGACTTTTGATTCAAGGTAGGTTTAGAAAATTAGATGGGTAACTTTAGACACAATAGTGAATCTTTTTGTCCTGTGCTAGCATTTAGATAAGAAATATAGTATTTTGTGGTAGGCAGCCTCTAAGATGGCCCCCAGTGATCACCACTTCCTGGTCCTCATGTGTTTGTGTAATGCTTTATCCTTGAATGCGGGTTGGACTTAACGAATAGAATACAGCACATCGGAGATCAGGTTTTTAAAAAACTGTGGCTTTCATCTTGGGTCCCTTCTCTTAGACCACTTACCATGGAGGGTGCCAACTATCATATCATGTGGCAGCTCAATGGAGAGGCTAATAGGGCAAGGAACTGAAGCTGACTAATAGCCACATTAGTGAGCTTGGAAGCAGATACTCCCCTCCCCACCCCACTCCTGTTGAAACTTCAGATGAGACTGCAGCCACAGCTGACAGCTTGACTGTAAGCTCATGAGACATTTTGGGACAGATGAACTCAGCTCAGCCATACCCAGACTCCTGTACAGCACTAGCTATGAGATAATAATTATTTGTTGTTTTTGCAACATCATGGATGAATCTTGAGATCATTATGCTAAGTGAAAAAGGTCAGACAGAAAAAGGTGAGAACCATATGACTTCACTCATATGTGGGATATAAAACTGAAGGCAACAAAGAAAGAAGACAAGCAAATAAAGAAACAACAACTCATAGACACAGACAACAGTTTAGTGGTTACTGAAGGGTAAAGGGGATGCGGGTGGTAGAAGAGAGTAAAGGAGGACAAATATATGGTGATGGAAGGAGAACTGACTCTGGGTGGTAAACACATAATGCAATATACAGGTGATGTATTATAGAATTTTATACTTGAAACCTATGTAGTCTTGTTGACCATTGTCACCCCAATAAATTTTAATAAAAAAATATATTTGTTGTTTTAAGCCTGTAAGTTTTGGGATAATTTACTGAAAAGCAATAAATAATTAATGTAATATTAAAGATGCAAAAGCATTCCCTCTTCTAAACTCCAATTGTGTTTTCTGTCCCTGTCCTTTGTGATAAAATACTAACATTCTCTTGTGGCATTCACCAGATTTTAACTGATATTATAGATATGTGTCATTTTTTCTGCTTGTCTATAAACTCCTGGAGAATAGAAAGTCACTGTTATTGACTTTTTAATTCCTCTAGGTCCCCAAAATGAGCCTCACATGTTGCAAATGCTGAATAAATATCTGATTTGTGAATATGTGAATATATCTTGCCTTTAAGGCCCAAGATGCAGCTGGGTAACTTGATGTTAGACAAGACTTCTATTTGATCTGCTAATCATTTCCTTGATTTTTCATGCATCTTAATGTATTAATAAGAGACTTGCAGATATAATCGCTGATGAGATTTCTCTTCTACTGTAGAAGACACAATTAAAGCTTGAGTAAATGACGTGACTTCATTATTTCTTTATGATGTAGGGAGTTTATAACATGTAATCATAAATCAAAGCATAATCTGTATTTCTACTATCAAAAGGACACAGTTTATAAAAAATGAGTAATAACTTGAATGTATATAGAAAATGAGCCTGTCTTCTTCACCAGCAATGCACAGAACTATTACTAATAAGCCTCAAAGCAATATTTTCACTTAAAATTTACTCTTATATTCTTGTCACATATTAGTTTGTTATCATTGTATCTTTTAACAGAAAACATAACTGATACAAGAGGGAGAAGAGAGTCACCAAGATCAGCTTGGAGAAGTGGGAACTGTGGGCCTGAGATACACTGACTTTGCTTGTGTAACAGAACACACCATTCTGCTTATTATGCAAATTGATACAAATTAGACTGAGTTTTGAAGGACACAAACAGGGTTTTAAAAATTGTTTATATTAAAGGACATTTAAAGGGTGCTCTTTTGCTGCCATCAGAAAAGGAAGTAATAAGGGAAAGAACCTTTAATTAATTGAAGACTGTCAGAGGAAAGTGAAGATGTGTCATTGGCATAGGATCAATACATCAACTGACTTCTTTATCTTCATTTCTTCTCACAAAAAGTGGAAACATTCAGTAAAACACTGCCATATATATATATATATATATATATATATATATATATATATATAGTAACTAAAGGAGCTGGAAATGTCAATAAAATTACCAGGGTGAATCTGGTTGTATTTGTCTTGCGATTCCCTCCCTTCAACCTAGACCATCACTGTCAATGACTTATCTGACTTAAACATGAGGATAGTTCTGCTGGTGGTTTTAATTATTTTTTCATCAAAGCCACCCTGGACAGCTTCAGAAATTTATTCTTTGCCTCATAAGACACCTTAAAGGACAAATGATTCTCCTTCCTCAGTTGTCCATCAGAAATGGCAGGAAATCATTTGGTTCAGCCAACTTCAGTTTAAGGTCTTCAAGACGGGTGTGTACATGGTGGGAATAGAAGTGTGAGGGCAGTTCCTGAGTCTTTTGTGTGTCCTTAACATGGTTCATTCTTCTTAAGCCAATATTCTCCAATTCAAATCAAGCTGATGAGCAAGAGGTACTTAATGACTATTTGGTTTTAATTGTTTCAAATATCTTTTTATAAATGAAATGTTGAAGGCTTAAAATGTTTCAGTTTCATCTGTGTCATATGGCCTCTTGTGACTGAAGGAAGGGGATAGTACGCATTGGGAAAGCAAAGGGTACCTGGTATAAATGTTGTGAATAAATGAACATTGAACCAGGAGTCAGGGCCCTGGGTGTTAGTCTTGGTTCTGCCCTTATAACTCCATGGATTTTGCATTTTTTATAATAAAAGTGTTCGTTACTATTTCCTGTACTTATCTGTGATCTATAGATTAGTATCACAGTTTAGAGAATGACAAATTTGAGTTGAAAAAAGCTTTGGAAATTATGTAGTTGCTCCCTCCCACCTCAAATTTAGAGTCAAGTGCATTCTCATTTTTCATGGTTGATGAAAGCTGATGGAGAGCTGGTTTAGGACTCAGCCTATAAACCATGGGCACTTGCTTCAATTTATTTTCTACTTTCCCTCAGTGACCAGTCAAGGGATTTATGCACAACTACACGTGAATTAGCATCTACCCTCTGCCCTTCCCAATTGCTAGCCACAGGTTTCAGAGTTTCCTACAGTCTGGAGCCCTCAAAAATTTTCAACTGCTTTAAAGAGGTTGGAATGTGATCCAGTGTTTTCTTGAGTAGTCTCCGTATGATTTGGGGGAGACTAAATGTGGATCTCCTTAGACTAGCATCTTCCAGGGAAGTGGGCTTCTTAGGGAAGCCACTTCCATGTCCATGAGCTGCCAGGGTGTCTTCTTGCTGTCCTTCATGAGTGAGTGCAGCCTGAGAGTCATCGGGCAGGCCTAGGGCTGGGGGCCCTGGGCATCCACTGTGATTGATTATTACTACACCTGGGCCATTTCATTCCACTGGTGATGAGGTGGCAATAGCCTTTACCAAATTCCATTTCACTCAGCTTGAGGACAGACACTGTCAGGTAAAGGGAGGAGCATGCTGACCTACTTCATGAGGCTGACCTCATTCCCACAGAGCCAAGGGGCTGTGGTCTTCAGTTTTGGCCTGCTTTCCAATTTTGTTTCCTGGGCATCAGTGTCAGATAGGCAAGTGGTCAACTGATCAGGAACTAGCAGAAACATTCCAAACTCACGTCCTTCTTGGATTGTGTGCATGTGACCCTGAGTCCCTGGATTTAATAATTTTTTCTTGGAAGAATTCCATTTTGAAAACTTGCTGAGTGCTTCTCTACTGTTCTGGGTACAAAACTGAGGGATAATAATAATAAAAGAACTCAAAGCTCACACTTATGGAACATGAATTATGTACCAAGCTCTGTGCTAAGCATTTTACACATAATATGATATCAGCCCTCACTAAAATGTGATGAGGTGGGTCAGTTATGATCTTCATCTTACACATCAGAAAAGTGAAGGGAAAATATAATAATTACGTCACTTGCCCAATAATCCAGAACTCATTAGTAGTGATTCAGGTTTCAGGTCCCAGCAGTCCTTGCCCATGGCCTAGCCCCTTAACTACCACCCAGGACCTAAGAAACTTATAGCTGCCTTGGGGATGGCACTCAAGAAACTTCTAGTCTCAGTAGGCATACAAATAACTAACATTAGTATACAAGGTCTGACAATTAAGGTCATGAACTCATCCTAGAAAAAGTGCTACATACCTTACTGCTGAATATCACTATAGTCACCTTTAAAGTACTCCCCTTGGGAAGCTTTTCACCAATGCCAGCACCTAGCCCATCCTTCAAAGCAATTTTGGAAATCTTTTTCTGAAATGGCCATCAGAGCTGTGGTCATATTACCCTTGATGTCCTGAATGTCATCAAAATGTCTTCCTTTCAATATTTCCTTTCTCTTTGGGTAAAGAAAGAAGTCATTGGGGGCCAGATCAGGTGAGTAGGGAGGGTGTTCCAATACAGTTATTTGTTTACAGACTAAAAACTCCCTCACAGACAGTGTCGTGTGAGCTGGTGCATTGTCATAATGCACAAGCCATGAATTGTCGGTGAAAAGTTCAGGTTGTCTAACTTTTTCATGCAGCCTTTTCAGCACATCCAAATAATAAACTTGGTTAACTGTTTGTGCAGTGGGTACAAATTCATAATAAATAATCCCTCTGGTATCAAAAAAGTTTAGCAACATTATTTTGACTCTTGATTTGGACTGAGAACTTTTTTGAGTGTGGAGAATTGGCTGACTTCCATTTGTGCACTTTGACGCTTTGTTTCAGGGTAGTAATGGTACACCCATGTTTCATCACCAGTGATAACACGGCCCAAAACATCACCTTGACTCTCCAAAAGGTCTTGGCAAACTTCAACTCTCCTTTGCTTTTTGTTCAACTCTCCTTTGCTTTTTGAGCCTCTTCAGGACAATTTTTGCACACACCTTTCTCATACCAAGATTTTCACTTAAGACTTTCCTGTTTCTCTATCGATGTTTACTTGGTCTGCTGTGCTTCTCACAGTCAGCCAACGATTTTGACGCACAATTTGATGAATAATTTTTACAATGTTTTCATCACTTCTGCTTGGTACTGGCTGCCCTGACCTCTCTTCACCAGTGACATGTTCTCTCCCCTCAGAAAAATGTTTAATCCATTTGTACACTGCTATTTTTTTCATGGTATTATCCACATAAACTTGGACTAACATGTTCCTGATTTTACTTCCACTTTTGCCAAGTTTCACAAGAAATTTAATGTTTATTCGGTGCTATAAATCAAGCTCTGGCATTCTAATGGAGGCACACAAAAACATGCAATAACAATAATGAACGCCTCTCAGCAAGACACCGCCACACGTCTACATGAACACAGCTGTGAGACACTGATACACCAAGGTTAGGAAACCTTACCGAGCTATTTGTACAGTGCTGCCAGTGTAAGCACATGGTGGCAAGTTCACAAATGTAATTGTCAGACAAAGTTAAATAATTGTTAAGTGGTGGTAAAAACAATGTGATGGAGGAGCACAAGGGAGGAAAAGTTGGTTCTAACTCAGGGTGCTTCTGGCTGAGGCATGAGCAGAGAATGGGCCAAGGCATAAAACCTGAGGGTGGGGTGGTGTGTGTGCGCTGTGTCTTAGCCAGGGCAGTCCTGGGCATGCTGGAAGTGTGTGCTCCACGGAGGCCTAAGATAGAGAGCAGCCTGGAATACAGTTTGGAAGAAAGTCATGAGTGGGTTTGAATCCAACCCAATTTTGTGGAATTTACCCTGTAGACAAGAGGTTATCAACTTTAAATTTTAGAGCAGAATGTCCTGAGGAGTCCTGTGTTTTAGGGAGGTAACTTTGATGTCAGTAAATAGATTCAGGTTAGAGACACAGGAGCTGGGAGACCTGTCAGGGTCCAGGTGAGAGTTGGGAGAGGTTGAGGTAGAGCAGGGACAGGTCGGGATAGACATGAGGAGAAGTGGAGACATGGAACTGGAAGACCTGGTGACAGCTTACACACATGGGCCGGTGGGGGTGGAGAAGGGGAGAGATATGTAGCCCAGGTCACCAGTGTCATGCTGCAGGAACTGCTGGCCAAGACAAGGTGGTCTTGGGAAAGAAAGGCTGTGGAAGATGTTTCGGAACTGAGGATTGTAACCCCAGTGCAGACTTGGTTCTTGTGCATGTGTGAGAGTCCTGAAGATCATCTATATGAAAACTCCCAGGGGAACTCAAAGTGGGGGCTTAGAGCCTAGGAAGAGATCAAGGCTGGAATTATTAGTGTATAAATGCAATGGGCAGATGGTTGAGGGAGGTAGTGGAGAATGAGGATAGCGATAGGATCACAAGTACCTTCCCCGAGGAGCAGCAGAGGAGGACTCAGGGTGGGGGCGCCTGAAAGATGCAATGAGAAGGAGGGGACTCAAGAGATGAGAGGAGGGGCCTTCAAGCAACAGAGAGAACTTTTCCCATCTCCATTTCAAAGGCCTTACTTACTTTTCAAAAGGCAGATGATAGAAATCAACTAGCCATGGCAAATAGAAATAAAGCAATTCTCCATCATCTTCCAGCTCCAGTCAGACTGTTCAACATAATTTATTTCAAACAGATGAAGATATGTTTCAGTGTGGCTGGGACAGTCAATTAAAAAGATTAAAGGCAGAAACTACTGCAGCAAAAGTATTTAAATTTTAGTTTCTTCTGCAGCTGTGCTTTCTCCACTTCTCAGCAATCAGAATTTCCTTACCCTCTGTTCTTTCTGGTTGTTGAAATTGAATGGAAGCCATTTCTCTTCCTTCTATTTTTTTTTATCAACAATTACTTTATTTTTTTTCCTTCTACTTTTTAAAAAGAGATCATAGGGTCATAGGTTTCCACTATTTTCAGTATTTATATTATTTGTGTCATCCAAGCATAGGAGTGCTTTATTTATTTTGTTTAAATCACTTTAGCATGCCTAACGAATTCATCTCTCTAGCCCCAATTTATAGTTGAGCAAATAAAAGTCAAAGGTTTTCCTAAAATTCAATACTATAGGTTAGGCAGCTTCAGAAAAAAAAAAAAACCAAACCTTTGTTTCATGTTGCATTGACCTCTCCAGACAAATCATATTTCAGTATCTGTTCTTGTTGATTCATGACACTTTCAAATTCAGAGACTTAAAACTAGAATGTTCTGTGGAAATCATCACATCCCACCTCTTCTTTTTACTGACTGAAGTTCACTCTGGCTAAATGTAACCCAAAAGCCTGTGATCAGAAATGTCTGGACATTACCTGTAAAACCTCATAGCTCCCACAGTTGAAGTTTCTTCCTTCTCCACCCCAGGCTCAGTCCCACTCCCTAGCATGTAACTTCAGTTGGGCAGAAAAGATTTAAGAAACTCTAGCAGGCAGGTCACTCATACTAGTTGCCAGGTCTGAGATATCTTTTTTGACACAGCTTGGACACACAACTTTGGCCTCATTCCTAAGGGTAGGTCCCCAGCAGCCCAGTTTGAGTAATTGAATATGTTGTTTCTGTGTCTCAGTTTCCATCTTGGTCCTATATCTAGTATATTAGTCCCTCCTGGATACCAGGACCTGACTTAGACTCCCTCTTGATGCTGCAGCTCTATCTTTGAGTTCTATCCAGTGTCTGGGGCCCTGCTACCTTCCCATAGGCCCTGAGCTTGGACTGCTCGTTTCCTGGCTGCCAAACTTTGCCACCTGCCAGGAGACCTCAAGGCTCTCTCAGCACCATTGCGTCCAAGTCCTTTGGAAGCACTTCCATTTGATGCTCTGGAATTCTGGCCCCTTTTGTGGCTGTGTTCACTCCTTCAGGGCCTGCACCACCCCACTCACTGGGAGGGGATGTTCTTTGGTCCTGTCCCCATCCCTCATCTTCCTCATCCTGAGGTATTATACAGAATTAGTGAGTAGCAAAGCCAGGGTTCGTAACTTCTGAGCCAACATTTTTTTTCATTGACTCATGCTTTCTTTCTCTTGTATTTCCTGTATAACCTGGGGCTGCTTTTACTAGAGTGTGAATTTGGGCAAAGCTTTCCACTTCTCTAGGTATCATTTTCATTGGTTGAAATAATAATATTAACTTCCAAGGGTTGCTAGAAGGATTAAATGAGATATAAGAGTTTATGGTATATACTTGGCCTTAAAAAAATGTTTTATCTCAGTGGAGGGCTTTTGTTTTTTACCACTCTTCCTTTTTTTCTATAATTACCTGCATTATACCTGTGCTGAATAATGTAACAGGGAGTTTATATCATGATTAAGCAATTCATTTGTAGATAGGCTTTGGCACAGCAATATTAATCTAGCTCTAACTTGGTTTGTTACTGAAGTAACTACTTATTCATGCCTTCACTTACTATGCCATTAATCTGGGTAAGTATGAACATGCTTTTAAATGTTGGTATCATGTCTTCAGGTTAGCTGCACATGGGCATCTAATAAAATATCATGAAATGGAATCAATTGGCCCTATATTTAAAGCCCCACCAAAGTGTTTCTTGGCCTATGTTTTTTGTCTTTGTGGAAAGAATGGGTATGATGCTGCTTCTTTATAGAAGTGTAAAAACAAAAATAAAAGCAAAAATCCAATATGGCCTAATATCCAACATATATAAAGAACTCATACAACTCAACAACAAAAGACCAAACAATCCAATTAAAAATGGGGCAGAGGTCTTGAACAGACACTTCTCCCAAGAAGACATACAAATGGCTAACAGATATTAGAAAAGATGATCAACTTTACTAGCTATTAAGGAAATGCAAATCAAAACCACAATGAGATACCACCTCACACCTGTTAGAATGGCTATTATCAATAAGACAAGAAATAACAAGTGCTGGAGAGGCTGTGGAGGAAAAGGAACTTTCACACACTGCTGGTGGGAATGACAATTGGTACAGGCACTATGGAAAACAGCATGGAGATTCTTCAAAAAATTAAGACTAGAATTATCATATGAACCAGCAATCACTCTTCTGGGTACCTACCAAAAAACCCGAAAACATTTATCTGTAAAGATATATGTACCCCTATGTTCATTGCAGCATTATTCTCAGTGGCCAAGACATGGAAACAACTGAAGTGTCCTTTGATAGATGATTGGGTAAAGAAGATGTGGTATATATACAATGGAATACTACTCGGCCATAAGAAAAGATGAAATACCGCCATTTGCGACAACATGGATGGTTCTTGAGATTATCATGCTAAGTGAAACAAATCAGACAGAAAAACTCAAGAACCATATGATTTCACTCATCTGTGGGATACAAAACTGAAAGCAATAAGCAAACAAGACAAACAAGCAAGCAAAAAAGCAAAAACTCATAGACACAGACAACAGTTTAATGGTTCCCAGAGGGTAGAGGGGGAGGGGTGGTGGAAGAAGAAGGAAAAGGGGGTCATATATATGGAGATGGAAGGAGAATTGACTTTGGGTGGTGAATATACAATGCAATATGTATTATAGAGTTGTACTCTTGAAACCTATATAATTTTACTAACCAGTCACCCCAATAAATTTCATTTAAAAATCCAACATGAAAAAATCAACAGAGATCTTTTAACTGAAATATTTAAGAAAAAAAAGCAGCCTGTGCAGTGCTTGATCTCGTTAGTAACTTCTAGGAGTTTCTCTAGTATCTATCAGTCTATGTATGTTAGATCAACTTAGATAAACCAAAGTTAAACTTTCCCATTAGTATTCCTGATTGTCTTTATTGTGGTACTAATTAGATACTTTTTCAAGTCTTATTAGTATCAAATCACTTTTATCCAAAGTTCTTGGTTCTAACCAGATGTCCTACAGCTAAAGCCTGAGGAGGAAAAGAGACATCTCATTGCTGAACCCAGGGTTGACTGATAAATTGCAAATTAGTTAAAATTTAAAGATCTAGGTGTGTTTTAATGATGGCTCAGCATCACATGACCTTGATTATATTCATTGCGGTGTGTTTCAGATGCTGGTCAGTCCTGCATGTAAACAGAAGGGCTCACTTAGAAAGAAGGACACCTGCCTCAATGTCACAAAAGCCTATTTCCACTGTACGTGTTCTCCTTTAACGAGGCCCTCAGAGCAAAACAGCGAAGTGGCTGCAGTGAAATTATTATTGTAGAGCTAGCTACTCCATTGTGGGCAAGTCACACTTTTCTTGGACTAAGAGTATACTTCTGAGTTTACCTCTTTGTCCAGACACCCTGGACGTAACCATATTCCAAAATTAAAGGAATTAAGGAATTGAAGAGCATCAAGAGTGTGTATCATCAGTAGACTGCAATGCCTCACGAGCTAATCAGGGCCAGCTGAGCCCTTCTCAGAGTCGAATGCCATACGACTCATCAGTTATGTCTTTCTTTCTTAACTTGTTGCTATATAACTGATAGCATCGTGGAAGCAAAGAGATGATGACAAGCTGGCATCTCTTACCTCTCCTCACCATAATAAAGGAGATTGGATTTCTGAAGTTGCAGGAAGCAAATAATAAAGCCAGCTAGCTATGCTTTCCTAATGACAGTTGCTGTCATAACTGTAATTTAAGTTTTTCAGAGAGAAAATCCCGATGTGGGCAGCAGCTTTACTGTCTGATGCCATTAGGTTTCCTTGTCCTTTCTCCTGCCTCTCTCTCCGCTTGCCCACCCAGGCTGTCAGGCCTAACTCTTTGCTACACATTATCTAATCTGACCATTACAGTACTGACAGCTTGACTTCAAAAAAGGAGGGGAGGGTTTCTCCTCTGGTCCAAAGAGTGTTAGGAGAACTAGGGTATCACTGGTATTTCAGGAAAACAGCTTTTCATTCTAATGAAGCAGAGAAACACTTGAAAAGAAATGTCTAAATCATCCAATTTATTAAGGGATCACATTTTTGCACAAATTGTAACAGGCGTTTTTTTTTCCATTGTGGAGAGACAGAGATTTGGGGAAGGTGTCAAGTCATATAAAACCCTAGCACGCTACAGCATCAAAGATGTAATTGGTGCTTGTCTCTGTGTGGCAGCATGGCAAATAGGCATGAATACAGTGCTTGAATAAAGTGGACCCAAACACAGTTTATGCCTCTGCCATGATGGGCAAGAGAATGCCTTGCAAGAGTTATCATCATTCTCTCTGCCCCCTAGATATCTACTTTCTTTTTTCATCTACAAAGCAGCCAGCAAGACATGCAGGAATCAAGAGTTGTATATGTTGAGAGCTGTGGCCAAAGTTTTACCATTGAGAAATGATATAAGCTTGGACTGAGCAGTTCAGGCATGTGACATGTGGCTCTCGTTATGTAATGACTACAAAAATAAAAATAATAACTATAATTATTATGATAAATGGACACAAAGGCATTTCTGTAGTCAGCATGGAAATGGATGTTTGTTTACTAAGTTTTTCTACAGACTGGACACTCTTGGGGAATGACTCTATCTCTGCCTCCAAATACATGTGGTATAAGACAACAAGGTTTGCTGCTCATCATGGTTACTAAATATGACTTCAGGTCAATTTTTCTGGTCCCTAATCATGGAATGAAGGTACTCTATCTATCTATTATCTATCTATCTATCTATCTATCATCTATCTATCTATCTATCATCTATCTATCATCTATCATCATCTATGTAATCTGTTTCTACACACACACATACACATGCACATGTTGTTTAACCTTCCTAATGTTAGCAGATACCAATAGAAACAGAGCATTGATATTTTGAAATAATATAAAAATACTATAAAACAGTTTAAGGTAATTATATATATGTATACACATCTATACACATATATTCATATATATATATGTACACACACACACACACACACACACACACATACGAGGTCTGACAATTAAGTTTGCGAATTTGCCACCGTGCGCTTACGTTGGCAGCGCTGTACAAAGAGCTCAGTAAGGTTTCATGACCTTGGTGTATCAGTGTCTCACAGCTGTGTTCGTGTTGACGTGTGGCGGTGTCTTGCTGAGAGGCGTTCATTATTGTTATTGCGTGTTTCTGTGTGCCTCCATGAGAATGCCGGAGCTTGAATTATAGCAACGAACAAACATTAAATTTCTTGTGAAACTTGGCAAAAGTAGAAGCGAAATCAGGAACATGTTAGTCCAAGTTTATGTGAATAATGCCATGAAAAAAATGGCAGCATACAAATGGGTTAAACATTTTTCTGAGGGGAGAGAACGTGTCACTGATGAAGAGAGGTCAGGGAGGCCAGTAACGAGTAGAAGTGATGAAAACATTGCAAAAGTTATTTATCAAATTGTGCGTCAAAATCATTAGCTGACTGTGAGAAGCATAGAGGACCAAGTGAACATTGATAGAGAAACAGGGAATTCTTAAAGGAAAATCTTGGCATGAGAAAGGTGTGAGCAAAAATGGTCCCGAACGAGTTCACTGATGAACAAAAGCAAAGGAAAGTTGAAGTTTGCCATATCTTTTGGGAGGCAAGACGATGTTTTGGGCCGTCTTACCACTGGTGATGAAGGATGGGTGTACCAATACTACCCTGAAACAAAGCATCAAAGTGCACAGTGGAAGTCAGCCAATTCTCCACAATCAAAAAAGTTATCTCAGTTCAAATCAAGAGTCAAAACGATGTTGCTAAGCTTTTTTGATATCAGAGGGATTATTCATTATAAATTTGTACCCACTGGACAAATAGTTAACCAAGTTTACTCTTTGGAAGTGCTGAAAAGACCGCGTGAAAAAGTTAGATGAAAATGAGCTCAACTTTTTGCCAACAATTCCTGGCTCTTGCATCATGACAATGCACCAGCTCACAGAGCACTGTCTGTGAGGGATCTTTTAGCCGATAAACAAATAATTGTATTGGAACTCCCTCCCTACTCACCTGATCTGGCCCCAATTACTTCTTTCTTTACCCAAAGATAAAGGAAATATTGAAAGGAAAACATTTTTATGACATCCAGGACGTCAAGGGCAATATGATGACAGCTCTGATGACCATTCCAGAAAAAGATTTCCAAAATTGCTTTGAAGGATGGACTATGCGCTGGTGTCGGTGCATAGCTTCCCAAGGGGAGTACTTAGAAGGTGACTGTAGTGATATTCAGCAATGAGGTATGTAGCAGTTTTTCTAGGATGAGTTCACGAACTTACTTGGCAGACCGTGTGTGTGTGTGTGTGTGTGTGTGTGTGTGTGTGCATATGGACACATGTGCACACACACACTATGCACGTGTGGATATACACGCACACACACACACATTCATGTACACACAGAAACTACTCCTGGAACTGCTCTCTGCTCTTTTCTTTCTCTGAGGCTGGAGAGCAGCCTGGTGGATGGCATCTAGGGGTCCCAGCAGAGTGAGTAATAAAGGATGATGTTGACGTCAAGCTGGAACGTGTGGAGCCAGCTGTGCCCTGGGCATGAACTTGTAAGATGTGCTACTTGCCAGGTCTCAGCACTGAACGCCATAAAGCTTTTCACTGGGGAAAAAACAGTTTCTAATTACGTGGAGGTGCTTACTAAATGTTTATTGAATGAATGAGGGGGGAGAGGCAGGGCAACAACCAGAGAGAGAGAGAAGAAAGTTGGTGGTGAATGAAAGGCTAGAATCTGTTTTGATCCTCAGAAGATTGCCCATGTTAAACTGTCTCAAAAAGCAACTTACTTTCCATGATTTTGCTTATAATGGGCACTCAATACAGACTTGCCAGATAAATACCTAATGATGAGACAAATATAAATGCAACATTTTAATTACTTAATTGCTGGCCATAAAGTGACGGCTGACTGCGCTGACTGGCAAAAGACTATGTTTGTCTGCAATAGAATGACAATTGGTTGAAAATAAGTATTTTGTATTCGTCCTCCACAGGCAGTTGTTTCTAGTTTGAACAAGTTACTTCTAATTTACATCTCTAACTTAAATTATAAATTGTTCCCACATAAGTAGCCTAGCTATAAAGTGAAGAAATGTTAAAAAATTAGGAAAACAATTTAAAAGCCCAAGTAATAGGTAAGGGATCACTTTGAGCCTAAAGGAAAAATTTATAAAGTTAATGGAAACTGTAGTTCTAGAAAGATGTACATACATATCTTCAAATGCTCAAAGCTGACATGAGATATTATTTTCAAAAATAAACAAAATTTAAGTTAACTACTGATAAAATTGACTGTAAGTGCAGAATATGCTGTTGTAGAAATGACGTTAGATAGATTCTGTAAGGACACCAGATGGCATCAGGTGGAGCAACCAGTGAACCAGGACCTCGATATCTAAGAAGCCTCTCGCTGCCAACGCAGCGTTTTAGGAGGGGAGCCAAGCCCCGGCCGGCCTTGCCCTTTCTGATTTTGATTTGTGATGCTCCTAACCTTGAGCTGAGTTGGCAGCGGTCTGTCTTCTTTACCGTGGAAGCCTGACTCTGGCTGGTGGGTCAGGCCTCCCTTCCCGTTTACTGCATGTCCCTGCTGGGTCCTCATTTCTGTTCATCTGGCTTCAGCTTATTAACCTAATGCTGGACCCTATGTGCTTCCCTTGCTTGAAACTTCTTTTTGATGGTCATTATCCTGAATGATACCCTGACTCTGCTCAAACCCATCGAAGCAGAGCAGGCGGTGCCGGCTGTCTTGCCCTGCCACGTATGAAAGTCCATACTTTCACAATGAAAATTAAAAGCAGCACTTTGTAAAAAATGCCTCTAATCATTTTGAACACAAGTTGTGAAAAGGAAGACTCAGAAGGCGGGGCCTCCGGCTGGATGAGTGTGGTAGGTTAGGCCTACCTACCTAGGAGCTGTGCCTTCCGGGGCGTGGCAATCCCACTTTTTATGAAGCACTGCCCTGCAGGCACCATAAGAGTGACAAGGTTGCTCTTTGGGGCCAAAATTGGCAAATGAGAAACCATCCTCTCCTTAGAGAAAGCCTCAACCCCGAGATCCTTAAGTAATGTTTCTAACACCTACCTGCACAGTGGTTCATGGTGTAAGTGACTGGTCTGCATTGGTAACGGGGTTTTGGAGCCAACACAGCCAGGGGACCTGCCCAGGGCAGACCCAACCTCCCTCCCATGCAGGCTGTGTGCCTAGTGCAGCTCTTCTCAGAGTGGGGTCTGGAGACCCCTGGGGTCCCTGACACTCTTCAAGGTAAAAACTATTTTCAAAATAATACTTAGGTATTTTTCACTGTTCTCTTGAATTATCCAGTGGAGTTTTCTAGAGGCTGCATGATGATGTTGTAACAGACTGAACACAACAGAAGATGTAAGAATCTCTGTTAAGCAGACATTAAACAGATTTGCAAAGCTGTAAAACAGTGTTGCTGTCATTATTTTTCTTTGTTTTGAACAATAAAATTATTTTTAAATTAAATTTATTGGGGTGACAATGGTTAGTAAAATTACATAGGTTTCAAGTGTACAATTCTGTAATACATCATCTATCTATCACATTGTGTGGTCACCACCGAGTCAGTTCTCCTTTCATCATCATATATTTCACCCCCTTTACCCTCTGGTAGCCACTAACCTGTTATCTGTGTCTATGAATTTTTGTTTCTTTGTTTGTCTTGTTCTTTTGTTGCTTTTATATCCCACATATGAGCAAAGTCATGGGTTCTTGACTTGCTCTGACTTATTTCGCTTAGCATAATAATCTAAGTTATTTTTCATAAAACAGATGAATTTTGTTAATCTATAATGTTAATTTAAAATGAATTAATAAATGCATGTTTAAACATTTCCTCAGTTTTAATTTCTAAGATGGTAAATATCGATATATATATAACAACACAAACAAAGGCTTTCTGGGGTCCTCAATAACCTTAGACACTTTGAAGAGGCCCTGATCACAATACATGGGAAATACATGGGCCAAGGAGTCAAGTAGACCCAGGCTTGAGTCTGGACTCATACTTAAGTGCCAAGGACTTTGCCAAGTTTCCTACCTTCCCTGCGCTTCAGTTTACTCGTTTTTGAAAGGATGATAGTACCAATCCCCAGGGAGACCCTGCAGAGTAGCTGTGATGTGGCATGGAAAGCAGCGGTCCCAGAAGACACTCCAGCGCTGTGCCCAAGGCCACCCCACAGGTTCCTTAGCCGTTGGCTGGGGAAGTGACGGACTGCATCTGCCCCTTTGTCCTCAGCCAGACACAGGAAGGAGGCTGCTTTGGGTCAATTTCAAGGACTTGATTCACTCACTCATGGGGCTTCTTCACTTTTCCGCTTTGTCTGTCCTCTCCCAAAGATTCATGATAATTAAAATGCCTCCTGCTCACTCTGGGTTTTTGGACAACAGATGGTAGGAGATGGGCCATTTCATTCACAAAGGGAGGTGCCCTGAGGACAGCCACTATAAACACGAACTCAGCTGGTATGGCCCCTAGGTTTCAGGTGGAGCACGTGGGGCACTTGCCATCTGACCAATATCTGTGGTAAGCGGGGAGTCAGTGCACAAATCGTGCTTCCCGTGTGTCTCCAGTCGGCGGCTGGCCCTCGGCTGCTGTCTAAGATCCTGTGCCTTCCCTGGGGCAGGTACCAGGACTGACCTAATCATGCACCATATGTGTACGGAAAGGCGCCGGCAGCCATGAACCTGCCAGTTGGGTGCCAGGGATGTGAGGCTGAGTTGACGCACCACCCATTTGTTTCTCCCTCTCTCTTCTCTAAGACTATAATCTTTAGGTCTTTCTCTGGGTGATTCCACATGGTTCTCAGGCCTTCGCTAGTCGTCTGGGAGACAGTGTCTTATAAGACCCTCAGGAAACAGCACAGCCTATAAGCAGACAAACTTGTGAACACAACATCGAACAGGAAAAGCAAAGCACAGTTACTTCAGATTTTGGAAGCAATATGTAAATATGTCCAAAACTAGGTGATTCCGGAAACCATTGCTCGCCAGGCTGGTGAGCTCTAGATCTTTTGATTCACTGTTGGAATGGAAACCTCTGGGAGTTTGGATTAAACTGGATTTGGAAATACGGGGAGAATCTGACTTGATGTGGCTCTGACTCACTTGACACATTTCTTTCTCTCGCCTTGGTCCATGATTTCAAAGAGAAAACGATCCCACAGGGACTGTGTGTGTCTCGCGGTTCCTGTTTCATGATGACGGCATTTTCCCCAGTGTGTTCTAGTGATGGCGTGCATTCTTACTTCAGACAGGCTACATCAGAATGATCAGGGTGGGAAGACCAAAGGGGGAGCTGTATTTATAAGGCCCCAAGATGGTTCTCACATAGCCCAAATTTAAGAATCATTGTATAATGATCATAACATATTTCAATATGTGGCCTTGATTTAGAGTCAGTTTTAAGAGCACACTTGCCTGAGCCTCTGGGTGGGGTCTTATTTGAGTGTTTTCATTAAAGTTTCCAGAACACTACATAGCTGATAACTGGGACTAGGAAGGAATTAATGTTTTGTGGGTACAGTGAGTTGCAACTCAGTTATGAATAGGACACTGAATACTGAAATTGAGGGAGGTGTGGGGAATCTAAATCTGAACTAGATTTTTTTGGGCATTTTCTAGAGAGACACAATAGGGGATGGAAGTAAGATGGCAGTGGGTGAATCTAAAGAACGGAAAGGAAATTTGAGGCAGCCTGTCACAGGCTAGGGGATTTTAGGTTTAGTGAAGTTCTTTGCAACTCTTATTAGTTTCCTTACGATCTGAAACCTGTCATTTGGAAAGCTGATTTATATGTTGGTTGCATTCTCTGAATTGATGTTTTCTTCATTTTTCTTCAGTGTTTATAGATATTTGAGACTTCTAACCTGTCTGAACTGTGCCAGGAAGGACATGGTACTGATGAAATTTTATTTATCCTAGAGTGTGAGTTTTTAATGAGAGTAGCAGATACTTAGCATGTTGGAGACAGTGGAGAAAACCCAACAGGGTAGCCTGTTGAGACACTGGAGGTAACCTGGAGACACGGAAGCTTCTCAGGGCCCCTTTCTAGGGCCCCTGGCATGCTGGGGTGCGCTGCCTTGGTGACTTGTTCTCTACCTCCTCACTGTGTCTCTGTGGGGCTCTCCCTCTCTCTTTTGTTCTTGCATTCACTCTGCTCACCCAGCCCTTCTGCCCAGGAAAGAGGCACGATCCACTGTTTGATCCCTGGCTGTCAACCAGCTAAGCTTAGCCCTCCCTCGTGGCTTGACTGGCAAGAGAACCCATAACAGAAAAATGTGCAGTTTCCTTCTCAAGGACAACTGGGTTTACACTTTTGGATTCCTGTCTCTGCTCTTATTTAAGATCTCAAGGTCTCTAGTGCATTTCTACACATTTAGTGAGTGGCGATGGGAATAGGCACATGTATTATAAATGACAGACATAAATAGCAAGAGAAGTTTAACAAAATCAGGTAACAATCAAGATTATACAGACGATTCTGCTGACACAGTGAACATGTAACTTCTGAGCTGTCATTGGGAATGAATTAACTCACAAACCTATTGTCTAGCTACTGGCTTTTTCCAGAGAAAAAGTTGCTATAAATGCCACTTGTAATTTACGCTGAATTACATCTTTTTTCTTTTGGTTCTTCCTGCTTCCTTCCATGTCAGACATCCATCTCCCATACATGTGGGCAATAATGATGATAGAAAATGCTAGGCCTGGGAAGTTGGAAGTGGCTATGCCACACAGGCTTGCCAGGACACACGTTGTGGGAAATCCAAACTCCCTGTTATGAAGTCAGGGGCAGAAGAAAGATTTCAAGCTCACTCTGAATAAACCTTTTTCCTTGAGCTAAACCAAGACAACTCAATAACTTACTCATTCTAGAAAATCTTTGTCTGTGGTAGACAGGGGACAGGAAACACAGTGTTTTTGTGTAATAAAATATTGCCATGATGTATAATAAAATTTTGAATTTGAAATATTGTGAAATTCAACAGGCATGTGAACTTTTGTAGAAAACGGTTATCATTTCTATAAAGTCTCCAATACACCAAAACATTATTTTTTCAAGTCATAATATTTAAAGGCAACAAGAGGCTTAAAGACCCTTTTGTGAAAGGGTCCCTGGCTGCCCTTGAAATAAACTTGCCAAATGTTTTATTTGGCTTTAAAATTTTAAATATAAATATCTTCAGATTATCATCAAGTCCTATTTCCTTGCAACCCTGTTTTTTTGTTTGTTTGTTTGTTTGTTTTGTTATTGTTGTGTTTTACCCATTTCTAATTCCTTCTTGTCTCCAGCAAATACTTATGAATCTGATGCTGGATAAGTTTTCAGGTCTTCATTTTGAAGATGAAGGCCCAGAGAGTGAAGTGATTGCCTAAGGCCACAGAGCCAATTAATGCCCAAGCAAAGATTAATACCCTCACCCCTCATCATTTCCACTGAGTAGTCTTTCTTTGCAGAATGCTGCTTCACTTTAATATTTTAAATCCAACAAATAAATATCAAATCTGTTCTGATATATTTATACATAGCATGCTATTTTGGCTGATATGCAAATTTCTAAAGATGTAAAATGATGTAGAATGACAGCACAGACCGAATCTAAACAATATCTAAACAAGGAGCTTCAGCCACTGGTAAGCTTTCATTTGTTCCATAATTTGGCCAGGGTAGGGGCAGGGGAGGGTTGTGGTGGCCTGTTGAAATCATTGTCACCTCTCTTTCTGTAGCAGCTCTGGTATAGGGTGGCTGGCTGCACTTGGGGTTGCATCACTCCTGGGGAACACTTTCAGCTCCAAGAAATGGTTTTGGAGAGAAAGAGAGAGAAAGAAGGGTTTCAAGGAGGGAGAAAAAGTTCTATTTCTCCCATCCTTCCAAAGTATATGCAAAGTACACACACACACACACACACACACACACACACACACACACACACACATTAGTTTTCTATTGCTTATCACGTTACTTGAAAAACTACAGGGGCTTTCACTAAAATTGGGAGATAGCTTGTGTCGACCTAATCTGGAACGATGCTGCAGCATATACATGGAGCTCCCAAAGAGGAAATCCCCCCGAGTGGTCAGAACAGAGTCTCTCAGGGGAGTTCACACTCTCAGGGGTGTCCATGCCCTTAGGGTAATGTCTGAAATGAGGTGTGCAGGGCCCACTAATCCTACATAGAATCCCAAATCAGATCAGCTAACTGCTCAAAACATCTAGGGTTGAGTCAAGGTGTCAGGGTTTTTCAAAGTGTGCAGTGAGGCCTGAAGACCAATGATCAACCAGGAGCTTAGTTGAGAATTAGCTGACTGTGATAATGGGACTTAAAATGTGTACCTGGTTTGGGAGCGTGTGTGTGTGTGTGTGTGTGTGTGTGTGTAGGTGTATATGTGGTCTATGTGTGCATCACTGTGTGTGTGCATACATGTATGAAGTAGGGTGGAAGGAACAGCAGGAAGCAGTTCCTAGGAGATAAAAAGAAGGCTGTGTTTCATTAGCAGCACAGCTCTGATGATGGTAAAGTCACAGCCCACTGTGTGCTATTGGTCAGGGTTGTTTCTGACAGTGTCCCACAGTCACCTCTTACTTTCAGGTCACAAGTTTCCAAACCCAAGCTAACCCACCACAGACAGATGCTAGTTCTAGCTTCAGTGTACTGCTCAGAGACAGGAGGTGACAGCTTGCTGAACGCAGATGAGAAGAGCTCTGGCTTTCTTTGCATTATTTCCTGAAAGCCTTTCCATTGAGGTTACACAGTATAGCCAGGAATTATTGTGGCAAAAAAAAGTTTAAATAAGACTAGCGTTATTTATATACATTTAGTGTCTGGTGAAGAATTTAAATGAATGTCCACACAATTTACCTCTTAAAAATATTCAATTGCAGTAAAGAGAATCACTGAGGCAAAAAGTTAATTTTCCTCTGAGTTATCTAGAATATTGCCCTGTTTCTCACTTTATATGTACAGACATAAAATTAGGCAAGCAAGTTGTAGAGAAATGATGGGGAAATATCAGTCCTTAAAAAAAAGACAGAATTTGAAAACTCACTTACATTTCCTTTATCTTATTCTGTTTTATGGGTACAATGCACGAACTACTCCCTGAAAATTAAAGGGTGACAATGATCATTGTCAGATGTTGGGAAATATCTTCAGGGATTTCGCAGTAGATTTTGTGCTTTATTTATAAATGACGTGAATACAACTCAGCCACTATAACAGCTAGAAAGTCCAAAGTAAATACATATAAATTCTTTAAAGCATAACTTTAGTTATTGAAGTGTTGTTTAACCTCACTAATTTATTAAAAAAAAAAGACTAAATGGAAATGTGAACAGACATAAGTGCGTTCGGGATATATTCTTCTTCAGAGAAATCACAAGGGAACGTTGTCAGTTCCGCTTCACTCTCCCATCTTAAAGTCAATATCCAAGAGTGAGAAATGAAGAAAGAAGGAGGGGAGATGAAGGCCTGATGTACAACTGGGAAAAAGGCGAAACCTCTTTTCAGGCCCTTTCTGCTGTGCTGCCCTTCCTCTCCCCCACCCTTCTGGGGCCCTAGTAACAGTACACGCTTCCCTCCAGCCAGCGGATGCTCTCAAACTGACCCCCAAATGCGCTGAATTTTCCACAACACTGAGTTCATCCCTTGCAATGACCTTCTCCTGGCCCTTTATCCCAACAGAACTTTTGTAAGGTATCTGCCTACCCAAGTGATACCCAGTGGAAATAAGGTATAGGTTTGCTGCTGTGGATTTTCCCCAGGCAAACAGCATATGCATTTCAAAAGAGGCCTTGAGTCCATAGGAATTGAGTAAATTGATTAACATGAAAATTATCAGCACTACTTTCAGTGGGAAAATCTTTTGTGAAGGGCAGTTTTCTCCACTGCCCCTTAAATCGTACCTCCTGGGTGACTGCACTGCCATATGCTTTCTACCTAGACCTGCGGTCGGCAGGATGGACTCAATTATTTTATTTATTTAAAAAAATTTTTTTATTGGGGAATTGGGGGATGGGAACAGTGCTGGGGAATTGGGGAAGGGGAACAGACAAGTTGCTGTCCTTTTGTTCGTCAGTCTAGTTGTGGAGGACGTTGCTTCACTGGCCCAAGTTGGCACCATCATTGCGCTCTTCCCGGATGAGGCAGATCAGTTGCCAGCTTCTGGATGGCCGCTCACTGCGGCTGCTGGCCGCTCACGCTGGCTGCTGGCTACATACGGTAGCCCATGGCAACCCACTGCCACAGGGGCTGCAGCCTACACCGTCACCGGCGACTCACAGCAGCCCAGCTCCAGGTTGAACTGTTGTTCAGCATCTTAGTTGTAGAGGGCAGTGTCACTGGCCCTCATGTGTGGGATCCGAATCAGGGGCCCTCTGGCGTCCCAAGCCAGCTCTTAACCATCGCGCCACTCGGCCGGCCCTGGACTGAATTATTTACAAACCCTCCTAACTGGGTTGCTGACCTCATCCCTCGCTTCTTCAGTCCATTCCTCCTGCTCCTTGTTCTGAGCGACCACTTTTGAGCAATGAGGTCCAGGCCACTCTTCCCTCAAAAACCTTCCTGGTTACCAATTACCTACCACGTGGGTTCTACCGTCCAGACATCCTGTGGGCTGAGCCTATCCTGCCTTCTTGACCTTTTGTCTCATTACACCCTGGCATGAATTTTGTGCTCTCATGGCATCACGGTACGAGGGAATGCTGTGGCTGGCTTGATCTTCTATCCAGAAGACTGAAACTTTCTCCATATCAGCAATAAGGGTGTTTTGCTGTCTTATCACTTGTGTGTTCACTGGAGTGGCACTTTTAATTTCCTTCAAGAACATTTCTTTTTCATTCACAACCTGGCTAACTGTTTGGCGGAAGAGGCCTAGCTTTCAACCTATCTTGGCTTTCGATGTGCCTTCCTCACTGAGCTTAATCATTTCTAGCTTTTGATTTAAAGTGAGAGATGTATGACTCTTCCTTTTACTTGAACACTCAGAGGCCTGTGTAGGGTTATTAATTATCCTGATTTAAATGTTGTGTCTCAGGGACTAGTGAGGCCTGAGGAGAGGGAGAGAGACTGGGGAATGGCCAGTTACTGGAGTGGTCAGAACAGACACAGCATTTATCGAATATGCTCGCTGTCTTACACGGGCGTGGTTCATAAAGCCACCAAACAATTACAATAATAACATCAAAGATCACTGATCACTGTAACAAATATAATAATAACAAAATGTTTGAAATATTGCAGAATTACCAAAATGTGTCAAGAGACACGAAGTGAACAAATGCTGTTGGAAAAATGGCTCCATGCAGGGTTGCCACAAACCTTCAATCTGTAAAAACCACAGTATCTGTGAAGTGCAATAAAGCAAAGCACAACAAAACGAGTTATGCCTTATTTTGTTATTGTAGCTCAAATGGACTGAGACAGTAGGCTTTTTTTTTTTTTTTAATCCTCACTCTGCCAGAAATGCATCATTTTGTACACAGGACAGAAGAAATTCCAGCTGGTGAATAACTGGCTTGTGCAGAAGGAAATTATTCAAGTAGGTTCACAGTCATGATCTCAAGAGTTGAGAAAAGAGAAAATTCTAGTTCTCATTTATTTACCTAGAAAAAGGAGTCATTTACGTTTTATGGTTAGTGCTTTAAAATGGATTAATCTCTTTAAAAGGAATGCTTATTATTACAAATGCAGATTCTATGCTTTGGCAATTCTGTAGAAACTAGCCGCCAGCCTGTTGACTTCCAACCATGACTTCCTTAGCAGGTACAGTATCATTTACAACTGGATTGATTACTGTGGAGAACACAGCAAGCCAATTGCTCCAAGATGTTTACCATAAAGAAGATTATTAAGAAAAGCTTCAAACAAAGCACAAGTGGAAAACTAGTATAATAAGCCTCCATATATCATTCACGTAACTTCAACATTATTAATATCTTGCCACATTTGCTTCATCTGTTATCCTGCCTTCTTTACTTTCTTTTATTGTTTTCCTTAAGAAGTATATCTCATTCATTGGTTATTTCATCCTTATTTCAAAGAAAAAACAAAACTAGTTTTGCTTTAGAAGTCCCATAATTTAGGATTTTCTGCTTGATTCATTATGGTGTTATTTAACTTGATTACATTTTCGTTCTTTTCTGGAGAGGAAGTGTCGATGTATCCTTCATATTGCTTCATTTTAGGAGATGTATAATGTCTTGTCCCACCTTCTGTGATGCTAAGACAGTATGATCTCTACATTATAAATTTTTCCATCAACCTCACATCACATGACTTTATCTATTATTGATCCTTGCTGAATCTATTATTTCCTTTGAAATTTCACAATGATGATTTTTCTAATTCTATCATTCTTTCCAGATTTATTAACTGAAATTGTTTTTGAACAAGAACTTCCCCTCACCAAATGGGGCAACTTGGTTACCCTGAAATGCAATTACTATTGGAAAGACAAGATAAATGCTTAATTCCTTATGCTTAATTGGCAACTTTCAGAGTGAGAAGTTGGCATCTTAACTGTTTTCAAAATGTTTAATAAGCTTTTTTCCCTTTTGGGCTTAAATTTTTTTTTGAGTAATAATTCAAACATTTAAAAATGTATTAATGCTTTTCAATCAATTACATACATTGCTATTTTAATTAAAATTGTTTCATCTTTGCTAATGGAAGTCCCTTCATGTTGGCTTTGGTTTCCTTTTAATGTGAACTGTGAGTCTTTGGTAACATCTCTGCCTTCTGCGACAACAAGATATTCCAGGCTCATCTTGTGTATTTCCTCTCCTGTGCTGGGAATCTGCCTTTCCTTCAAATAATTCCCTTTTAGTAGGGATTGATATTAGACTTAACAATCAGGGTTCTTGGTGTGTTAACTGCAGTTTTTCATTTCTTCTATTCCTTTTTAGTGCATATACATGGAACACATATGGTATATTTTGAAAGAAATCACAAGCTCATATTGTATTAAATATGAACAAGAAATAACAGTTTTTTACTTATCTTCTTTCTTTGTATACTTATAACTCTTTTCTTTTACAGTGATAATCTTGGTTTCTAACATTAAGATAATTATAATTACTCTTTTCATCACTGTGCACCACATATAGGATAGTTTCAAAATGATTGGTACTAATATTACAACTATAAATTTGACTACTTAAGGTTCAGATTTCTTTGCAGCTCTATTTTTCTTTAAAATATGATCCACTAAGTTAGTGCAACCAAGATACTGTTTTAAAGACATTTAAAATAAGTCTTTCCTTTGCAGGTACGTTATTAACTTGGCTTACATGTAGGCTCATTAAAATACTTATTTCTATTTTTATTTTTTGCATTTTTATGTTATTTTATGTTATTTCCAAAGTCAAATCTATATAACAAGGTAGGTATATTTAGAGAAGTATCCTTTCATTCCTGTCCCTCCCATCCTATTCTTTTCTATTTTTATTAATTTTGGTTTGCCCTTCTAATGCTTCCTTTTGTAAAAATAAGTGTGTATATAATCTTTCCTTACATAAACAACTATATACTGTAAATGCTTCTTAAAAAAATTAGGTTTTTGACAATATATCTTGGAAGTGCTCCAATTAGGATATAGATATATTTTTCTTCTTCTTTTCTGTTTAAAGCTGAATTACGCTTCATTTTGTAGCTATATCATAATTTACTCAACCAGTCTCTTATTGATGGACATTTCGGCTGATTTTAATTTTTGTTATTACAAGTAATGCTGTAATGAATTTACTTGTTAAATATTGATTTATATTTGGATGCATAACTTCAGGGTAGATTCTAAGAAGTGGGATTGCTGGGTCAAGGACAAATGCAAGGATCAACTTTGTTAGACATTGTTAAGTCATGGTCAGTAAAGTTGTACCATCAGGCACCTATCATCCATACATGAGGGCTCCTGTTTCTCCACAGCCTCCCCAACAAGAAACACTGTCAAACAGTGGGATTTTTGTCAATGCTATAGGAAAGAAATGATATCTCAGTGTTTGTTGCTCTATTGTAAAGGAGGCAAACCATTTTTACATGTTCCATATGTCAACAGAGAATGTTGTCAAACATGGGTTTTTTACAGTAAAGCACTTAATCAAACTCACTGTGTAACCTGCCAATTTGAGAATTCAAATTCATTTTTAAGTTTAAAATTTGGTAGCAGATAAAGAAAAGATGAAAATGACTTTCATGTTCCTTTTTTTTCTGTAATATATAAAGGGGCTCCCTCAAATAGTTAAATCTCTCAGTGCAGCTGGCAATAAAATATAGCCAACTCATTATCATGGTCACCACCATGGCCTTGGGGAAGTCACCAGCTCCAGGGGGTTGGTCTTAAATGGAGAATACCAGCAGAGAGAAAGCAAAACAACATTTTGCAAATCACTATGTGAGAAAGTGATTTAAACACTAAGTCCAGCTGCACAGCACCGAGCTTTAGTAAAACAGGAATCTTGCCCGCGTCTCCACAGCTTAAACTTATTTAAATATGGGTTCTAGTGGAAGAGAAAGTTCCAAAGACTCAATTTTGTATGTGATTACATCAGAATCTTTTATATGTTAAGGGAATAAAAAAAATCATTTGGTGTAAATTATAATGTATGTAGATGGAACAAAACTGCAGTGCTCACTTTTGTGAAGAATCTTTCTCAGAATTCTCTAATGCGAGAGCAAATGACACAGGACAAAGACTAATTTGTTTTGTATACTAAAATTACAATTATTATTAAGGCTTTATATTGCTAATCATAAACTTTAGATTGAAATTGACAAATGGCACCATTAACCTAACTGCCTCAATTTTTTTGGGTGTGATTCACAAAAACCTCCCTAGAAGCTTCAGGCCAAGAAGTTAACTAAAGGAAGAAGTAGACTTTCTTTTTGTTTTTAGATATACCTCCCACATGCTCACAAATGGGCTGTTAAATTTATCTCTTGACCAATGGGTAACCTTACTGGAAACTGAGATAACTAGAGGCAAGTTTCCATTTGTCAAAATTTGGTTCTTTTCCTTAGCATTTTCCCCTGGGATCAAGGGTTACTGCAAAAGCCCCTGTACAACTGGCACATAACAATTAGAACATAGAAACCAGCCCTTGGTAGGGACTTTGACTGTGAGCCTTGGGTCAGACAGAGGAATAGAGCAATATTAGATGTATGGATTCTAGTAGGCACTAGGAACCTGAGGACATGGATGTGTTTCCAAGTAACTGAAAATAACAGTAACTAAGCAGAGCTGAGAGTGGGTTGCCAGGGACTTAAAGATAGGCTTAAATTTCATTTTATTTCAACAGATATTTGTTAAGTACCAGGACTAGATGAGCCTGGAAAACTACAATCACTCAATAAATGTTTGTTAAATGAGTAAATGATTGTGAAACCCTGGAGTAGACTCTACAGGAGATAAAACCTAGCACTATTTTTCTCACACATATGGTGTATTCATCTTCCTTCTTTACTACTTGCCAGTTGATTTATTACAGTTTCCCTTGAAATGTCATATTAAAATGCTTTTCTTCTGATACATTTTCTGATGTATTACATGAGACAAACAGTTCTATTAGCCACTATATAGTCTTCATCTTATATTTATCTTTGTTTTAAAGGGTTAATTTTATAATAATCTCGGGTTTTCTGAACATTATTCTGAGTAAGTTACGGTGACTTGGAGTGACACACTAGCTAGCAGGAAATCATTTTCCATCAGGATGAAGACTGGATTAGTTTGTTAGGGCTGCCATAACAGAGTGCCACAGACTGAGTGGCTTAAACAATAATCATTTACTCTATCACAGTTCTGGAGCTAAAAATCTGAGCTAAAGATGTGGGCAGGGCTGTGCTCCTCTGAAAGTGCTAGAGAAGGACATGTTCCAGGCCTCTCTCTTAGCTTCTGATAATTCCCTGGCTGTGGCCACATATCTCCAATCTTCACATAGCATTTTTCCTGAGTGTGTGTTTGTGTCCAAATTTCCCCCTTTAAAAAGTAGACCAGTAATATTGAATTAGGGCCTATCCAAAACCTTATCTTAACTAATTGTATCTGCAAAAATCCTATTTTTAAGTAAGGTCACATTCTGAAGTACATGGGGTAGCCAACATATGAATTTTGAGTTCCACAATTCAACTTATAACAGAGATCATCAATGAAAATCTATTAATATCTATTAAATACATAAATGCAACTCTAGGCTGATAGATCTTACAATGAGCCCATTATCCTCCATTGTCTTGTGAGATGGATATAGCTGAGAAACCCTGTCAATATGGAAAATTTATGTGTGAAAAAGTGCTCTTTTTAATTCAGAAGAAGGCTTTTGAAAGAGTTTCAATAAAAATAAAAGATATATATTTGGTCTTAAATAAAATTATCTTATTGAGGCACCTGAACACATGTATTAGACTTTATAAAGCAACATATTGACTAACATTAAATGACCGTTTTCTGATCCCACAATAGAAAGAAGGTCAATATTTAGATTGTGGTCATCATCGTGAGAATTTAACAGTAAGGAGAGACTGATTTCCTAAGTGGCAGAGTTAAGAGCTCAGCTGACCCTCTCTCCACTGAAACAACTTTTTAACTGCTAAAAATTATTTGAAAAAAAGAAACACCTAAAGACTCCGAAAATTATCCTAAGGGACTATATCAAATGGAGAAGCATCTATTCAAGTACATCTAGTAAATCTCTGTAAAAACAGCAAGACACTGTTACACTGGAGCCATTACCTCTCACATTCTCTCCTTCCAGCTCAGTGTGACAGAAGTTATATTCTGGGTGGGTATAGCCAAGAAGACGGGGCTCCCTATCCTCCTATCTCTCGCTCTAGAGCTACACTTGCACCCTCGGAGGGGCAAGCTGTTGGCATTACTCATCACCCCTAGCTTCTCACTTTGTATTGCAGAAGCTATTTTCCCCATTTGGTCCCCACTTGTGGGGGTGAAGCTCTAATCCACACATAGCTGGATGAAAATACTGGGCCCTGGGTCCCTGGGCCCCAGCTTGCTTGTAGGGCAGGAGTTCCATGCTGAGAGGGGCAAAGTGAGGAGAAAAGGATCTGCTATTCCTAACCAGAACCCCAATAATAGAGCAGGGGTATTGTTCTGGGTAAATTGGGTTGCTGAACCCAGCCCCTGCTCTGGTGGAGTGGCATAGAGGCTCTGCTTAGGGGGTGAGAAAAGTTGACATAAGTGGAGCTATTTTAAAATGAAACCAGTGCAGCCATTCCTAGGGAACTGCCTTGTACATCTTACTCCTTGAACCTTTGGAATGTTTGAACTGGGCAAAAGAAACTTTGGACTGGGCCATAGCAACATTGTCTTACAAACAATTAGCTGTAAAGCCAACAGGAAAAGCAGACTCCTTAACACAAGGACTGATGTCTATGAACATTTTTTCAGAAGAGAGAATCAGTAACCAGCCATGTTTAACTAAAGAATAACACAGCTTGTCAGTACCGATAGTTATTTCTTTCTTGTATTCATGTAATTATTCCCTTCCTATTCTCATAAAAAACCTTGACTTCACCCTGTAATCAGGACACTATTTGGTTTCTGTCAGAATTTGTGCTCCCCAAATTGCAATTCTTTTTGATCCCAAATAAATGCCTGTTGCCTCTCATTTTGGCTTTTTATTTTTAGATTAACAGGGGCGAGGCAGGCCTTAAGAACAAAGAACTCCAGTGTGTCTGCCTAAAAGAGACTAACTTTACTTGAAACAGAGCATGGGGCAAGTTCATGCCTAAGGGCATTGTTAAAAACACTATGGAGATATTGGTGGTGAGCAATTAAAAAGGTGATCTGACACTTACAGCAGGAGTGAAATGGTAGATCATCTAGAAGTTTAACAGAGAACCCAGGAAAGACACAGCTGAGAAGAGCTCTGGGGTCAGAGCAGCCTTAAAGATTGGCCAAGTCTTGCCCCTGCACAAGGGTGAAACTTTAATCAGACTAAAGGGCAACTTATGCCACAGGGTATTGTCAGAAACAATAGAGCAATCAGCTAGTAATTAGTGGAGGCTAACGGCCAGGTGTGATACCAATAGAGGTGACCAGGCAGAAGCTTAAGGGGGAGGTCAGGGAAAGACACAAAGGAAGCCCTGAGAAAACCACACCGAAGCTGCTGAATTAAGTCCAAGATCTGAAGTTGCTGTGACTTCATCTGGTGTTTTATGCAACATATTATGTTGTTAATAAGGTATTTGCTAAATTGTATGTGTTAGATCTAAAGTTTTTAGAACGGAGGAACTAGAATTATAATACATATTATAATAAAGTTCTTCCTAGAAAATAATTGAAAAGTTATTTAAAAACAAAATAAGTGTGTTAGAAGAGAGAACCCTATCAATTTAAAATTAGGTACCTTGGGCCAGCTGAGTAGCTCAGTTGGTTAAGAGCTCGCTCAAAAGTGCGCGCTCTGAGCAACAGCGGTTTGATTCCTGGCCAGAGCTGAGCTGCAGCTGAGCTGCCAACAGGTGGCAGGATAGCTCAGCTAAATAAAACAAACAAACAAACAAATAAATGAAATTAGGTACCTTAATTCCACTGGTTTATAAGTTTACCTCCCATTGTGAAATACAGGGGACCAGAGCATTTTTTTTTAATACAGTTGCATACCTATTTCTTCTTTGCTACTGCATCTGATATATTAAAACCAAATTGCCATAGAGCCAATGTGAGTGGAATCACCTTCATTTCCATGTAGGCAGTAATGGGTTGGACTTCAACAGTACAGTAACTTCTTATTGAATCAGCAATTAGAAAAGCGGAACATATATTGCAAAAATGTCAATCTTCCTGGCCATTATTTAAATGCATGCCTTTTTGGTTCAGCTATATACAGACCATTAGATGGGATTTTTACAAAAAAGGCTTTAATCAGTGCTTTGTGAGGTGTGCTAATTGGCTACTGGAGACAAGCAGCCACAATGAAAGATCAGGACCATAACTCCTTTTGCAAAAACTGTCAGGCTTCCCCACATCATGTGTGAAGGTCATGCATGGAGTGGGTGCTCTGGGGGCAGGCTCAGAGGAGGCCCAGGGGACTCACAACCTGGTGATGCAACACATACCTTTATCCCAGGAAGGGGTCCCTATGAATTCAAATGTTACTAAATTTGGCATCATAGATGTTTCAGCTCATGTTGGTGATTATCTGCTCTTCTGTTGTCCTATAAAATGGATAAGCATTTTGATGTCTTGACATTACTTAAGCATGGGGATATTCTATTTCAGACAGTAGTTGCTCTGTTTTTGGAGTTTCTTTAAATATGCTTTGGATAAAATGTTTTAAAAGAATTTTTAAATATTGCACACATGGAAAAATCTAAGCAATTAATAGAGAAAAACAAAGGCAGCATGCAGAATTTGAAGGCACAATTACATTTTTTGTTTCTATCCCATTCATCACCAGTTTTTATTTTTTATTTTTGTATTTTTTTTGTTGGTACAATTGAAGGTCTTCTTGGTTCTTTTTAATGGGGTAAGCACAATACTCGCATGAGTGAAGTAATATACTTTTTTTTTAAGATTTTATTGGGGATCGGGGGAGGGGAACAGCGTTGGGGAATCAGGGAAGGGGAGCAAACAAGCCGCTGTCCTTTTTGTTCTTCAATCTAGCTGTGGAGGATGTCGTTTCACTGGCTCATGTTGGTATTGTGATCATTGCGCTCTTCCCGGGTGAGGCAGTCGCTCATCTGCCATTGGTAAGGCCACTCATGGTGGCTCACGGCAGCCCACGGTGGCTGTCGGCCGCTAACGCTGGCTGCCAGCCACTCACAGTAGCTCATGGCAGCCCACTGCAGCAGGGGCTGCAGCCCACGCCATTGCTGGGGACCCACGGCAGCCCAGCTCCAGGTCAAGCCATAGCTCACCATTCTAGCTGCAGAGGGCGCAGCATCACCAGCGCGCATGTGGGATCTGAACTGGGACCCCACTGCCCAGATCTGGCGTCCCAAGCCAACTCCCAACCAACGCGCCACTCGGCCAGCCCGGTAATGTACTTTTTAAAAGGTAACACTAAATAAAGATGGATCAATTTTTTAACAAATATGCAAAACTGTACACATCAAAGATAGATTTATGGATTTTTTCAAAGCAATTTTCTTAGAAAGTTGTTTTATCTCCTCTTCTGTGATGCTACTTTGTTTAACATTTTCTGGAGTTGGGTTATTTTATTCACTTATTCAGCAAATATTTATTGAGTTCTTATTATGTGTTACATATTCTGTCAAAGCTACAGATACAAAGACAAATAAAACATGATTCTTGATTTCCAGAAGCCTACAGCTTAGAAAGGAAAAGAAAAGTAAGGTGTATCTTGATATCTTACACTGTTCCCCCAATGTATACACTTACCTTTCCTCTAGAAAAGTAGAAAAGTATGTTTCCCAAATGTTTTTGCCCATGCATTTTGCTGCCTGAAGGAAGATCTGACTCCAACCTGCTCTTCCAAACTTAGCCCATGACTTCCTATCCTTAACCCTATTCTATATCTCCAGGCATGTAGAACAATTTGCTATTCCCGAAACATGCCCTCATGTCCTGTGCTTTGATAGGTGCTGTTTCTTCCCCTTGAAAATTTCTCCCCTCCAATGTTACATTTTCAGTAGCTGCATATCCAAAAACACTACAGTAACACCGAAGATGATTTGTGAGGAAGACTTGTGGCTTAGGGCTCAGAATTCTCACTTGACTCCTCCCCTCACTAATTATATGTTAAAATATAAGACAGAATGCAAGGTGATGTATGGGTAAATGTGGTTTGCAGTATAGTGGAGTGAGTGCATGTTCTGTCTCTGCAACCAGGTTGCTTAAATTTGTTGTGTTTTTTCTTCTGATGACTTTAGACAAGCTATTTTTCAGCACCTCTGTTTTATTTTAAATGACATTGGAATAGTAAAGTACCTACCCAATCTTCTCAGCATACTGTTATGTAAAATTGGGATAATACTAGAACTTTGAAGGTCACTGGGAGGATTAATTAAATTAATACATTAACAATTAGAACATCATTCTAATTAATAGAATAATAGGAATCATTTAAGAAATGTTAACTGATATTAATCTTAGCAAATTCCAAATTAAAGTACGCAATTCACCTTAAAAAATTAGTCATCTCAAAAAGTTAAAAGCCCAAACCAAAAAGTCCTGCTTTTCCAAACACTTAAAATGCCTAAACTGAGTGTCTCAGTAGTTCCCTTTACACTTGATTAAGTGATTTACTCTCCTTCTCCTTTTCCCTCTTTAGGCACTTAAGTAGTACCTGTAGCTCTCTGCTGTGTGTACTGAAGATAAAAAATGTTCCAGGGCCGGCAGAGTGGCGCGATGGTTAAGAGCTGGCTTGGGACGCCAGAGGGCCCCGGTTCGGATCCCACATATGAGGGCCAGTGACACTGCCCTCTACAGCTAAGATGCTGAACAACAGCTCAACCTGGAGCTGGGCTGCCATGAGTCGCCGGCGACGGCGTGGACTGCAGTCCCTGTGGCAGTGGATTGCCATGGGCTACCGTGTGTAGCCAGCAGCCAGCGTGAGCGGCCAGCAGCCGCAGTGAGCGGCCGTCCAGAAGCCGGTGACTGATCTGCCTTGCCAGAGAAGAGCGCAATGATGGTGCCAACTTGGGCCAGTGAAGCAACATCCTCCACAACTAGATTGAAGAACAAAACGACAGCAACTTGTCTGTTCCCCTTCCCCCAATTCCCAACGATGTCCCCCCCCCCCAATTCCCCAATAAAACCTTAAAAAAATTTTTTTTATTTATTAGTTTCAGGTTTACAAAACAGTGTAATAGTTAGATGTTTATACCCCTCACAAAGTGATAACCCCCTCCCCTAATCTACTACTCCTCTACCATTGTATATAGCTTTTACAATTCCATTGACTCTATTCCCTGTGCTGTACTCCACATCTTGTGACTACATATATACATGCTAAATTATACTTGACATTCATTATAAAACCTCTTTAGATCAGAGTTGTGATTAGGTAGATTAAAGGTTGGATGAATGTAGTTGCTCTTTCAGTCTATTCAGGTTTGAGAATTTGCACATTTATTTATCCACTCAGCATGTATCCTGTGGTGTATACATATACATATCTGACTCTCCTCACCATTCAGCCTATCCACTGGAATATTTTGGGAATTAATGACATCACGTACCTAAAATACTGAGTGATTAAGAAAAAAGAGATGATAAAAAATATCGAGTGTTAATAAATGGAATTTCCTTCTAGAATACAAGCTGATAAAGCTTGGTATTAGTTGGGCATCCACCCAACCTTCTGTAACAAAGCAATTTTTCGTAGACTAATTTTCCACCTTTAGGATGCTATAAGTGTCAATGAAATCAATACCTAATTGAAATCTCCCAGAATCAAATTTCTGACCTTCCAAATGCCTTCCCTTTCTCCTTCCTTTAATGTCTCCACTGCCGTATTCTCAGCAACATTAAGAATCACCTGATTACCTTTATTGATGTAAACTCTAAAACAAACCTCCTCAGCCATAACAGCCAAAATATATCATCCCTCAGTAACTCAGTATCATATTTTATTCTGCTTCTCAAAATCTAGTAGCTAGCATTTTATTCTTTGGGATACATTCACAACTGCTTTTAAAAAGTGGTTATCCGAAAATAAATGCCACCACTTTATATAATAGTGTCATGTTCAAAGTGATCTTGTTCTAGGTCAATGACCACTTCCATTCATTACTGCATATTCCTGTTGGAATAGAGTTAAATACAAGTCATACGCTGAGTTCTTCCACTAAAATATCAACCCTCAGCATCAGACACATAATTATTGCCTTTCTTGGCCATTTAGGATGAGAAAAGTTGACAAAGATATCTCCAATTATGTTAAAAAGGTTTAAAGAATAACTCTTCCCTTTAATAGTAGTATTTAGAATTTGTAAAATTAATTTTTTGAGGAGCTTTAGAATAGAAACGCAGCATAACTAAAAGACAAGACACAGGTCTCTTTCTGACCTTGATTTGACCTCTCCCCTTAGTTCTAGTGTTTAATCTCCTAGGTTAAATCTCAGCTCCCCATTTGGAAAATGGGAATAAGAATACAGATTCCATGTGTAGGAAGAGGAAGACGCATGATAGAATGGAAATACTTTGACGAAATGATGCCATAAAAATGTTTATCATGGAAACTTCTACATAATTTAAAAACCTATGAAATAACTACAAAAGAAGTAGTTTTAGAAATTAAGACATCTTATTATTGATTCTAAATTATTTTCCTTTGCTTTGGTAATAAAAATAAAATCTTGATCAGTTGAGAGAAATAGACAAAACAAAGTAATTCGAAATCAAGAATAACATGATAAAACATAAAAGTCAAGATCTGAAATACATCATATTCAGAGTAATTTTAATTTTTTTCTTCTTGAAATGAAATTAATCACATTTTTCAACATGTTAAATCACATTAATCCAACATTAAATTTGGATTTTTAAATATCTGGCTTTATTGTAACTATATATACTATATGTATTGCCAAGTCACTTATAATGACTTTTAAACACTTCAGCATTTAATTTACTTTTTGGATGTGAAATGGTTTTAAAGGATAATTGTTACTTTCACATTAAATCCACAAAAATTTATGAACAGAGCAACAGTAAATTTTGTTTGACTGAAATAAACGTAATTTTACTTAATTTGAATCTTAGATTTAGAGATGACCTAGTGGGATTCCTCCATCAAATGCATCAGTCACCTGTGCAGTATTCTGTTGAGGGTCTACCACGTTAACAAACAGTAGGCACGAAGCACAAGGCCCTTGTTAGAGATACGAAATATGCAGCTGTGAACTCAATAGAGGGAAATCCTCGAATCACATGGGTGGGTTATTAGAGACCTGGGTTTTCCTTTTGGTGATGTAGAGGATAAACTCAGTTTCTCTGTTTGCATATGGGTTTAAACCCTACCTAGTATCCCACAGGAAATCACCTCCTAATTCTCTGAATAAATTGAAAACATTAAAAATAACCACGAATGAATAAAAGGAGAAAAATACAGCAGCTGCAAGTTCATAAATTGGTATGTTTTTGTTACTATCTGGGATGTTTGCCTAAGCCAAAGAATATCACAAGACTCAGGTTTAATTTCTGGAGGGGTTTCCTTTTTCTTTCAACATTTACAGTGAATATGTTTTGTCTTGATAATTTTGACTATCATAGGAATGGCTTGTACTCTTTTATATGTTATCACAGACATTTGGCAAAGTTTTCTTATTCATTCTTGCTCTAAACTCTTATTGAAATGGGTTGTGTAAGGAAAGTGGCCAAATCACCTTCAAAGTAGCCTCTCAATGACATCAGTCTTTTGATTGCTTCCCAAGATGTCATATTTGGTGTCCAGCATCACTCCCCTTAATTTAAGTGTGTGCTTAAATTTGAATTTGATTATTCCTCAAGGATGCTTGGACATATTTGAGACAATTGGAGGCTGCCAGCTTCCCTCAGCTGAGCTGTCATCAGAACCAATGGAGCAGGAAGACAGCAGGCAGTTCTGAGGACAAAAGATTTCCCTTTGTGTATTTAATTATGTTAGAACATTAAGAGGAAGCCCACATAATTTTCTTTTAGTTAATATTAAGTGCCAGGCCTTGAGATGAGTGCCTTGCATGTGTTATACCCTAATAAGTGTTCACAGTGCTGCTCATTGTAACACTCGAGATAGTTCCCCATTTCAGAGGGAATAAATTGAACCTTCCAGAGGTTAAGACATTTGTCCCAGTTTTCAGAGCTTGGCGTTCAACTTCAGTGGTGGACGCTCCAACAGCCCCACGGGTTTCTGTATGGGGAAACACCAAGGATGTGTGGGCAGCCTGCTGTCAGGATGAAGACTAAGGAGCTCTCGGTCAGAGCAAACAAAAATACATCCTGATTCAGTTGACACTGGAGACTGAAACACAATCAGAATTGGGAGACAGGAGCCCAAAGTTATCTATTCTCATTTGACATACAAATCCAAATGAGTATGAGTGAACACCCCGGGCCTGGGAAATTTGCTACAATGCCCCAGAGCACATTTGTAATAATCACATCTATCTATGTTCTGAAAAATTAAGTAGGAACCAGCAACCAGCATAGGACTTGGCCCACAGTAAGCATGCTGTAAACACTTGTGGAAAGAATGAGGAAAGAGGATGTTTCTGTCTTCTTGATTTCGCAAACCAAAAGGGAGCATTTCTTTGAACCCCTATTAGTATGGCGGTTAGCCACCATAGCCATAGTCCTGAAAAGCTTAGTTACTTTTTTGGTCATTTAGGGAAGGGGAAATATAAAGCACCTGACAGGATTTGATGAACTGAAATAAGTAGATGCCTCTTGAATTCATTATATTGCTATTTTACTTTCAGAGAAGCTCTGAGTGACAAGATGAGTTGACAAGACAGAAATGTGGAGTGTTGGTGTCAGACAGGACCTCTGACTCCCACATTGTAAGCCATCTCTCTGACTTCATAATATCATGCCTTATAAAGACCCTCCAAAACTGTGCTCAATAAAGAGCAGGGTTTTTTATAGGGGTCCACCTTGGATAAGAAAATAACATACTCTTCTAATCAGATTGGGTGGATGATTGGATGGTAACTGTAGGATATTTTGTTTCACACGATGAAAAGATAGTATTTCCCCAACATGACTAATTCAGCAATATTGTATTCCATGTGATAAACAAAGAGTTGGATTGTTTTCAAGCTGGAGGAAAATGTAGTGACCACTTAGCATGCCTTTGTTGCTACATGAAAGGCTGAGTCTCAGCCAAGGTGACATGCTAATCAATTAGCTATTAATAGTTAGTAGGAGACACAAGACTTGAATCCACTGCCACCAGTCCATTTAATTGCCATATTCTATTCCCTCTCTCTCTCTCTCTCTCTCTCTCTCTCTCTCTCTGTCTGTCTCTCTGTCTCTCTCTGTCTCTCTCTCTCTCTCTCTGTCTCTCTCTCTCTCTGTCTCTCTCTCTCCCCCTCTCTCTCTCTCTTGTCAAGTTTTTATCATGAGTGTATGCAATGTCTATGTGGAGTTCCAAGAGGGAAAATAAAGTACCCTTGGACTCAAGAAATTCAACATTACCAATGTCTATGAAGCTGCTTCCTCCCTCCACCTCATCCCCATGGGCAACCACTTTCCTGAATTCAAGTTAATCATTCTCTTGTTTTTCTCCATGGCAGATTACCTCTTTTGATTTGTAATAATACTTTTATTATGAGAGCCAAATGCACAGATGTTTCTTGAAGCACAATGGGTATTTTATAGCTCTAATATAAGTTCAGAATTTTAAAGCCATAAAAGTAGCCAATTAGGCTTCCACATCAATCTCTTACTTGCACACCATTAGTCACCCATTGAGTCTCTTTGGCTCAAGATGAAACCATTGCTTCTAACCATGAAGAGCTTGCTTTTTGGCATTTCCATATCTTTTGATAATGTAAATTTATAAGGATAATGAGCTCCTTTGGGGGATTCTGTTTCTCTAAACTCATTGTATCATTTCATATTCTACTCATTTTAATGTACTATTGTTTTAAAACCAGAAACCAACAACAAAACCAGACCTCTTCTTTTCCAAGCATTAACACTGTTTACCAGGGCAAACAAAACCCAGTTATATGCAAACATTGTCAGTTTTAATTTCTACTCCCTGATGAAGACAATATCTGATTGGTACCATGGCAACATATTGCCTCAAGCATCAAATAGGTATTACTCACACACAGTCTTGCTCAGATTACACCAAAATATTATTCAGTGCTAAAAACAGAAGAGCTATTGAGCCTTGAAAAGACATGGAAGAAACTTAAATGCATATTACTAACTGAAAGAAGCCAGTCTGAGAAGACTACAACTGTATAATTCCAATTATCTGACATTCTAGTGATCTTCTCCTAGAACTCACTAAATTAAAAAAGGCTGAAGAAAATCTAATTAGTATTTCCAGAGGTGAGTTTCAGAGGTGATAATATCAAATTACTGTTTCATATTTTTTCCTGTACCCACAGGTATAGGTGCAGCATGTGGATGTCCCAGAAGCATCAAGTACGTGGAGAATTAAGGAAGCAGCACCAGGGCGTTCAGGCACAGTTAACTCATGGAGTTCTTGTGTCTTTTTTTTTTTTTTTTTGACATGTGATATTCAGGTTGTTGAATTTCCCCCTTTCTTTCCTTTCTATCTTCTTTCCTTCCTCCCTTCCTTGAGAGAAGAAATAGTGATGTTTTCCTAACTAATTCCCTGAGTTTATTTGGTAGTGCAGTCTTGTTATAAGGTTGATCCCTTGGTTATAAATGGTCTGCTCTTTGTTGTCTGTACTGACACACCAGAGTTAAGTGTTCCCCATATGATAGAAGAGGATGCTTCTTGAATACCTGCTGTATACCAGGTATGATACAGGACATTTATTTGCCCTTCATATTGTCTTAGCAAATTCTTCCTGAAATGCCTGCCCTATGAGGTAGGGCCTATTTTTCCCAATCCTCTGGTGAAAGAAACAGATGTAGAAGGGTAGAGAAATTCACCACAGGTCAAAGTTACTAAGTGATAGAGCCAAGATTTACAACAAGGTCTTTTTGACTCTGAACTTTCATTCCACTATGCTCCTTGAGGAGGCAGTCTGCGTCATTGTCATTAGGCATTATGACTTTTAAATATTTTGTTACAGTTTGAGAAGTAGTCTGTGCCTAAAATCTCAGGTATGCGTGTATACCTGAGTGTGTGTGTGTGTGTGTGTGTGTGTGTGTGTGTGTGTGTGTGTCAGAGAGAGAGAGAGAGAGAGAAAGAAAGAAAGAAAGAAAGAAAGAAAGAAAGAAAGAAAGAAAGAAAGAAAGAAAGAAAGAAAGAAAGAAAGAAAGAAAGAAAGAGAGAAGAGGTAAGGGTGAGAGATGAGGAAATGGAAAGAAATATAATCACTTACGATCATTCATTTATTGGATTGATGCTATTCTCAGACCATAGATTGCCTCTAACATCAAGATTATATGGCAGAAAAAGAAATAAAAAGTGTATAGATTGTGAAAGAAAAAATAAACTATCTTTGTTCACAGATGACATGATTATCTATGTAGAAAATCTAAAAGAACTGACAAAAATATCTCCTGAAACTAATAAGTGATAATTGAAAGGTTGTATGATACAAGGTTAATATTCAAAAGTCAATTGCTTCCCTACATACCAGCAATAAACAAATTGAATTTGAAACTAAAAGCACAGTACCATTTACATTAGCAACCTTCAAAAATAAAATAGGTATAAATCTAACAAAATATATGCAAAATGAGGGAAACTACAAACTCTAAAGAAAGAAATCAAAGCACTTAATAAATGGAGAGATAGTTCATGTTCATGGATAGGAAGACTCAATATTGTAAAGATGTCATTTCTTCCCAACTTCATCTGTAGATTCAAGGTAATCTGATCAAAATCCCAGCAGGTAATTTTGTGAACATTCACAATTTGATTCTAAAGTTTATTTGGAGAAACAAAAGATTCAGATAGCCAATATAATATTGAAGAAGAACAATGTTAGAGAACTGACACTACCCAACATCAAAACTTAGTATAAAGCTACAGTAATCAAGACAGTGTAGTATTGGCAAAAATTATAAAATTTTTAAAAATTGACAAATAGAGCAATGACACAGAGTAAGAGAGCTCCGAAATAGACCTACATAAATATAATCAACTGATCTTTTACAGAGGAAAAAAAGCAATGCAAGGAAGCAAAACTAGTCGGTTCAACAAATGGTGCTAGAACAACTAGACATCCACATGCAAAATCAATCAATCAATCAATCAATCAATCTAGACACAGACCTTTTACCCTTCATAAAAATTAGCTCAAATGGGTTATAGAACCAAATGTAAGATGCAAAACTATAAAACTCT
>NW_017731775.1:1820520-1824896 GCF_001890085.2 Hipposideros armiger
GATAAACGGGGCAGCACAGAGAATTTTTAGGGCAGTGAAACTACTCTGTATCATAATGGTGGTTATATGGCTTTATAAATTAGTCCAAACCCATAGAATGTACACCACCAAGAGTGAACCCTAATGTGAACTATGGATCTTGGGTGATGATGATGTGTCAATGTTAGTTTGTCAGTTGTAATAAGTGTACTATCTAGTGGGGAATGAATGTTGGTGAAAGGGGAGGCTGTGCATGTGTGGGGGCAGGGAGTACCGGGGAAATCTTCACACCCTCCACTCAATTGTGCTGTTAATCTAATTGCTCTATAAAATAAAGTCAATTTTTAAAAACGAAGAAAATATGACCACTAATTTTAGGAATCGTGTACTTCCCTAAGACTGTAGAAAACATCTCAACACTTATGATATGAATACTAATGAGCTTGTGGGGAAAATATTAATTTTGATGTCTAATGAAGTGAAGATGATGTGCTTAAAAACGAATGAAAATGCATTAACTTTTTTTCCTCATAAATGTACAGTCTTTCAAAAGATATCAAGGCTATAAGTATTATACTTGGTGCTAAAAATATAGGTCAGTGGACAGTGCAAAGTCTAAGCAGTATTTACTGAAAAATTTCAGAGGTTTCAAAACCCTCTGGGACAACTCTGAATTTCAGAGACAAAAGCACAACAAATACCATAGGCATTGGCTCTGGAGAACTTGAGTAACCTAAGGCCAGACGCAGAACTCTCGGTGGAGAGCAAATTAATATTTAACTTCAAGGTTAAGCAAAATGAGTTCATATTGGTCCATATCTATTTAAAGAAAAAATAAACTGTGAATTACAAAACCTCATTTCTTAGCAAATTTAGAAACATGCTGAGGGTGCTCTTGTCCTTTTCCATTTAAAACAGGAAGGAAGGAAGAAAGAAGATGACACAGGTGGACCACCAAACATCTTCCTGCCAGATGGGAGGTTTAGGTTCTTTACATTACTTATTTTGTTTGATTCTAACACAACACTGCAATTTAGATCTTTAAATTCTTTTCCAGAAAGAGAAGTTATAGCTCAGTGCCTTTATGTCACACACTTAAGGCTACAAGGTGAGTGAAAACATGGAAGATTATTCATGGTGCATTTCTCCACCTTGAGGTTCTTTACAGATGGCAAGAAGCCTGCAACACTGGTCTGGTCCCAGCTCCACTTGTTTGTTACTGGTGGTGTCGCCTTTGTTAACTCATATACTAATCTTTGTTACCTACCAGGGTAGTGGAGCATGAACTGGATTAGAGAAAGCTCCGTTTCTCAGGTCTACATTTGAATGGTTCCTTCATCACACTCTAATCTTTATGTTTCTCTCCTGCAATTTGTGCTCTCAGACACTTAACTCATTTTATTCTTCCCTTTACAGTCTAGAAAATTTACCTTTGCTACCACTATTTTCTTCTCCTCTAATTTACATTTTTGTTCTTTTTCCCCCCAGGCTTTGCACTGGTATGTTCTGGTGTGTGTCATAGTGATGTCATAATTGTCAACCTTTATTAACTGATCCTTCATGGGCATTTCTTTTGAAACACTGTCTTGCCTTGGCTACCTTATCACTGTGTTCTTCTGATCTTCCCACTTCTCTCCTGTTTCCATCCTAGACTCTTAAAAAGTGGTATCCCAATGATTGTCCTTGGCCTTCTTTTCCTCTGTTGAGCTCTCCTTAGGTGATGACTTCTAGTTTTAGTGCTTACACTTTCAACTTAAACCCAAGCTAAGTGTTTAAGAAGTCTTTCCCACTCCTCTCCAGGTAGAGTGGGTCACTTCCTTCTCTGGGTGTCCACTGCCCTCTAGATCTACTCCTATCACAGTACCCATGACAAGCTTTTGCACTTACTCATTCATATGTTGCTCACCATTACTAGTTTGGAAGCCCTTCAAGGGTAAAGCATCTTACCTTCATTTTTCTAGTATCCAAATCAATGCCTGCTATGGATAGGTACTCTATAAATGTTTATTCAGTAAATAATGTAATAATTAATGAAGATTTCCTTAAGGTCCTAATTAAGACATTGTAGCCTATTGTTCAGAGATGTGTTGCTGGACCTGAAGAACAGAGTGATTTGGGGGATCCTCAAGATTCAGGATCAAGTTCATGTTATTCCTCTTCTGTTTCTTGGAGTTGGCAACGTTTCAACACATGTGCCTCATGCTCTGACTTCCTCCTCAGTGCCCTGAAGATCTGTGTCCCAAGCATTTCTTCATTCAAATCCATTTCACTCATTTTATAAGGTCCAATATTCTCTCTTTCACAAAATTTCTTAGCATCCTTGAATTTGAAATAAATATCTCCTTCTGTGTTCACAAAGCATTTCAAAGATGAAATTTGCTTTAAATGGTTTTCGTAGCTGTGTCACTTTTTAATGTTGATTTTTCAAATCTGTTCATTTATTTACTGTCATTTAGTCCAGAAGTCTATATCAATATTTTTTTATTTACATCATAATAGATGTGTTTTAGATTTTTAAAATTTGAATTTTAACTCAGTGTTATTAGCTAACAAAAATCTGGAAGTACCTGCCTTCATAGAATCCTACACACAGCCAACTCCTACATTTCAATTCTACACTAGAGAACTTCATGCCCTATGGAATGAACTGTCCGGGGGTTTGAATGGATAATAATATTGTGGATGTTTAAAAAGTTTTGGAGATTTGGAGTCTCACTAGTCTCACAGACTCAGACTTTTTCTACGGCTGAATGGAAAGCTGTGGAAATTTAGGACCACAATGAAAGTGCTGACAAAACCTCAGGCAGGCAATGCTCAGCAGGCCCTGCCCTTCAGCAATCAGTGGCTCATTGTGAGCTTTGAGGAGTGAATCTCCATGTGGTTTTATTCTAAGGAACGTTTACAAACCAATTGAATCAGTCCTTTCTTCCCCCCCCCCCCTTACATCTGGCTTTGACAGTTTGCAGGGCTCTAGATCTGTTGCAAACATATACGCTCTTATGCATGTGCAATACAGAAAAAAAAAGTCTTTCTTGAATTATTCAAGAGGAAATGATGATCCCAGTTCTTTATTCCTGCTGAGTCATCAAGAAAACATTAGCTTACATGTCTAAGGAATGCTTTAAAACTCAATCTAATTCCAATCTGCCAAACAAAAGCAAAATACACTTCTAGAAAGAAATGTACACTTTAGGATGGCAACAGTTTGTCAATAGAGAACAGGTTTCATAGTTTCATAGTGAAATTATTTAAGTGGTTGTGAAGCTTTTTGTATTCACCTACCCATCAGAATTGGACCAGGAAACTCTGATCACGTAACTGTCTGTGGCTTCCTAGAAAAAAAGTTGTTTGGGAAAATATCATAGTAAGCCATTTTTGAATTTTTTATTAAATTGACCTCACTTTGTCTCTGTTCAGTAAGTATTTTGATTATTATTCAAGGTAGTTTTTTTTGTTTTGTTTTGTTTTGTAGAGGGCAGTGTCACTAGCCCTCATATGTGGGATCCAAACGGGGGCCCTCTGGCGTCCCAAGCCAGTTCTTAACCATCGCGCCACTCGGCTAGCCCTCTAGGTAGTTATTTTTAATCTTTAGAAATAATAATTACAATATGTCGATATTGAGTCAAAGTAAATACCTGCTCTGAGTTTGGGCTAAAGGTTAGATAAATGGAAAATAAATGTGTGCTTCTGTTTCCTTGAAGGTGAGAAGTGCTGAAAAACTACTGAAATCTGGGGAGGCTAGAGGTTGGCAAACAAAGAAGCCATGAGAAAGGCAAAGGAACAGCGAGTGTTTGAGGACACTATTTACTGCAGACAGCCCTGTACGCGTGTTTATGTTTGCTTCTCTGTTCTGAATAGGGTTCTACCAACCACTCTGCACCTTTTCACCAGTTCTCGTCTCTCCACAGACATGCATGTGCAGTTAATCATACTATCTGTTCACTCATATCCATAACCCAGTTTATCACCCTATGCTTGAACATGCATATGGGCTCACTCACATCCCACTAGGAAGGAGAGAGCGGGAGACAGTAGGAATACTGAGTGGAAAAATACCAAGATTTGTGCTTGATTATTTGAGATAATTAACTCAAACCTAAAAATAGTCAGGCCCTTACTTCATACTATGTTCAAAATGATTTAAATTCGAAACCATTCACAGCTGTGCTGAGGGCTGGTCTACTATACAGAGTTGATTTCAAGCACTTGAATCAATGATAAGCAAATGAAGCTTCTCTCTGCTCTTCAAAATATAACTTGGGGTGACACCATGACTCAGAGGCTATTGAATGTGAAATAAAGAGATTAATAATATCATTACCCGATGACACTTCGTTGCTTATTCTGCCAATACTTTTTAATAGAGTGGAGCAAAGTGGCCAACACACCATTCACTT
>NW_017731775.1:1825471-1831609 GCF_001890085.2 Hipposideros armiger
TTTTGGTTTTTCTTTTCCATTAGATTGAATTGAGAGCAGGAGATACACCATTTGTTTTTGTATCAATCACACCTAGCCTTGGGCTTTGTCACATAGCAGACTTCTTCCTTGCATTCAACAACAAATATGCGTTGATTGCCTACTATGTACTAAGTGTGGTGGTTCCACGCTGCCAGGAAAGAATGTGTGATAGCCTTTGAAAGCTAGCGTCATTGCTAGCATCGCTCTTGCTTGTGCAGCCTCTACTGAATTTGTCAGCACCTGGGGGGAAGGACATGCTGTCTTTCTTTCCTCTCTTTTAGGACTTTGCACAAAATGTTAACGGATAAGTTTAATATACTTATAAAGCCAGAAGAAATCACAACTGTCCAATGTAGAGGTTGCTGTTTCATAATTTTTGTATGGTTTAGCGCTTTACAAGTTTTCTATTGTCAGATTTTTGTCAAGAGTTTTGAGGAATTTATGTTTGCTTTCCTTACATTTTGGTTCAAATCATAACCCTCTGGTGAAGCTGTACTTAAAATTTTTATTTCATCAGCTGCTGCATAATAGAAAGATTTAATAAAATTTGTAAAGGTGGACACAACGGAGTTACAAGGGAGGAAATTAGGGCCCTTCATATTCGAATGGATACTATTAAGAGTACTTTCCCAAATCTCAAGCAACTTGCCCCAACCTCAGTCCTTATCATATTTATTGCCTTCATTGACTTTGGACAAGAAACATGAGCTATCATAGAATTCTTCTTAAGAAATCTACTATAAAACTGCCAATTTGACATTATGTATTAAAAGCCTTGAAAGCCTAATTGCCCTTGAATCTAGCAATTTCACTTTTAGGTATTTATCTTTGAGAAATGATAAAGATTATTTGCAGAGATTTAGTTCTTAATGCACTTATTATAGGATTACTTATTATAGCAAGTATAGATGATAACATGATTTCAAAGCAGGGACTTAATGGAAAACAAAAGGATAATCCACATATATGTTGGCACACCATGCAGTTGTTATAAATGATGTAGAATTATATATATTGTCACAGATGTATGTTCATGATGTGTTGTCATAAAAGGTTATACAATAGTATCCATATTTTAATTCTATTTTAACGTAATATATATTAAAACATGAGAGGTTTAATAGGTAAGCAATAAAATATAATCTCTAATTATTTCTCAGTGGCAGGGTTATTATTATTTCTGAGTGGCAGGAAGGTACTGGTAATTTTTATTTCCTCCTTTGTGCATATTTGTGTTTTCTATTTATCTTCAATAGAAGGTGCAATAAAGAATAAAAAGTTAATATTTTAAAAATTCCAAATGTGTTGAAATGTTAACAATACAATATTTTGGGGAGCGCTTTTACCATATCTGTCTTATGATAGTGAGCAGGCTTCCCGATGAGGTGGTGGGCCCTGTGGTTGAATGTGAGGAGTGAAGGCAGAATTGATCAGAGACTCATTGTGATAGGTAGAGTGATGGGCCAGATGTCCTGTAAGGTCCCTTCCAACACAGAATCTGTGATTCAGTCAGAACTGCCCCCTAATGAAACGTTCAAGCAGGGGTTGTGTGGCCCTTCATGGGGGAGCGTGAGCTAGATACGCCATAAAGGTTCCTCTCATTTTATAATCTTCCACCTAGAAAATGGAAGAGCTCATTCTGGAACACACCCAGATAAATGTGGTGTTTCTAAATATGTTTTGTCATAGTGTTTATAATGTCACATAAACTTTTAATAAAAAGTGAACTTTTTAAGGATGAATTTTGCAGAGCTTCACACACCATCATGCACGCAATAGACAGTCAGTAAATGTGTTAATTAACTAACCAAAATAGCAACTGCAAAGCAGACAGATCTAAAAGGATGTGGGAACACAATCCCACTCACAGACTGGCGCTGTCGCCTGTGTTTTTCCTCCCTTGAAGAAATCCAGAGGTGGAACCAGGCACACGCAGAGACAAGGCAACTGGCAGAGGAGGAAGGACTTGGGCCTGAAGGTAGGTGGGTTTCTTCTCTACCCTGAGCCACGTAAAGGTAGCTGGGTGTGTCTCTACCTGCTTTACTATGAAGTTGAGCAACTCAAAAGCCAGTGATTTAGGTCTTGAAAGTTCTCATCAAGATATAACAGATGAGGTGGTTTTCACACTTTGGGGATGTCTTAGTTATCCTAGTGAGCTGGGGACAGTGTTTGCCAGATGTATGAGGACAGTGCCTTAACTTCTTTCTGACTTCCCCAGTAGTCTCATGGGATGAGAGACAGGAAAAGAATAGTTAGAAACTTCTTTCAGCCCTCTTTCTCCTCTTTCACAAAGTATTCACAATATACTGTTGGCAAAAGGGGCAACACATGGGGTTTTTACAATATGATGAAATCAGAATAGATGTAGGTGTTTTTTTCCTGCTCAGCAAAAACTTCCTGCACAGCTAAATACACTCAGAGTGTGGAATGAGATTTTCCAATAATGATAAGTAAAGGTGAAGACGAAATGAAGAGCTAAAGCCATCACGGAAAGTGGAAATCTTTGGGCTGGTAGATTGACACCTACTCACATTTGGGTGAAGGTTTGATGGTTCCTCTGTAAGGAAGCATTTCTGAATGATGGCTCCACTGAGTGGGCATGCACACCTGGCCATGGGAGCTGGGTGACTGCTGCATGCAGCCTGGGCTGTGCTTTGCACACACTCACTCTGAAGGCTGCGTGTGGTCTGCACAACACTCCCCGAGCTGCTCTGTGGAGAATACCCTTTGTCCACGTGGAGCATGCACTGAGTGATGCTATGTTGCTAGGAAAAGCCTTTGTACAATTGTTTATAAACCAGTCAGTATCTTTTCTGCTGACTATGGGAGGCTGGGTCTCCGCAACTAAAACTAAGTGTTCAGAGAATCACATTCACAAAACTAAAAGTGATTTTAGAGACCCTTTAGACCAGCCCGCTCATTTTACAAATTTTAAGGTCATGAAAAAAAGGCTGGATGGGGTATCTTTTGTCTACAGAAGGTGAACAGTTCACTTTCTACCTCTGCTTGCATATTTAGGTAAAATGAAAGGTTTTGAATGGGTTTGAGACATTGCCTAAAAATATAATTGACAGGCCTTAGACCACATCTTCCTGTAGTTGAGTCCTCTACATGGAGACTAATAGGGGTACTGTTGTCCATCTCTGCTTACCAGGCAGTCTTTCTTACTCCCTTTCTCCCTCCATCTCTTTCCTTCCTCTCTCTCTCTCTCTCTCTCTCTCTCTCTCTCTCTCTCTCACACACACACACACACACACACACACACACACACAAACTCACACAGACAGGCTACTGTGTCTTATCTGCTACTATGTGGCATTTTAACTATTTGTATTTGTTATACTCCAGTGACAGATATTCCTAAGGAAGCTGCAGATCCAAAGAAGAGCAGCAATTATGTCTAAAGTGACAATGTGGAGTGAAAAGAACTGGATGTTCATGTTCAAGGTTCAACTCTGCCCTGATTTCTGGCCTCTGAACAGGAGCCAAACTGTCCTTCCTGAGACAGTACAAATTGAGAAACAATTATACTTAATGTAAACTTCTCCACTGAGCCTGTCAGCCTCCAGTACAACCAGGTGTCTCTGATTTAATTACTCAATAATTAGGGAGGGCTGAGAAAGGATTTTCATAGCTAACAGTGTTTTAGGGCTATATCAACTTCCATAAGAAGAATACAATTTTTAAGCATTAGTTTATAAATATCATACTTCTTCTTTTATTTTCTTATTGGTTTTCAAAGAGCGTCCTTCAGAGACTAGTAGATGGTTGAAGTTGGTTAAAAAAGGAATTTTTTTCTATCCTAAAAAATAATTTTAGATATAGTCATGCATGGAAATGACTTGCAAACTTAGGACAGCTCTCTATATGCTAAATAAGAACATTTTAAATATTTAATTCAGAGCTATTTGTAAATACTTCACAGGTTTCAGGTCATTGACTATTTGCATTCATTGCAGAAAGTTGTGTTTTTACATATAAATCCCAATAATCTTTTGCCATAAATACGTATGAAAATATATGTCAGGCTAGATTCTATCACATTTATTTTTCTTTTCTTAGAGGGGAAAAACTCTGTTTTTGTAGTTCACATCAATTTACTTTATAACCTAGTTCTTTTGTCAGTGGAATCATCTGTCAGGGAGGGTTGAATTTAGAAGCTCTTTCTGATGATAGGTATCTTTTTAAAATGCTATATAAATGCTATGGTAAATCCTTTTTTTAGATAGCGTTGCCTGAGCTGGTTTTCATTTGCTGACGATTGTGTTGTGGTTGTTGTTTGTGGTCAGGTATTTTCACTCTTTGGTTTTAAACACAACTTTCTGACTACCTTTCTTGTTAATAATGGCAGGAATAAGATCAACCCAGTGGGATTATTCCTCATCTTGTGCTCCACGACTTGTATTGAGCCTAGTGATCTTTGTATCAACCTGTCTGACCACCTTGGGAGTGACACAGAACACATTTTCCTTATGGCTTTCTGGTTTTGACAGCAAGGCTTGCCTTGGCCAAGGATTAGGTCTGGCTCCCAAAGTCCACAGCAAACCTGATATAAATGAGAGCTTAGTACATAGGTAAATTGAGGACACCAGGTGCCAGGGAACAGCCTCAACTCTAAGAAACACAAATTTTGATTCTTATGTTCAGAATGAATGATCTGATAAAGACTAAGATTTGTCTTTTTGTTTTGTTTTCTATAACATTTTACATAAAACTCTCAAACTGAAAAGTTGATCTCATTTTCTTAGACCCTCTCTCATCTTTGCTCCTCTATCTCCATCATCTTTTGGATAAAAACTTATCTATGATTTTCTAAATCGTTTAGAAAATTAGCAGAGGCACTCAATAATCCTGGGCCACAGGAAGGCGGCTTGCATCCCTCCACATCTGTGCATGGGTTTTTCCTTTTCCAAAGAGTTTTCACTGTGTAACTATACTAAGGAGTGGCCAAGTTGTTCTGGAGATGAGTACTAGATTCTTTGATAGAGATTTTGTTTGATGTTGCCTTTCAATTTGTATGCTCATTTACAAACCATTTCCTAGTGCATATATCTGGCCCTATAAATTTACTGGGCAGTCATTGATGCAAAAATGGAACAGAGTGGTCAAAGAGTTTGGAGATCATCTAGTTTAGTTTGCGACCTTTACATTTGAGAAACTGGGGCCCAGAGATGAAGTAACTTGCACAAGCTCTCACAGCAAGAAGTGAAATAATCAAAGCCAGGATCTCCCTGTGCAGCTTTCACTGCTAAACATAGTCACCCACAACTGATTTATATGCCTTGCCTTTTTCAAGCTTTCCTTTGTTTCTGTTCAAACACTGAATTTTTCTTCTAACTTGCTTTCTAACATTTGAGAATCACACCCCATGGATCTCTTTGACCCGTTTCTTAAATTTCTTGGACTGAAACTGTTTTAGCACGAAGCCAGTGTTGGTCCAGGAATTCATAAATAAATGGGTCACTGGCTACCAGAACACCCTCCATCTTGTTTTTCCTATAATATACTTCACCACCTTCACCCCCAGTTAAAGCACACAGCCTAAGTTAATGTGTTCCTTGCTATAAAACCTTACAAGAACATTGTAGAGATTCCCAGACCAACCAGATTAAGTCTTAAGTTAGAGCATGGCCCAGAACGTGACAGCAATGTGTGTGTACATAGAGGAAGTCACATCAATACTCTGCTGAAAATGAAACAAGACAAGCACATTATAATACGTTAACTATGTAATAACATTTATTTAGTACCAGGATTGTCAAATTACCAGGAAATTCTGTTAGAAAAATTGCTACCTATCTATCATCCATCTACCCATTTATTCACCTACCTACCTACTGGTCTGTTTAACCTTCTTTCTGCTTCTAGAAAAGATTTGAGCAGCAGGCCCTAAGCAAACATCAGGGCAGACATATTAAAAATAGAATAGTCTTACTGATGAGATCATCAAACAAAACAGCAAAACACAAAAATGTTAACCTGATAATAATATTCATTTCATAAAACTCAGTAGTATATAAACAATATATTGTTAAAAGTTAAAATTTTTTACGTATGACCTTCTTTTCTTAAATATTAAGGTAATCCCTACTATTTTCTTCTAATGTCGCTCTGTCT
>NW_017731775.1:1832973-1835600 GCF_001890085.2 Hipposideros armiger
ATATATATATATATATAATATTAGAGAGAGAGAGAGGGAGAACTATGACTCTATTTCAAATTTTTTGAAATGACTCTAGCATACAAACAAGAAAAACTCAGTTGACTCTATTCTCATATTGACCAAGTATAAAATCAAAAAGATTTTTTTCCTACCCAGAAGGCCACTTGAGAGCAAAAAAAAGAAAAAAAAAAAGAAAAAGAAAAGAAAAATTGTTTTTCTATAAATTAGCCCTGGCAAATGATGGTGAAGAAGAAATTCACATGCCAATCAGCTGACATATCACAGGGAGCACCATGGCCTGTGTCAACAAAGGGTATTAGAACAGTTTCTTGGATTGTGACAAAAGTAGCCAGTCTCTCCCCCAAGTCAGAAACCAAATTGCAAGCCCTTACCTTGGAGGGCCTGTAAGCTATGAGTCTGTACGATAATGCAGAGCTGCAGGACCAGCTGTGGAGCACTTTCCAGAAAGGTGGCTAGCAAATGCAGCATACTCACATCTGCATACTCATACACCATTTTCCAGTAAAACCTCCATCTGTCATTCTCCCCACTCTGTCGGCTTCGAATACCTAAGTATATTGTGTGGAAGTATCTAGAAAGAAAACATGGAAAATAAGAAAAAGATGAGTGATAATTTATCATTCAAACACCAGGGTTGTTTTTCTTTTCTGCAAGCTACCCCATGCAAGCACACAAAAGAAACAATTATCCTAATGACTTATAATTTAAGGCCCAAAGTTAGCTGTTTAAGAGTTCTATTATTCTAAATGTTCACTTTGAGAAGTCATTGCAATTTTGATCCTCATTAAAGGCATTCCACTGAATTGCAATGTCAAGAGTGAGGTGAACTGTGTTGGAAATGCAGATGTAGGAGGGATTTGCTACTTTGAAAATCTACATACATACTGTCTTGTCAGTTTCTGTACGTGCTCAAGTGGTATTCAGGAGGTGGCTATCTCCCAGGGCATGATGCAAATCTGAAACACTAGAATGTTTGTGCTTGTACATCCTCCTGGTGTCTTTTAAAAAAACGTATTATTATTGAAAACCTCAAACATATGCAAAAGGAGAAAATATTGTGTATTGAATCCAATATACCCTTCAACAAGATTAAATAATTATCAATATATTGCCAACCTTTTTTTCATTTCTATCTCACTTACTTCCTGCCACTAGATTCTTTTGAAGCAAATCCGTTATCGTATTATTTATCTGTAAATATTTTATTAAAATAATTTACAAACACAAATGCAATGCCATTATTACACTTACAAATAAGCATAATTTGCTAATATTATCAAATAGTGTTCAAATTTTCCTTTATCATATTTTTTTACAATTTGTTTAAAGTACCATTAAACAAGGCTTATACATGGTGATTATTTGATATGCATCTTGATTTTTTTATACCATGAATCCCCCCTCCATTTCTTTTTTATTTCTTGCATATTTTTCATTGTTTTGATCTTGATTATTTTTACTTGTGTAGTGTGGTTAACATATTTGTTTTTTGTGTTTTCTTCAATTGTGTAGTTAGTGTTAGAATTTTGATCAGATTCACATTTGATCATTTTTAGCAGGCGATGAGTACTTTCTTGAGGTAGCACTAATGTTCTCTTTTATGATGTCATCCACTGATGATCATTTCCTAGATCCACTCATTTATTAGCGTTTGAAAAATGCTGATATTCTGAGTTTGCCATCCTTCCTTTTTTATTGGCTAGAATACTTTGCAGTCCTTATGTCAATATCTCTACAGTATGTTTGGTTGTCTGAAGCTTATTCTCTAGTAGATCCTTTTAAAAAGGTGCATATGGACATTATTCTCTGAGTTCTGGCATATTCATAACAGTATGTGGTTATCAATTTTGCCTTGGGTGAGGATAAGGTTCCTTTTGTTATGCAGACCCTAAAGTCTCACAATTTCAATGGCAGATTGTTGCCCATTTCTAGAACCTGTGAAAGAACTGCACCTACCCAATGCAAAGATTCTCAGATGCCAAGAGGAAAGGATAGTAGAGATATAGCAAGGAAGTGCAAAAGCAGAAAACCCTGGGCAACCTTTTCACTAGAGGGTCAGGTTGCATGCTGTAAAATGTATGCATATTCCATGCAAGATCCAGGATCTGCAATTTACTCATTTGAGCATATTAAATTTGTTACTTCATTGCTTATTAGCATGGAATGTTGTCATGGAAAAGTCTGGTAAAAATCTGACATTCTTTCCCTTTTTGCTTGGATGTCCAAAGAATATTTTGTTTCTTATTAAAGACCTTTAATTTTATTCAACTGTATCTTGATATTGGCTATTGTGCTTCCAGTTTCTCAGGAATATGGTATGCCTCTTCATTATGTAGTTTCAAGTTTCAATGTGTACTTTCAAGTCTTCTCGAATTATAGTAGTTAGTATTGTTTTCTAATTCATTGCTTTGGTTTTCTTCTGTGGGGTCTGCTATTTATTTATGTTGTGTTTTCTTTATCTTCCATCTCTATCAGCTTCTCTAAATACTTTGATTTCAATTTGATTTTGAAATAAAATTTGTCCCTCTTTTCCATCTTCTATTTATCTTCTAACTATGGTGTTTGAAACTATGGTGTTTGAAAACTCCCTTCCAGTTGAGTTT
>NW_017731775.1:1839435-1840714 GCF_001890085.2 Hipposideros armiger
ATTAACTTATGTTTTATTTATTTATTTAATGAGTACTTGAACACATGTAATATTTGCAATTTTGTATTATTTCCTATGGGAGACAAAATCACTGGAGAGTTTTGAGCAAAAGAATGAGAAATCTGACTTGCATTGTAACAAAATTAGTTATAGAAGGCAGCAGGCAAGGGGGAAGTAGGGACATTGTCTAGAAGACTTGCGACAATCTGGGTGAGAGAAGATGGTGGTTTTGATTAAGCTGCCAGCAGTATTGGTGGTGAGAAGGCATCAGATTTGGATATATTGTGAAAAGAATGCTGACAGCCTTTGCATGTTGAGTGAACAAATTAATGCATTAATGCTTAACTTCCTTGTGATTATCACAGAAGTTTTAAATCCAGAACCCCCGTGGCATTGCAAAGAGAACAGAGCTCTCACAATGCCTCCCTGAGATATTTTATTTCTAGTTTTCGCCTGTGAGGAGATTATGCATACCCGCAGCTCTGTGGCCATGGGCTAAAAAGCTACAAACTGTACTCTCAGGTCTGTGGTTCAAAGGGACTTGAACGCTTATGGTGCAATGAAACTTTTGTTTTTGTAACACCAGGAGCTCACAGTTAACCTGATACTGGAGACAGGTTTCTTCCCAAGGAATAAGACAAGTTTCTGGCCTCATGGAGTTTCACATAATAAGACACAAAAAATCAAATCTTCCAATAATGCACATGCAGAATTTAAATGCTTAAACACCAAGGATGGTAAGAAAAGCTATTTCCAGGGCCTGAAAAAGGAGTTTTTGTTGGTTTGTTTTAATTGTGGTAAAATAAAACATTACCATCTTAATCATTTTAAGTGTATAGTTTAGTAATGTTAAGTACATTCACATTGTTGTGCAGCCATCACCACCACTCATCTACAAGACTTTTTATCTTGCAAAACAAAACTCTGTACCCACTAAACAACACTCTCCATTCCCCTCACTCCAGTCCCTGGCAACCATTCTCTCTCTATGAACTTGACTATTCTAGATACCTCACATAAGTGAAATTATATAGCATTTGTCTGTTTTAACTTTTGGGGGTTTTTTACCTAGTCTAATGTCCTCAAGGTTTATCTGTGTTGTGGAATGTATTAGTATTTCATTCTGGATTCATTCATTTCTAGAGTTTCAAAATGCCTGAATCTTCAGTTAGGAGAAAACTGCCTTTTCAGACCCAGAGGATGTGACCACTGGTGCCTGTGGTCCAGAGCCTCAATATGAGTGTTCTTAGAGCAAAGCATGCAGTAAGTGGAATGAATC
>NW_017735432.1:0-1916 GCF_001890085.2 Hipposideros armiger
TAAGATTCTCTCCTTGTCTTTAACCTTTGGCATTTTAATTATGATGTGTCTTGGTGTGGGGCTCTTTGGGTTCTTCTTGTTTGGGACTCTGTGTACTTCCTGGGCTTGTATATTTATTTCCTTCCCCAGGTTAGGGCAGTTTTTTGTCATTATTTCTTCACATAGGTTTTCAGTCCCTTGCTGTCTCTCTTCTCCTTCTGGTACCCCTGTGATATGAATATTGTTATGTTTGATGTTGTCACAGAGGCACCTTAAACTATCCTTATTTTTTGTAGTCTTTTTTTTCTTTTTGCTGTTCTGTTTGGGTGTTTTCTGCTACCTTATCTGTTTTATGTATTTATGTATTTATGTATTTTTAAGATTTTTATTGGGGAATTGGGGGAGAGGAACAGACAAGTTACTTTAGTTCTTCAGTCTAGTTGTGGAGGACGTCGCTTCACTGGCCCATGTTGGTGTTATCATTGTGCTCTTCCCTGGTGAGGCAGATTGGTTGCCGGCCACTGGACGGCCGCTCACGGCGGCTCTAGGCAGCTCACACTGGCTGCCAGCCGCTCATGGTAGCTTATGGCAGCCCACTGCAGCTTCACTGTAGCCTACGCCGCCGTTGCCAGTGATTCATGACAGCCCAGCTCCAGGTCGATTTGTTATTCACCATCTTAGCTGTAGAGGGCGCAGCATTACTGGCCCTAATGTGGGATCCTAACCAGGGCCCTGCTGCTTGGAGCTGGCATCCCATGCCAACTCTTATTTTTTTTTAAGAGGGCAGTGTCACTGGCCCTCCTATGTGTGATCCGAACCGGGGCCCTCTGGCATCTCAAGCCAGCTCCCAACCAACGCGCCACTCGGCCGGCCCCCATGCCAACTCTTAACCAACATGCCACTTGGCCGGCCCTGCTACCTTATCTTCTTCTTCTTCTTCTTTTTTTTTTCTCTCAACATTTTATTTTTTGTTTTTGAAATACAAATCAAAACACATTTTTGTTACATAGCATGTTAACAAGCCTGACATTCTTTTCAAAACAGGATGACTTAATACAGGTACTTAAAAACTTCCTTTTTAAACACAACACGTTATGGAGAAAAATAGCTTATTAATAAGATACACGGGTACATGGGCTATCATTTTTTTATTTTAGTGTTTATGAATGGCAAACTTGGATAGCAAGTCCTCCAACTGAAAATTTGGTCCTTTAAAATATATAAGTATTCCTCCTGTAACAAAAATAAATTAAATGTTCTACTGCAAAAACAGAAATATTTGGTATAGGACTCTGAGTGAGCTTGAAAAACAAGTTAGAATGTGTTTCAACTGTACAGAAGGAACATTCTAGAATCTACCTAAAAACATTTGGCAGAACAACTGGCCTGATGCTATTGGAGTTATTCTGCTTCAGAGTGGACAGAGGTTGCTTGGGAGAGTACTGCAGACTCACAACAGCCACAGAAACACTCAAAATTTACCAAAATTCAGTAGAGAATAACATACAATAGTAGAACAATATCAACAGTTATTCAGTGCCTGTAAGCTAAGAACAAGTATCTCAGCAGGAACAATATTCAAAACATGTGTAAGACTTAGAACGTGAAAAAAACTTCATCATTTATAGATGATGTCTTGTGCACAAATACATTAGTTGCCAGGACACTGGGGACAACCACAAAACATACAAAGAAAGAATAATGCCAAGCTGCTTAACCTTCCACCATTTTCTTGAGTGTTAAAGCCAGACCACCTTTGGCCACTTGAAGGGGTGTCTTTTCTTCTTTATTCTCAATGTAAATACTTGCTCCTTGTGATACCAGCAGTTTTGCTTCTTCCACTCTCTCCTCGTCACAGGCTAAGTGTAGAGGAGTGTTACCCTCAGTGTCTTGGATGTTTGTGGATGCTTTGTAGTACAGAAGGATATGAATCATCT
>NW_017735433.1:0-1916 GCF_001890085.2 Hipposideros armiger
CACGCTCGCGCACGATGACTCTGGCGTATGTAGGACATCATGCGCGTACACACCTACCGCGATTAAGGTACAGGGCAGGCCCATATCTTTTTGGCCATCTCGACATAGTTATTAGCGCGATTGTCTATGTCAGACATAGTAAAGTCGTCGATGGCGGATAATTTTACTTCTGGATTGGTTTTGAGGAAATTGTCAATTTTAGGATTGCTTTGGTAGAACGCTCGGCAGAACGACTTCGCTAACGTATTTTCGGTTGCGTAAGCCGCTAGTTTTGTTGCGTATGGAGCATCTTGTAAGGATCGATTTCTAGACCTCGGCAAAAGGGTTAATGCTCCAATTAAATTTCGCCTCTCTTCATATTGCTTTGCGTCAGCGAAACCGTGCGTAGCTGGGAGCGTCGCCGGATCAAAATCCTTCTTTAGCAAATGCTCTATATCAAAAGTTTTCCCTCCTTTGTCTCTCTGCCAGTAAACTTGGAAACCAATTCGGTTCGCTTGATCCAGGTGAGATTCTATGAAACAAGAAATTCGAGCAAGGTAATATATTATGTCTGCTCTTTCTGCCTTCGAGTATTTTACGGCCGCCAGGTCGGGGAGCGCCTTCTGGTACTTGCTCCATTCTCGCTTTATATAATTATCAAGATCCGCCTCACTCTTTCTTCTTACATCTTTCGCAATCTGGAAAGATATCTCTTTTAAGTTATCATAGTTATTTTGCTTTCCCTCTATTGACCTTGACGTAAGAATTATATCCAGCAGCTTCGCTACTTGTGATATTTTGTATCTCCATTCTTTCTCTTGATCTTCGAGCGAAGCACATGCAAGCAATATCATCGGTTGCAGGCTGAATCTTCTAGCGGCGTTAAAATAGATCTCTTCTTGGCCAGGAGTTAGAGTTGTTTCTGCGCCCTTGATGAAATTGTAAATATCGGAAAACTTACTGATAGTTTTGCTTATGAAATCCTTGTAATTGTCACCGTTGTTAAGTCCTAGTCTGCCTGTATTGTCTTGAAACCAACGGTGGTATGCTTCGCCGATTAGATCGAAGTCGCCGGCTTGATCGCCTTTTGTTTTTCCTCTCATCGATTCCGCCCACTGAGCGCGGAATAGCGTACGGATAAATATAGAATCGCCCTCGGCGTCAATGACTCGCAGTTTGCTAACCTTTTCTATCCAGACGGTGTTACAGGCGCGTGCGTCATCGTCCAAGTCTATTTTAGAACGAATCTGCCCTTTCAAAAGATCAATTGGACCGAGACGTAGGCCTCGGTCATTCATACTTACAAAAACTTTGTGGGCTTCTGACTCGCTTCCAACCGAAATGTCAATTATGCTAACTCTGCCTAGTAGATAGTCAATAAAGAACGGCAATGCATCTAGCATAGCAGTATCAATAAGCGACTCCAAATCGCGAAGTGCTTGTAGAATTTTCTTATCACTTTCGTCTAAGTTTTGGACGTCTTCTGCATCTTTTAGTGCGCTAGCGCCGGGCTTGCTTGTATCAAGATACTTGTCGAATATTTCTTTTCTAGTCTCGCTGAATTCTATGGTGTAGTCCTTTACGCCGTAGTTCATGCTACCAAGCAGCTCGCTCAGATTTGCTGCATCCTTCACCCCGTGATCGCTAATATATCGATGAAGGTAAGCGATCAATATAAACAGAGATGTTAGCCGTTGCTGCCCGTCAATTAGCGGGATTTTACCGTCTTTGTCTGCCGCAGTTATAATTGAACCGAGAAAGTAGGAGGTATATTGTGACACTGCCGCTCGACCATGAGACGTTTGGTACTCTTCAAAAAACGCCTCTTGAATGTCGCTTGTAAACTCCTCCAAGTGCCTCGACTCCCACTTGTACTCTCGCTGAAAATAAGGTAGCGAGTAATGACTTTGGAAGCATTGCTTAATATTCTTATACTG
>NW_017735434.1:0-1916 GCF_001890085.2 Hipposideros armiger
CTCCTCCTCCTCGTCGTCACAGGCCGCTCGGGTGACCCGCGGGAGAGGGAGGGAGGGAGGGCCGGGCCGAGGAAGCCTCCACAGGCCCGGGGGACCCGCCTCCCGGGTGGCGCGGCCGGAAGAAGGGGATCTGTCAGCAGAGACCGTTCCTCGCACCGGGGAGGCTGTGCTCCGACCGCTTCGCCAACCGCCGCGGCTCTCTTCGAATCCGCCCAACCCGCCCTCACCTCCCCGCTTTTCTCTTGGGCCCCCGACCCACCCCCGGCTCCGCCCCCGCCTTCGCTCGCTCTCCCAGCAACTGGGACAACGGCAGGGAGCTCGCCGCCCAATAGCCGCCGCGCCTGGCCAGGGGGCGGGGCCTGCTCATGCCCGCGAGGCACCGACGGCCCCGGCGGGAGACTGGGAGGTGGGAGGGCACTTGGCCAGCCCCGCCCCTCAGAACTCCTAGAACCGCGGCCTCTGATTGGGCCTTTGTGTGCGTGTAGCTCCTCTGAAAATAATTAGGGTTTATTCGTTAACGACCGACCACCTAATTCGGTCCTCCTGTGTTGGCTCCTCCTACTGGGCGGGGCTCTACCTTGTCTACGCAATAATTAGTAACTGCTTCGAAAACTCTGGCTGTACTACTGTAGACGGGGGTCCTGTAAGAGGAGTAAATGTGGTGAGAGGGTCAAAGGATGGTGAAGTGGAGATAGTGAAGAGCAAACAAGGAAAGAATTGTAAAAATGGAAAATGTGGAAAAAAGATATCGTGGAGGCAGCATGGATTTTGCCGCCGGAAGGTACTGATCTCTATGATGAATGATGGAACATGAAGAATAGGGGGAAGGTTCTCTCGCAAGTCGGAAATTTTGGAAGGATTTCGCCAACTTAAAAAAAATTAATTTTTAAAGTCAATGGTTTTCTTTTTAAGTGAATAAAAGGGTTCATTTTCTAAGGACTTGATATATAAAAATTGTTTGCAAATGTCTTTATTGCATAAATATGGCGTCATTACAAAAAATGAAAATGAATCAATACTTTTGTCCAAATAATTCATAACTTCAATATTTTTATTTTCATTCTCTACCCAGCCCACACACTCACAGTTATATCAGAAGTTATACGTATTTTCAAAAAATGGCCAAGCTTTTAAGGAGCTCAAAGTATAGAAACGGGGTAGGGGAAACAAAGCTTTGGTATACACAAGACTAAAAAAAAAAATGTACAGAAGTGGCATTTTGTAAGTACAAATGAAGTGGTGCTGGACCTTTGAGGAGAGTGGGATGGGGTCAGAAAAACTTTGTTAAAACTGAAATGATCTTAGAAGAAGAAATGGCATGGTTGGGGCGGGGGAACAAACTCTAGGCCTCCTAACCCTCCCATAAGACCTTACCTTCCCAAATTATTCCTCTCCTACCAGACTCTTTTCCAGACAGGTCATAAAACCCAATCTCTATAAGCCTCTAGAGCAGCGGTTCTCAACCTGTGGGTTGCAACCCCTTTGGGGGTCGAATGACCCTTTCACGGGTCACCGGGTACTTGTATGTGGGCGTATCTGCATGTGGGCCTGGAGACAGATAGAGGAGCGGTGTCTAGGTTTCTAAGACCATCGAAAATATGTGTTTTCCGATGGTCTTAGGCGACCCCTGTGAAAGGTTGAGAACAGCTGCTCTAGAGCGAAGTTCTCCTTAATGATGTTCAGGGGCTGTTTATTTTGTATGGTAGTGGTTTCTTAAATTTTAGTTTGAATGAAATTCACCAAGAAAGCTTGCTTAAAAGCTAGTTCTTTGGGCCCATCATATTCAATTTTAGCAGCATCTCATGATTGTGATCTGGGTGCTCCAAGACTACCCTTAAAGAAACAGAGGCCTATCCAAAGTTTCTTAACTGTCCCTCCATGATTTCATTCCTATACACCTCTCAATCTGAAGTTCC
>NW_017735435.1:0-1914 GCF_001890085.2 Hipposideros armiger
AAATAAAGCAGAAGTAAGGAAGGGAGATGGTTTTATAGGATTTACAAATGGTGACAGAAAAATTAAGACATGAAGGAAAGGGGACAAACAGAAGAGATAAAAAGCACAAAACAGGCCAATGGTGAAAAAATATGCAATATCTATAAGATGATGTTCAGAGGATTTTGTTGTATTTATAAATGTCTCATGGATACAGAAAATACACCTTTCCCAAAAGATTTGAGTGTCTATTTTGCAGGGATCAAATGTGTGAAATTAGCCACCAGACTGCAGGCCATTTAACGGATGCGTCCTAACCCCCAAATGCACAGACCGAATAGCAAAAAGGCCAATGTTTTCTTCTTTTTATTGAGATGAACTCCACATAGCATGCCAATGTTGTGTTCCCGAGGCACCTTAGGGGGAAAAGAGGAAGGAAATGCAAAGAAATCACTGCAAAGGTGTCTACTGGTTCCATGGCAGCAGGTCAGAGCGGATGGTTTAGAGGGTGAAGAGAAATCATAATAAATAACACTTTGAAAATGTCACTGAGAAAGACGAGGAAAAGGACAATGATAGTACCTGTCTGACTCTAAGGACAATGATGGTACCTGTCTGACTCTAATGCCGTTTAGGATGCTGGCCTACCCCAAGGCTGGTACAGGGCTGGAGGCACCAGAATCCCTTGGGAAACTTGCTAAAATACAGACTTAAAGCCCACCCCTGGAACTGTCTATTGTTTGAAAATGGGTAGGGCCCCAGGATATGTGTTTTTTCAAAATCTCCCTCTGTGGTTCTGATGCATAGATAGATTGAAGAGTCCCATGGGAGGTCAAGCGAAATGTTGCTTCCTCTGGAAAATGGTATCCTAGGATAATCACCGGAGGAGCCCAGAACAAAAGCTCAATTCAAGGTGTGAACTGGCAAAGACTGCAGCCTGGGTGGATACTGTAAATCTGTCAGCTGTAGCTAAACCCAAAGAGTTAGTAGAAATGGAAGTCAGCAATTAAGCTGTTAAGAAAGAGGATTTTAAAGAATCTGTGAAGCTGAATATTTTACTTCGGGCACTTACTGAGAACAGAGTTCTTCCAAGAATGATAAATTGTCTTTTTACAAATGGGGGAGTAGGTGTTTAAGAAGAGGTGTGTTTGAGGGAGGTGAGCTTTGAAAAAGAACAGCTACCCTTCAATTAGTAGCTCACAGGTGATAGGCTGGGCCTGGTTTGCTTGTCTAATTTCAAGGAATTCAAAGAAGAGCTTAGCCCCCCAGCGTCACAAGGTTCCTCTGACATCCTAAATGTCCAGGCAGAGGAACAGAAGCTCAAGAAGGCTTCCCAGGAGATATTCCACTTGATGCTTTCTTACAAAAGTATTTATCCCCATTCACAAAAAGAAAATCCATTTTGAACCCATGCTGTATTAAATCAACTCTGGAGTTGATCCATTGACGCATTACATCAGGGGTTCCCTAACCTGTCTGCTCAGAGAAATCACTCCTGGTACTTGCTAAACTTAGAGATCATCGGCCCCCTCTGTAGAAGACTGGGATTCTGGGGTCTGGACCGAGCCTTTGGAGCAAGTGCCTAATTTTCAACAGCTAAATGGTGACCCTCTTCTTCTGGTACTTTATCTGTTAGATACATATGCAGACTCCTTTATGCCTGTCAGGGAATGATGAGTTAAGTGATTTCCAAAGTTCTCAGTTCAGCCTGCAGAATTCTGCAGACCAGCTCCTCCCATGTCTCCCCAGAACCTCAGGCCCAAGCAGGTCACCCTGCAGGAAACACTTAAGATGGCAGAATTAAGAGTGAGCTGTGTGGTGGACCTCTATGTACTGAAAAGCAAGCAAGCGACAAGCTTCATATCATTTCGTCTCTACTTCTGTCTTCCTCCTCCTCCTCCTCCTATTATTATTATTATTATTATTATTATTATT
>NW_017735436.1:0-1941 GCF_001890085.2 Hipposideros armiger
TGCTCCAGCATGAATGCAAGGAAAAGATACTTGGTGCAATTTTCCTTCATTCAGATAGCCTCAGACTATATCTGCTGAGCCTCATCCTTTTGGATGGGGCTTAAACCTCCATTTAAGCCCTGTGCCTCTCAGGAGCAGCCTGTCTCTATCCTCATCTTTTACAAACATGACAAAGGATATAAAAACATCATCAATTATACTGCATATTTAAAAACTTCTATTGACCGTGCTTCCTTCAAACTAATAAAAAATAAAATAAAACGAAACACCCTTTTGAATTGTTTTTCCAGCAATGGTTGGTAGACTTGTGCTACTCCATGAAAAATATTTCCCATCTTTTCCACCTTTCAAATCAATATGGTTGCTAATGTAACTGTTGATCCACTGAACTTACAGTTTTATTTAAAAAGCATCAACAGAAAAGTTACTTATTTTTCAGATATATGAGATCAATCCTGGTATTATTGCAAGTCCCATGAGTATTTCAAATGATAGTGTTTTGTAATCAACTAGGCAGTTATTCATCTTCCACAAATATAGAGTAAATAGAATTTATTCTTAGATTTCAGGACTGCCACCTACCTAATTTTTAATACTTCTCATATGGTGTCATAATTGCTATCTGAATTTAATGTAGAGTTGTGGTCATTTTTCACTGTTACATTTTAAAAATTAGGATCAGATACTTTCAATCCCTGAATTAACTTTTTTAGTATGTTGTCTATCTTGATAGCTAGTTATCCATCTACTATTTTATGCAAATAAATATTCACATGTTTTAAGATTAACTACATGTTTCATGTATAGCCATATAAATGTAGGCATTTTTATTTTGGAAGGAAGCTATATCTAAATTTTTTTAAAAGTTTATTGATAGGATAAATTACTATTATTTATTATAGAGTATGTTTGTATTAATTTTTCATTTGANTTTCCAGTTGTTGAAGGGATTTGATTTATAACCTGGCTTTGATGGCTCTCACCTTCTATTTCTTCCTCCCTCTCTCCTTCCTTTCTTCAATGTTTTCTGTGCCAGACACTAGGCAGATGATAGGGCAATGCAGATAAATTAATTTGGATTTTAACCCAGTTAAGGAAGACATTATATGGGGTAGGCAAACTCTTAGATGACTTGCAGTGATTCCTCCTGACTCTTAGCCATCATGTCATTGTGTAATCTCTTTCCTTGAGTGTGGGCTAAACTTATCAACTTGCTTCTAATGTGATGGATATAATGGGATGTCACTTCTGAGATTAGGTTATAAAAAAATGTGGCTTCTTGGAGGTTCTCTTTTTCTTGGGTCACTTGTTCTAGGGTAAGCAAGTTGCCATGTTATAAGAAGCCCTTTGGAGAGGGCCACTAGTATACTTCACACCTTGACTATAACCTAAATAGGGACCTTGGGCTAGAACCATCAACTGAGTCAGCCCTCGGTTCCTGACCTAAAGGAACTGTGAGAAAAATGAAAATTAATTGTTTTAAGATATTAAGTTTTAGGCAATTTGTTGCCCAGAAATAGATCATGAATATATCGAATGTAAACAAATCCATTTATTGTAACAGTATGCTAAAGTCCTTTGTAGAATAATATGGGATAACAAAAGAAGCCAGGTGTATTTAGGATCTAGTGACGACAGAAGTCTTTTGTGTTCAAACTTGGAGGATAAGGAGATTTCCTATAGGAAAATGATGTTAGGATGAGAGGTGTTAGGATGAGATTATTCCAGGAAAGTGGAGTTGTGTGAATAGAGGCTCTGAGATGTGAAACAGCATGGCTCATCAAGTAAACTGTAAGTACTTTGTCATCCTTGTGTACCACGCCAGGACATATTCGTAGGATGCAATATGGAATACACATCTTGTAGGCCATGCTAGTAAGCTTGAATTTAATACTGTGGGCCCTGGGATGATAAATTGAAAACACATCCATTGCCTTTCAC
>NW_017735436.1:2065-6853 GCF_001890085.2 Hipposideros armiger
TGTCCTGAATATCATCAAAGTGCCTTCCTTTCAATATTTCCTTTATCTTTGGGCAAAGAAAGAAGTCATTGGGGGCCAGATCATGTGAGTAGAGAGGTGTTCCAATACAATTATTTGTTTACTGGCTAAAAACTCCCTTACAGACAGTGCTGTGTGAGCTGGTGCATTGTCATGATGCAAGAGCCATGAATTGTTGGTGAAAAATTCAGGCTGTTTTTGTCTAACTTTTTCACACAGCCTTTTCAGCACTTCAGATAGTAACCTTGGTTAACTGTTTGTCCAGTTAGTACAAATTCATAATGTGTAATCCTTCTGATATCAGAAAATGTTAGCGACATCATTGCAACAAGTTCGCAAACTTAATCGTCAGACCTCATATTTTTACAGATAAATATTCTCAGATTTTTTTTGGTAGATCAAAACCACAATGAGTTACCACCTCACACCTGTTAGAATAGCTAGTATTAACAAAACAAGTAATAACGAGTGTTGGAGAGGCCGTGGAGAAAAAGGAACCCTCATACACTGTTGGTGGGAATACAGATTGGTGCAGCCGCTATGGAAGGCAGTGTGGAGGTTCCTCAGAAAATTAAGAATAGAATCACCATGCAACCCAGCAATCCCTCTTCTGAGTATCTACCCAAAAATCTGAAAACATTTTTGTGTATTTTAAAACTTCCTTACTAATGATGAAGTCCAAAGAACAGGAAAGATATGGAAGCATCATGTCAGAAAATGTGTGTTGTTCTCTCATTCTTGGAATCACTGAAATGGGCTAGCATCTCACTTTTTGATGGTGATGCATCTCTAATTTCTTCCTGTCTTGGGACGAATAATGAGAAAGTGGAAGCATTTCTTCACTAAGTATGTAATTGTATGGATATATCCCTTAACTAATACTATCTGTCCTTTTAAGAATCTTACATAAATAACTTTATACAGAGCAACCCTGTGAGAACATGGTAACTTTTTTCTCCTCTGTTGTAGATACCTTACTTTTAGTTCAAAGTTTATAGCTCAGTCTCTAATTAATTTTTGCAGACCAAATCCAGATTTCAACTCTATCTCATTATTTGGTACACTTCACTATAATTCTGTTCTTATATTTACATCTCTCTCTCTGTGAGAAAGGAAACTCCTTCAGACCAGAGTGGGAGACATTCATCTCTGTATAACCAAAGCATAAGACCACGTTGACTTTGATAATGCTGTCTATTAATGAAATGGAACTGAACTCCACAGAACTACAGCCACTCTTAATAGAGTTTGGTTTAACCTATTCCATTGACTTGAAATTTCTCTCCCTTTCCATTCCATGCCCTAAAAAATCAGGGACAATATGGCCTTGCTAGAGTCCTTCACAGACTAACCATTTTCACAACTGACTTCTTTTAATCATTTCATATCAGTGTGTAATTGAAAAAGTCTGTTTATCTGAACCTTTACTGTNCCCCATTCCAAAAAATAAGACAATAAAAAGGCTATAATGTTGGATATCACCCATATCAATGTGGTCACATGATGGGAATGTTTCCAGGTTGTGATAAAAGAAAAAAGACCTATAGCATGGCATACTATTGAGAGCATATTCAATAGCTTCTTTCACATAGTAAACTCTATATGATCTTTTTTAAAATTACTATTATGAAGGTACAGACTATAAAGACATTTAAAGAAAAGAAACTGAGGGCTGGCCAAGTAGCGCGATGGTTAAGAGCTGGCTTGGGATGCCAGAGGGCCCCGGTTCGGATCCCACATATGAGGGCCAGTGACACTGCCCTTCACAGCTAAGATGCTAACCAACAACTCAACCTGGAGCTGGGCTGCTGTGGGTCACAGGGCACGGCATAGGCTGCAGCCCCTGTGGCAGTGGGTTGCCATGGGCTACCGTGTGTAGCCAGCAGCCAGCATGAGTGGCCAGCAGCCAAAGTGAACAGCCGTCCAGAAGCCTGCGACAGATGTGCCTCACCCGGGAAGAGCACAATGATGGTGCCAACTTGGGCCAGTGAAGCAACATCCTCCACAACTAAACTAAAGAACAAAAGGACAGCAACTTGTCTGTTCCCCTTCCCTCAATTCCCCAGCACTATTCCCATCCCCCCAATTCTCAATAAAAAAAAAATCTTTCAAAAAAAAGAAACTGAGAGTTGAAGGAGTTGAAATAATATAGTAATCATCTATTAATCAAAAACATCAGGGCCACTGCAGTGTGCTAGAAAATTTAAAAATAAAATTCCATTGAATAGCTACTACACATGAAACATTAAACAGGTTATGTTATTTTCTACTCACTACAGGTCTATAAAGTGGTATTCTTACCTTTATTTTATCAAGGAAAAAAATGGAAAAATTCATTAACCTAAGATCAAAGAACCAGTATGTGGTGGAGGGGTTCAAAAGAAGGTTTGTGTAGTGCTAGGACCCAACCCCTTAACTATTGCACCCCAGTGCCTCTTGGGTAATCCCAGACCTTCCACGTGTACCTCATTTACATGAGTATAGGTAAATGTAGTGCTAAAGAGAAATCTTGCCTGGTTGTAATAACGGGGATACCAGATGAAATCATGGTATAAAAATGTAGTAATTAATGTGTTATTACATGGATGTATTAAAATGACATGGAGTTAAGTGTCAGTTATTTATTGCTCCATAAAATACTACCCCAAAATGTTGTGGCTTAAAAGTTAATTATTAACTTAGTTCATAATTCTTCTTGGCAGTTCTTTCGATCATGGCTGGGCTCTTCGGATCTGAGTGGGCTTGATTATATATTTTCAGTCAGTTGATATGTTAAGTGGGGAGTGACTGGTCCCAGATGGTATCATCTTCATGTCTGACAATTAGCTGGCTATTGGCTGAGGGGTCTTGGTTCTCTCATACTTGATCTCTTCTCCAGCAAGTTAGCCTGGGCTTATTTACATGGTGGCAGTAATCCAACAAAGGACTCTTGAGGTCGATAGGCAAGATGTGCACAACTTCACTTCCTTAACTTTCTTTTAAAGAAAGTAACTTAAAAGACCAGCCCAGTTTCAATGGTGGGGCAAGACATTCCGCTTCTTGATTAGAGGAGCTAAAAAGGATTTTTTCCCATTTTGCAATCTGCTTAGATGGAATTGATACTCCCAAGTGGCTTCATTTTCTAGTAAATGAGCATGACAGACTATGTAGAAAAGAGGAAAGCAATTGGTGAAAATTTGTGACTGAAGTTCATGAAACCAGCTTTAACATTACTGCCAGAGACAAGGGAAAGATAGTCCCCTCTGGCTTAGGCACTTCATGATGTTTCCATTGAAATCTAATTTGAGAAATAGGGCATTTCTGAAATTAATGATTGAAGACAGGAGGGAAAAAATACATTATGAGATTTCTGTGAATTATATCCTAAAAAGAAGAAAATAACTAAATATTCTACATCATCTTTGCCAACCCAAGAAGAGCCACTATTAAGAACTTAAATTTTGATCAAGTGAGATTAGTCCACTAAAACAGATAACCCATGTTTTTTTAAAAAAAATATATATGTGTGTATATATATATATATATATATATATATATATATATATAGAGAGAGAGAGAGAGAGAGAGAGAGAGAGAGAGAGAGAGTGGAAGAAGATGAAGTATTGCCTATTTCAGCTTTCTTCACATGTGACTCTTTTATAAATATGTATAATTATCATAAGATTTATCCTCTCTTAAANCATAATATGCTTGGCAAGGAGACAATTTTAGGAATGAAATTCAAAACTCAGGCTTTAAGAATGAAACAACCCTTTTCAAAATCTATCTCTGTCACTTACAAGGTGTATGAGTTTCTGCCAATGACTTAATCTTTGCAAATCAACAGAATTAGTATCCTCGTATGGAAAAATGAAGAGTATTACCTCATAGGGTTATGGTGAGGATTACGGAGAGAATACACATCAAGTGCAAAGTACATAATGGATTTTCCATAAATAATATTAATAGTAGCTCTGTGCTTGAGTGGTACAGTGATTTTATTCATTTGCAGTGGCCTACATATCTCTTAAGAGGGACCATGTATGGTGACAGGTGGACTAGATAACTTGCAAAAAATCCTTCAGGTTTCTTGCTCTCTACTTATAGCAGAGCCCTGAAGAGAAGGGAGCTCTTAATGAGTTTGTCTTCTCTGGACTACATCTTCTGGTGGTTTGAGATTTTTGTATGCCTGAGTATTTAGCATAGTGCCTGGCATACAGGAAGGGTTGATGTGTAGTTTTTAAATGAAAAATAATAATGAAAAAAAACTAAATAGGAAAGGATAAGATTCTTTTAAAATCCAAAGCATTGGAGAGATAAGGAACCAGAGTGCCGGTTTTCTAAAATGCCTCTGAAGTGTAAAGTGCCAGTCTTCATTTACTTATCTTGATATGTGACAGCCAAAAAGACTGCTGATAGAAAAAGCTATTGTTGACCCCACTCCCCTCAAGACAGAGCATACTTTGGCACATCACTGAAAGTCTTTGCTAGTTAATATTGTGGAGCTGGATGATGACAAAAGAAAGACTCTAAACTCCCTTGTTGATATCTTTGTTCCCAAATCCTGGGATTGAATGAACTGATGCTCCATTTTGTAGATCTGTCAACCATGCAGTACTGTTCTCAGAGTTTTATCCAGTTTTTATTCAGCATTTCCTGAGGCTGCATGACATAACACACTCTGTGTTAAAACAATAGGCATTCATTCATTCTACACTTCAGCCATGGTGAATTTCTGCCCTATTTCCTGATCATACTGTATCTCACCACCAAGCCTTTACAACACACTTT
>NW_017735437.1:0-2365 GCF_001890085.2 Hipposideros armiger
AAATGTGGCCTGAAGCCCAGAGGAGAGCCTGGGCAGGTGGCTTACTTGGGAAGTTGTCTGGGTGGAGGTGGTATTTGAAAGCAGAAAGCTAGGCCAGCACCCAGGGGGAGAGTTTGGGTGAGCAGGCTGTGCCAGGGCCGCAGGGCCTGAAGGAACATCAGCGTTCAGAGGCCAGGGAGAGGAATAGGAATGTGTCAAGGAGACCGGCGTGGTCCGAGCTCAGGGGAGAAACAAGGGAGCATGGTGTCCAGGGTCCCGGGGGAGAGGGTGGTAAGGAGGAGGTGGTTGGTCACAAGTGCCACAGCCACTCAGAAGCCAGGTAGGAGGAGAAATGAAGAGACCCTGGGTGGAGCAACAGGGAGACTTTGAGGACCTTGCCTGATAGCTGATTCCATGGCATGGGGGGCCAGAAGCAGCTCTGGGGTGGGACGTGGACCACGGGGACATAGACAAGTGTGGCGGTGCCTGGGATGGGAGGGATGGCACCTGGGGATGGGAGCTTCCAGTGTGGAGTTGTCCCCTGTCATAGAGACTAGAGTCCGTGGGAGGGACCCTGCTGAGAGGGAAGGTGGGTCACTGAGAGGACAGGGGAAAGGCCCGGTGAGGGTACAGGGACCCGAGGATGGCTCCAAAGCATAGATGGAGGGATTCGCTTTAGATAAGAGTGAGGACAGATGGTTCCCTGAGATGGCGGTGATAGAGCCTCACAGCCTTCCCTGCCGTATTACGCTATTTACTGTGGCCTTTGCGTATGTTCTCTCATTTGACCTCACAAAGCCCTCAGGAGAAGCTGCCATTGCCAGTCTGTGAGAAGGACACTAAACCCTGAAGAGCGCTAGGAACCGCCGCCCCACTAGGAGCTGGCTTGGAATGGTGGTGGCCTTGTCCTCTGACCCTGCGGCCTGGGTGTGACTGTCTAATGACATTTTTACCCAGGAGAATTGAACNAACTGAGCCACCTAGCCAGCCCTTTGTAGGTCTTTTGATATGGCTTAAATGTGGTTTTCCTGAGCATTTTGGGTAACTAGGAATCTGTACATGATGAGAAACCTTCAGCTTTTCGGTGTATACCATTTCCTGAAACTTTTTGATGCTAGATAGAGAAATGACTTTCTTTCAGAATTAGGTAAAACACTTCCTTCCTGGGTGCAACAGTTTGCCGTCCAGCCTTGCTGCCTGATTTGCTCGTTTTCTTCTTCTGCAATGAGAAGCTATATAATATTGCCTTTTACCAGGGACCCAGAAGATCCTGTCAGAAAGTAGCACTCTTTGAAAAACGTCCCCTCAGGAGAGTAAGTCATCAAGTCCTTTCCAGGCCATGGAGGGGTACCAGCTGGCCAGTGCTAGGCTATCATTGCATCCTAGTAGGTTTTCTTCCCCCTCTGCAGGGCCGTTCTTCTTAGAATAGAGGGTCTCAGCATTGTTGGATTTTCCCAGGAGATATGGTGAAGGTTTGTCAAAGAAATCCACTTAGGTCTTCATCAAAATCAATCTTTCTACAAGTAGTTTCAAGGCATATCTCTGTTGCAGTCTTTCCACATATGGATAATTATGTGGCTAGTAACAAAATTGTATACATTTATTTATCTAAGTTTATGTGTTATTTGTTCTTGTTCGTGTACATACACATATACGTGTGTGAGTGTTTGTGTGCGTGTGTGTGTGTATGTGTGTGTGTGTGTGTGTGTGTGTGTGTGTGTTGTATTTTCAAGAAAGACTTCCAGCATGTTTGAAAGGATGGAGTTGCTGGTTGATGGTATTCTCTGAGCAATAGTCTGTGAACGGGAGGGCAGAAGGTGAGCCCTTGTGAGGTTGGGGACTGAGTCCCCGCTAAGCCAAAACTAGAGGCACTTTCTTCTGCAGCCGTGTCCTGAACCTTACGTTCAGCTAGGTGGGAAAAAGTTTCGGTAAAGATCAAGTATTGTTCCTGAGGAGCGTATGCAACCCTCCCCTGTGCATATCTTGGTAAATATCAGTTTAAAATTAGCCCAGGCCTGGAGCAAGGACAACATGGAGCCAGGTCTACAACAGATCAGTTTGTGGATAAGTGAGGAATTCAATAAAATTTGAAAATAAGCCTGACAGAACAAGTGCTGACCTTCCTTGGTCATTGTTAAAGTTAGCAGGAGTGGTGAGCAACTTGCTCTGGCTGAGATGTCAAATGCTTGAGGGGACACGGGGGACCAGCTTACAGGGAGTCTGCAGGCTAGGGAGCTCTGACATTGTGGTTGTGTGTATAAAAATTTCTGAAGGGATTGAAATAATTTTGTTGCGTTTAACTCTAGGCTAACGTGGCTTGATCTGAACTAGTCTCTAACAGAAGAACTTCTGTGTTAATATTATTAGCATAAGATTTTCTCAAGTT
>NW_017735438.1:0-1911 GCF_001890085.2 Hipposideros armiger
AGGATGTATTTTCATTGTTACAAATTGAACATAATTAAAGCATAGTGATTAATCACAAAAACAATATGCAATTATATATTGTGAAATATTTATTTCTAATCACAAATAAATGAAATTTTGTCTTGAAGCATGGAGACGGATGGAGGAGCGGTGTCTCGGTTCCTAAGACCATCGAAAATATGTGTTTTCTGATGGTCTTAGGCGACTCCTGTGAAAGGGTCGTTCCCCACAGGTTGAGAACCACTGCTACAGACCAATATCTTTTATGAATGTAGGCTCAAGTCTTGAACAAAATATCAAATCAAGTCCAACAACATATAAAATATTAATGGCTGCATCCAAGAATTCAACTGTTTTCAACACTTGAAAATTAACCTATACAATTCACAAACAACTACACAACTTCAAAAAAATGCAAAGATCACATGAATATTTTAATAGATGCAGAAAACCATTAAAAATAAAAGATAAAATATTATGATAGAAATTCTCAAAAAACTGGGAACTTCCTCAGCTAATAAAGATAATCTAAAAATAAACAGTAAATATTTTACTAAATGTTGAGAGATGGAAATCTTTACCTCAATGATTAAAAACAAAGACAAGAATTTCAGTCTTACTGCTTCTCATTAAACTTGTCTTCGAGGTTCTTGAAAATTCAGACTTTTGGGGGTGGGTGGGTAATGTGGGTTAAGTTGGTCAAAAGGTACACACTTCCAGTTATAAAGTAAATGTCATGGGGATGTAATGTACAGCATGGTGAATATAGTTAGTAATATTGTATAGTATATCTGAAAGTTACTAAGAGTAGATCTTAAAAGTTCTCACCATAAGAAAAAAACTATAACTATGTGTTGCAATAGATATTGTGATCATTTCACAATACATGCATATATATCAAATCATTATTTTGTACACCTGAAATTAACATGTTATGTGTCAATGATATCTCAACAAAAAAGAGAACTCTCAAAACGCAACAGTGAAAAACCAAATAATTCAATTAGAAAATTGGTAAGATATAAAGAGACATTTCACTGAAAAGTATTTATAGATAACAAACAAACACATGATAATATAGTCAACCATTAAGAAATGCAAATCAAGAGCACAGCAAAATACTGCTACACACCCAACAAAATGGCTACAATGAAAAAGACAATATCAAATACTAATGTGTATGGGAAGCAACTAAATCTCTTTTACACAGCTGGTGGTGAATGCTAAATTGCACAAATGCTTTGTAAAATAGTTTGGTGATTTCATAAAAAGTTAAGTACTCACCTACCATATGATCAAGCCATTCCACTGCTAGGTGTTTACCTGAAATAAAAAAATATATATATATATATATATATATATATATATATATCCAATATCAGGAAGGAAAGAGCGTATAACATTACATCTAATTCAGGCATTAAATAAATAATAAGAGATTAATACATACAACTTTATGATAATACATTTAAAATTAGTTGAAATGGACAATTTATTGAAAGATATAAATTACTAAAACTCACTCAAAAAGAAATATATAACCTGTATATCATATTATCAAAGAAATTAAATATATAGTTCCCAAAAATAAAACTTCAAGCTCAGATGCTTTTATGCTAAACTTTTCCAGAAATTAAAGGACTAAATAAAACCAATAATATGCAAACTCTTCTATAAAATAGATTAAATAATGCTTTCCACCATATTTTATGAGACCACATTATCCTGATATAAAAATAAATAAATAAATAAATAAATAAACAAATAAATAAATTATAAGAAAACTACAGACCAGTGGGTCTCAACCTTCCTAATGCCGCGACCTTTTAATACAGTTCCTCATGTCGTAGTGACCCCCAACCATAAAATTATTTTCGTTGCTACTCTATAACTGTAATTTTGCTACTGTTA
>NW_017735439.1:0-3399 GCF_001890085.2 Hipposideros armiger
AAAGGCTGTTCCCTCTGTGCTATTATTTTAGAGATAAGAAGGAAAGTCTATTGTCCACAAACCTCATCTATGACTGTTAATGCCTGAAGTTCCTTAAGGCTGGAGTCTTTTATATGTCTTAGTAGTACAGCTTTAGCAAGGTACTTTGGTCACAGTAGGTACGCATGAAATATTATTTAATAGATTGGTGGTTAGATAAAGAAGCAAAAATTCCTTTTGATTTTGGTTTGGAAAAGCAGGTAAACAAACAATCTCTTTAAAATGTAAATACCTCTGGGGAGACAAGTTATGAAGTTATTAGCATTAGAATTAGTTATTAGAATTTATACGTTAGTGTGATTTGATTGTAAAGTATGTGTGTGTACCTGTATCTTGTATTCTTTTGGGATTAAAATATTGAAACATCACTAAGAGAATGTAAATTCAGGTGTTTCTAGTAGGAACATCAAGAGGACAGGACTTTGAAATGTGAAGAATGTATAGGAAGGGAAACAGTGGTGTGAAATATCAAACAAAAGGAAGTTTTGGGTGCCTGGGCAACACAAGTAGTTAAAAGGCTCATGCTAGAAGGAGGGTATTAAATAGTACATAAAAGTGAGATGGGGCAGTACCTCCTGTGGAAAAACTTCATCCATTTCACCTTTGCTGGAGGCTGACTCTTAAGGTAAGACTTACATCTGCAACACGTTAAGCTTTTAGAATGGCCTCCCGCTTGGCAGTGCGGTGCTCTGGCACAGGAGACCAGGGCTTTCTACGGCCTCATTTAGGGCTGAGGATATCCAGCTGCCACCCCACAACTTCGCTCTATCCCAGGTGGGTAGCCCCAAACATGAGAGAGCAGGTCCGCCAGACTGCTCGCCTCAGTTTTAGAGTTACAAATGGAAACATGAAGAAAAGCACCATTGCCAGTTCCGGTTGAGTCTTTCCAGCCTCCCTGAGTACAGGTGCACATTGGGTTCAGTTTGTTGTTCTTTCCTGCAACACAAGTGGCTCAGGAACTGAGCAGTAATGAGTCTAATGGATCCCTCTTTCAATTATCCTCACTTCCTCAGTGAAGCGTTGCCTGACTTTTCCAGGCAGAATTAGCTGCTTCCTCTTTTGGGTTTTCACTTATTTTGTTGTACTGCAATTATCTGGGAGCTCTCTGAGGCAGGGGTCTCAAAAGAAGCCCTATCAATACATGTGTAGAAGGATAATATTTGAAGTATTAATCAATGTGCTTAATAGGCTTCCTCCCTCGGTATTTTCAATTTTGCAAATACACTCCTCTGACCCCTCAGTAATGGGAGCAAGAATATTCTATACTCTCTGCCTTTAAGGTAAGGTTATTAAACAGAAATGCAAAGAGAAGGCAAACAAATGGTTAACTCTTGATTTTATCTTACAATTCTGACTCTGAGGTGTAAACAACAGTTCTGGAGAATGATGCGAAGATTTTTCTTAATATTCTCCCTATTCACAACCTGCCCACTACCCCCTAGTGCAAAAAAAAAAAAATCTGAGCTGAGGGAGGTAAGTTGGAAAGGCTAGAAATACTCATAAGTGGACGTCCAAGGCTAAAAACTAGGAGACACGGAGTGGCAGACACCTAGTTTGATGACACAGGGACCTTGGTCTTGTGTCTTTTCTCCTATTGGGTTGTCGGGAAAGTCATGACGCATTTTTGCAATGAAAAACAAAAAAAATGCGTCAAGACTTTTCCAACAGCCCAACAGAATGCAGGGAAGAGATAGTAGCTTTGCAGGGTCTACTGAGGCCAGCCTGGTTGAGATCCAGCAAAAGAAATCGCCTAGGTCAGGGAGGAAAGAAATCAAGCTTCCTGAAGTTCAAAAGTGGCATGGGACNGTCAACTATATTAGATAGTATATTTGGTGAGAAACCCTTTTGATTAAATAGTTTGCTTTAGAGGTATATGTAAATTCAAAAGAAGAAAGAAGATGCTTAGTAAAAGCTAATAATAATCAATTCATTTATGACTATAGTTCTAAAGGTGAGTTTTATCAGAATAAATGATGCAAAGTAGCCTATACGGACAGTAGAGCCTAATGAAATGAGGATTAAAATCCTAGTTCTGATATGTAGTAACTGCAGTCCAGGGCAAACTACCAAACTAGTCTGAGATTTAATTTCCTCATCTGTAACAATCTGGTTAATAACATTCAGTTCAAAGAGCTGTTGAGGGGATTAAATGAAATAATGTATATGAAACAATTTGTAGTGCTTGGCAAACAGAAATAGATAATAAAGAATGCTGTTATTATTATTGTTGTTGTTTTATTCTTCAGTTATAGAAATGGGAATTTAAGAATATTCTAGTGAGTTTAACAGCCACCATTATTGGGCAAAAAATAAAGCTTGCTATATTTTACATTCAGTTACTTATCATAAACAGAATGTGCCACTATTTAGCGTCTAATGTTTAAATTGGTAATTATAAATAAAGGCATCTAAAATGGTAACTATTACATATGCAAATAATATAGTAAGTACTCAATATATGGCAGTTACTATTCACAACATGGAGTTACAAATATGATTTAAAGTAAAATGTGTATTTGTGTAGATAGAAGGGCACACATGTCCATAACTGAATTTCTTTCAGCATTGTATCCTCAATCCTGTCAAATGCCACCGTTCATTCAGTCACCCAAGCCACGATTAGCCATCACCCTCATATATATATATAATCAATCCCTGAACCAATTCCTCATTATCACTCAAATATATCTTTCCTTTCTTGATGCAATTCAGATACTCATCTTTCCTTCCCATAAATACTATAACATCATACCAAATCACTCTCTTATAATAATTACAACTGAAATTGGGGGAGTCAATTGTCATTTCCCTTTTTCCCCTCTTAGAATTACCTGAAAGCAACAAGGAGAATTAGGAATAGAGTGCAAACATAATCTTCCACAACAATAAGACATCAATACCCCTGAACCACACACATTTGGTGGAAATGCTGCCAAAAATAATGAGGATGAAACAGATGTACAGGTGGAAGTGGAACGAGGATATCCTTAGATTCTCAGCGCAAGCGGGCAGAGGGTGCTTCCCCAAGGCGGGGAGTGTGCCTGAGTGCAAGGCCCAAAATACTTCCTCGGCAAAACATCACCAGGGTGGCTGATGCCCGGAATTCCCCCATGAAGCAAAGAATAAAGTGCGAAGTAAGAGATCAGACAGAGAAGGCTTTTTTGTAAGAAGTAGTCTGTTTGACAAACATCTTTTCTGGGAGGGTTATGAAAGTACATTGACAGGTACACATGAAATAATTTTTTTTCTGACTACATAATTCATTCATTTTCATGAGTTAGAATGGCACTGGAAGTTGAATTTCCCATGAATATCCTAAACTAAGGGTAACCTTTAAAAAGGTAAAGATTAGGGCCGGCC
>NW_017735440.1:0-2951 GCF_001890085.2 Hipposideros armiger
TCCTGTAGGAGTTTCTGAATCTTGGGGACACGGGTAGAACCACCCACCAGGAGGATATCATGGATCTACGACTTGTCAAGCTTGGCATTCCGAAGGGCTTTCTCTACAGGGTCCAGGGTGCCACTGAAAGGGTCAGCATTCAATTCTTTGAATTGGGCACTAGTGATAGAGGTATAGAAGTCAGTTCCCTCATAGAGCGAATCAATATCAATACTGGCCTGGGTGCTGGAAGAGAGAGTACGCTTAGCACATTCACAGGCAGTACGGAGACGACAGACAGCCCTCTTGTTCTCACTGATGTCCTTTCTTATGCTTGCGATTGAATTCTGCAATAAAATGGTTGACCATTCGGTTGTCAAAGTTTTCTCCACCTAAGTGGGTGTCCCCAGCTGTAGATTTGACCTCAAAGTCTCCATCTTCAATTGTGAGAATTGACACATCAAAAGTGCCACCTCCCAAGTCAAAGATCAGCACATTTCTTTCAACTCCAACCTTTTTGTCTAAGCCATAAGCAATAGCAGCAGCAGTTGGTTCATTGATGATTCTAAGCACACTGAGACCAGCAATAGTTCCAGCATCTTTGGTAGCCTGACGCTGAGAGTCACTGAAGTAAGCAGGTACTGTGACGACAGCATTAGTAATAGTCTTCCCAAGATGGGCTTCTGCAATTTCCTTCATCTTTGTTAAAACCATAGATGACACTTCTGGATAGAAACTTTTTCTCTCCCTTGTATTCAACTTGGACCTTGGGCCTGCCAGCATCATTCACCACCATGAAGGGCCAGTGCTTCATATCAAATTGAAAAACAGCATCATCAAATCTACGTCTAATCAGGCATTTGGCATCAAAAACCGTGTTGGTGGGATTCATTACAACTTGATGCTTTGCAGCATCACCAATCAATAGTTCGGTATCAGTAAAGACAACATAACTTGGGGTGGTTTGGTTGCCCTGATCATTGGCAATTATTTCCACTCTTCCGTGTTGGAAGACACCCGCACAAGAGTAGGTGGTGCCGGGATCAATGCCAACTGCAGGTCCTTTAGACATGGTTGCTTCAGCATAAGCGCGTCTTGTGAAGAAGACAGATTCTGACAGCTTCCCCCTCGTTCAATGAGCCAAAGTGTGTACTCTTGATTGCTCTAGGAGAAGGTGATGGTCTTTAGCCTGGGAAAGTAGAAAGGACTAGGAAGTGCAGAGANTCTCCCAGGAAAACAGGGGAGGCAGAAAAGGGGAACCAGAGGATTTGGAAGTACTGGTCAGGCAGGTGTTTTTCCAGCAGAAAAGATATCAGGAATTCATCCTGTTTGTCAAATTGAAATCCAAGGCAAAAAATTTGAAGGTCTTTTAGATACAGGGGCTGATTTATCTAAAAGACCTTAAATTTTTTGAATTCCTCTGGTTTAAGTATTGAACCACACCTTGGATGGACTGCAGCTAAGAGGCATTTCAACAGCATGCTTAGTCCAAAACCCTTGGAAAATATTCCTATCTGGTGGAAAGATATCCAAACTAATCAATGGCATTTAGGAACCTTATTAACATGGGGACGAGGCTTTGCTTGTATTTCTCCAGGTCCAGAGGAATGGCCCTTGTGGGTGCCTGGCAGGTGATTGAAACCTTACCATGAGCGATGGCTTGAGGAAGAGAAAATTAGCATGGATAGCAGACATAGAACCTCCAGTGTTCCAAATGTCCGGTCTAATCACCAGGATCGTCCCACCCTCCCGGAGGAAGCACTCCCAAGACAGAGGAAGCTCAACCTCCCACATGTGGGCAATTTGAAAAGCTGTCTCATCAACTCGTCTCTCTTCAGGGACAAACAACATCTACTGGCTCTAAGCAGCTATTTCCATTAAGAAGGAACACTTCAAGGATTGGTGGTGATATTTTTTGAGGACTTGCTTTAGCAAGGCCCATAAAAAAAAAAGAAAGAAAGAAAGGAAGAAAGAAAGAAAGGAAGAAAGAAAGGAAGGAAGAAAGAAAGGAAGAAAGAAAGAAAGAAAGAAAGAAAGAAAGAAAGAAAGAAAGAAAGAAAGAAAGAAAGAAAAAGCTGTCTCAGATGGCAGAAAAGAATTTGGATGACAAAGGCATACCTAAAAAATGACACCAACATGCTAGTTTCAATGCTTGCAGTAATTTCAGTTGTAAATTGTCTTTTGCAAAGTGTTGTAGCAGTTAATTTTAATTATTGGGCTTATTTGCCTAATCCTTCCTTATTTACTCTTTTAAATCATATGGCTGTGGGCTATTTGAAAAACACCAATTTGCATGGGTTTAAAGACCCCCCACGTCTCTCACTTTGTCACCAAACCTGGGAAGTTCCCAGAGAGAAAGGAAATAACTACTTTAAAATGTAACTGGAATATTTCTACTTATTGTGTTTAATCTTAACTTTACTGTAAATATCCAACAACTACAGCAGGAGGTGGAATTGATGACGTATGCTCGCTTATCACTCCTACTTGGAGATGAACTGCTTTCCACAGCTGCAGCAGAGTTTTCTACTTTAAACCCCCTCCCTTGGGTAAATACCCTTGGGGGAGGACTTATGGGTGCATTTCTAATCTTATTGATTTTATTGTTTCTCTTTTACCTAGTCATTTGCCACGGACAACAAAAGCTCAGACAGGAAATAATCAGGAAACCACCTAGTCTGTGTTCCTCATTTTGCTAAAATCAAAAAGCGGGAGATATCACCTTGCAGCTGCCAACTCGAATGCTCCTGTGCACTAATCCTTTGAAGTCATAAGGAAGTGTCTTGGAATGCTAAGACCCCAGGGAATGATCTCGGTAAAACTTCCTTATCGAGTGGTCTCGGGATGCTGAGTCCATCCTGGGGATCATGCGTATGTGTGAAAGTACAACTTGTGTTTGATCACAATGAGTTTCGGTGAAGCAGCTGCCAGACAAATCATATAAACTAACTGGGTATAGATATTAAAATTGA
>NW_017731776.1:0-942 GCF_001890085.2 Hipposideros armiger
CTGGGCCCCCAGCACAGAGCCAGCAGGGCTATTGGGAGCAGCCATGGGGTCAGCGCCATGTCCAGGTCCGCTCTGAATGAGCAGGGGCCGCCAGTGGTTTCTGCCTGTGGGTCAGGTCCGCCCTGGAGCCAGACCTTTCTCACAGCCCTGTGGTCTTCCACGCACTGCAGTTCCTTCTTCCAGGCCTGAGGAAGGATATATGGAATAGGGTTATGCCACCCACCTTTCTCTCCATGTCCATGGGCACGGCCAGTGGTGAGGGAGTAAAGGCTCTGATGTCAGGGATGCAGGAGGCCTGCGCTCAACTCCCTGCTGCGTCCTCAGCTGGGACCCTGGGTTAGCGCCTTCTCCTCCAGGCCTGGTGGGTCTCCTCACCTGCAGCTTTTTAGCAGTCACTGTGGTGTTGGTATGAATTCTGTGTGTTCACAGTCGGCTATGGGGATGACACCCATGTGTTTTGTATAAAAACACTTTAAGTGTTTTTGGTGAGTAAGCTTTGGGGATCTACCTCCGACAGATGGGGCCTTGCATTTCCTAGGTTTTGAGGACGCGCGTGCGCGCACGCACGCGCGCACACACACACACACACACACACTCACTCAGCCAACACCATGTACTTGGTATCTGCTGCCCATTTCATCCTGTCTCTTCCTTTTTCTCTCCAGGAGGCTGAGCCATTTGCCTCCCTGATACGGTATGAAGAGAGCAGTCAGGTGTCTTGGTTTTTCTTCCTCAGAATTTCTCAAACCTACAAAACACAAAAACACATACCCACGCAGAGGCATTCGGACACCCGCATGGGAACTAACTGTCCTACAAGATCTCTTACAAACCCAGAGGATGCTGGAGCTGGTCCCTGACCCAGAGATGTCAGCTTGCTTCTCCTGGGAGCTCTGCCCAACAGTGGGAGCATTTTCCTTCCCTTATCAGCTAGGTTTGTGA
>NW_017731776.1:2125-21854 GCF_001890085.2 Hipposideros armiger
TAGATCACTGTGCTGTAGCCCCTCTGGCCTCCTGGGTATTCCTCAAACACTCCAGGCATGCTGTTTCCTCAGAGCCTTTGCACTGGCTGTTCCCCCTGATTGGAATGTTCTTCCCTTAGACATCCACATGCCTAATTGCCTCGCCTACTTCAAGTGACTGCTCAAATAGCATCTCCTCAGTGAAATATGCCTTGACCCACTTCTGCCTTCCTCCAAATTCTGGTGTCCCTTACCCCTTATAGTACATATTATCATCTAACACACAATACAATATACTTTTCTTTTTGTGTGTGTGTTTGTTGTTTCTTCCTCCCCACTAGCTCCATTTCTTTCCATCACCTTCCTCTCCTCCACATGTTCCGTAAGGGCCAAGATTGTTTTATCTTCTCTTTTCACTGATACATCTCAAGTACCTAGAGCAATGCTCAATACGTATTTGTGAGGTAAATAAATTTCTTAAAATGAGTGATATTTCCTAATGTTAACGGGGTCAATTCACCAAGAAAACATAACAATACCAAAATAAGTACACTCTTCATTAGAAAATTTTAAATACATGAGGAAAAAACTGGCAGAACTGAAATGAGAAACAGACGAAACTACAATTATAGTTGGGGGTTTCAACAGTTCTCTCTCTCAGTAATTGATGAAACAATTAGTTAAAATATATAAGACTAAAACAATGCTATCAACAAACTGGATCTAATTGACATTTACTAAATACTCTACCCAACAACAACTGAACAAATGTTTTTCTCAAGTGCATATGGTCATTCACCAAGATGTATTATATTGTATATTGAAAAACAAAACTTAATAAACTTGAGTTAGAATCATACATAGTGTCTTCTAATCAAATCAGAGGTCAATAATGATTAAAGATAAGTACCTGGAAAAGCCCCAAATATTTAGAAATAAGATTTTCCTAAATAACCTCTGGGTCAAAGAAAGAATCACAAGGGAAATCATAAATATTTTTAACTTCATGAAAGTGAAAGGCAATATACCAAAATGTGTAGGATGCAGCTAAAGCAACACTTAGAGGGAAACAAGGACTTAAATAATTATATCAGAGAAGAAGAAAGGTATAAAATCAATTGTCTAAACTTTCAACTTAAGAAGCAAGAACAAAAAAGAGCAAATTACACACAAATAAGTAAAAGGTGGAAATAAGTAGAAATCAATGAGATAGAAAGAAGAATAATTAGAGAAAATTCAAATGCTGTTTTCTGTTTTCAATCAATAAAGTTTATAAACATCTAGCTAGGCTAAAAGAAAAAAAGAGAAAGAGAAGACACAAATTACCACTATTAGGAAAGAAACAGAGGCATCACTACAGATTCTACAGGCATTCAAAGGATAATAAGAGAATATGATGAGCAACTTTAAGCCAATATTTTTATCAACTTAGATAAAATGGAAAATATTCTTAAAAGACACAAATTAACAAAACGAAATCAAGAAGAATTATAACATTTGTATAAGCTTATATCTATTTAAAATGTTGAATTTATAATTCAAAACATTCTCACAAAGAAAATGCCAGGCCCAAATGGCTTCACTGATGAGTTCTACAAATAATGTCAATTCTACACAAACTTGGAGGTGGGAGTACTTCCCAACTCATTTTATAAAGTCATCAATACGCTTTTAGCAAAACCAGATAAACATACTACAAGAAAAGAAAATTACAGACTAATACTTCTTATCAACATAGACACAAAAATCCTTAACAGAATATTATCATGTAGAATTCAGTAATATATAAAGACGATAATACACCATGACAACATGGGGTTTATACCAGATATGCAAGGTTGACTTCTCATTTGAAAAGCAGCCAACATAATTTACTACATTAACAGATTAAAGGAGAAAAATTACATGATCATCTCAATATGCACAAAAAAGCATTTGACAAAATTCAATACCCATACATGATACAAAAAGAAAAACAAAAAAGCCTGCCAGCAAAGTAGGATTACAAAAGAATTTCTTCAACCTGATAAAGGGCATCTCTGAAAAAGCTACAATTTCTGCCCCCCAAGATCAGTAACTAGGCAAGAATGTCCACTCTCACTAGTGCTATTCAACATTTTGCTGAAGGTCTTAGCCAATGCAATAAGTCAAGAAAAATAAATAAAATGCATACAGATTGATAAGAAAAATGTAAAACTATCTTTATTCACAGATGATACTTATGTACACAGATAATTTTAAGGAATCTACAAAAAAAAAAAAAGCTATAACAACCAAGTGAATTTAGCAAAGGTACAGGATACAAGGTCAATATACTACATTTGGGAGGAAGGAATGGGTGGTACTCAGAGTCAGTTCCCTTATACAACTCTGGGCAGGGGATGACCTTTCTCTGCTCTTAAATTGAGCTCATGAAGCCACATTGAGTTTTGAGCCTAAGTAGAGCACATCTCCAAATTCCACCTTCTGCATCCCTCTTCTCTGTTCCACACCCCCCAGTAGATACACATACCTCCATACACACAAACACCTAAACACAGGCTTCTAAATCTATGTGTCAGAGCTGGAAGGGATCTCAGAGACTGTCAGCTCCAATGCTTCTATTCTAAAGATGGGGAGACAGAACCTGTTGATCCAATTAATTAATTAATTAATTAATTAATTAAAGATGGGGAGACAGAAGCCTAAAGTTAAGAGGGACTATTTTCCCTGTCAGCAACACCTTAGTGGCAAAGCAAGGGACAGAACACACACATCTGACTCGTGAGCTCTCTCCTCCCAACCTCTCATTCCATTACCTGACTGAGAGGCCAAGCCCTAACCCTCCCAAGTCCCCAGAGCACACCTGCCCACTCAGCACCCCCAGGCTCTCCCTGTTCCTTCTGTCCCAGTCTCCCCACACTCCCTGCTCCCCCCACCACCCCCATCAGCCTGCCCCCCAAAAGCCAGGCCGTACCTCTTTGTGATGGGACAGGCGAGCCTTCTGCTGGAGTCTCTAGGCGGCAGCGAGCCAGCGAGCCTCTCACGCTTCCTATTCATGCTGACGTCATTAGGAAAGAGGAAGCGATGCCCAGGCCTGTTTCTGCACAAGTGGCTCTTCACACGATTGCCCAGCTTTTTAGAACTGTGGACACCAAGACGACAATTTCTGTTGTAAGCCTCGCTGATTTTGCAAACATTGTGTTTTTCTGCCAGAAGTACTTCTACCCCAATTTAGTCTCCCTGCAAACTCCTACACATCCTCTGTCAGCTCAGCGCAGAGTTCCTCTGTGCAGCCTTCCCTGATGCCACGGGGGTGGGAGGGGGGGATACAGGGGGAGGTGGCTGCAATAACCAGAGCAGGTGAAAGCCCGGAGCCATGTGGACCTGGGCTAGACCCCCACCTCCACTACTGCTCAGAGTGTGCGTTACTATAGACTGAATTGTGACTCCAAAAAATTTATATGGGGAAACTCTAACCCCCAATGCAACTGCATTAATGATGGGGCCTTATGGAGGTAATCAAAATTAAATGAGGTCATAAAGGTGGGGTCCTTATAAGAAAAGGCAGGGTATTCTCATTCCCCCCCTCTCTCTCTCTCTCTTCCTTCCTCTCTCCCTCCCCCCACCCCTTCTCTCCACCACATGAGGACACAAGGAGAAGGTGGCTGTGTACAAGCCAGGAAGAGAGTTCTCCCCAGGAACTGAATTGACCAGCACTTCCATCTGGGACTTCTAAGCTCCAGGACTATGAGAAAATGAATTTCTACTGTTTTAGCCACACAGTCCAGGGTATTTTCTTATGCCAGCCCAAGCAAACTCAGACAGTGAGTTTATGCAAACTGTTTGCATGTTACTTCTCCAAGCCTCAAGGTCCTTGTCTGTTACTTGGAGATGGTCATCTACAAACCTCAGAAAGGTTTTGAAGGAATCCGATAAGATGACATCGGCCATATAATAACCCTCAACCAGGATTAGCTGAAATTACTTTTATTCCCCTTAGTTCCGCCTCTGCCCTGCGCCTTCCTACTGTCCTGTAGTCCTCAGTTCTCACGTTCACCCCCCCAACCTGTCAATATCTCTTTCCTTGGTTGTCTACACATGCCCTGGCACTGAGGTGGCACTCAGGATTGTGTGAAATGAATGAACGAATGAACGAATGAATGAACGAATGAGTCATTGCTTGAGGACAGAGACTCTAGCGCCCACATGCCCTCCCTTCTCTCTCAGGTTCTGTCCAGCCAAGCACAGGATTGAGCATAATAATTGGGGAGCCTTTCCTGGTTCTATGTCGAGCTCGGTGTGGTGTGTAGACCATAAGGATGGGCACCCTGAGTCCTGATGTTCCGAATTCAGACATAGGTCCCTGCCTTTTTCCCTGCCTTTTTCCTTGCCTTTTTTCTGGTGGGGAGAAGGGCATAGAGGAGGAGAGGGAAAGAGTGGGTAACTGTTGGCATTCTCTCTCCTGATGGTTCTGTGATTACTTCCTGCCAGGAAGGGCACACCGGGCCAGGAAGAGTGTAGAACACTTCTTTCCCTGGTGGAGGAAGTCCTAGCCCAAGGACAGGAATGGGGATCAGCCTTGTGGTGAAGGGCACACTGAATGAAGCCCCCTCTGGGATCCAGCATTTTCTCTGGCGCTCCTGCATGTGTGTGATCAGTCCTGGCATGGAGAAAACATTCAGGGCTCCGGTGCCAGCCATGATGGGTCTGAGCCGAATCTTGTCCTCAGCCGTCTTTCTCGCTTGCTTGCTCCCACTCAGTGGCTCGGAACCCCTTTGTTGAACTGAGGATGCAGGAAAACACCAGACACGGGGTTGTCCCAGAGGAGCTCAGGTATGTAGTTCAGTCTGGAGGTAGGCAGAGCAGAGGGAGAAAAGAGGCGCCTCCAAGGATGTTCCTCCATGTTCTCCACGCACCGCCACACCTGAAACCTCAGGGGTGGGAAGACTGACGCGGACGCAGGGTCTGCTGGGGATATCTGCTGCCTACTGGCTCAGGGAGCTCCATGCTACCCCCATCACCCACCATGAAAGTGCCAAGAGACTCGCACTGCTGATGCCTTCTTTGATGGATGAAGGTGCATCTCAACCTCCTGGCTCCCTGAGTGACAAGAGCTGGTCCCCTGGTCCCCTGGCTCGGCTGCAATAAAGTGATAAGTGGAAAGTAGACGAAAGAAATTTCAAAGCAAAACTTCTTATAGACACTGTAATAACTACAAATTTTAAAATACTATCTTTTTAATAAACATATTAAAATATGAAATAATGGAACGTCTAACAATTAAACAATGATAAGGGAGCCTGTGGGAAGTCCTGTGTCTGGCTATGAGAATCAACCATAAGGGTAAATTTGGGGCAATCACGTCCTGCCACACAGTTCTGGGGAGGTGGTATTAAGAGAAGCAATGTTCTGTAATGAATAGTGAACTTCATAGTTGGAGCTGGCCTGAGTTCTAATCTCAGCTCTGGCACTTGCTAGCTAGCTTTGCGTCCTTGGGCAAGTTACTTAACCTCTCTGCGCCTCAGTTTTCTGTTGTATAGAATGCGATGATAATAGTTATTATAAGGATATATAATAAGGTTTTTATAAGGATTTATTAGTAGGTACATGCAAAGCCCTTGGAACATCGCGTGGCACGTAGGCATTCACTCTACTCATATACGACTTAGTTTTTACCACTGGAGGCACGGGTGGGTCTCCCAGGTGGTATCTGGAAGGTCCCGTTTCTCAATCCCTGGACAACGGTTCCCTCAGCCTGGGCTTCCTCATTGCATCCACATGTTTTGAATACATAAGTCTCTAAGCCAAGGCCTCCTGTCCCCAGGATTGTTCCAAGCCTGCCCTGAGGGGAGCAACTCCCTCACTGTTTACCCTAATAAAATTCATGAGTGGATTTGAGATGGAACCCAGTCCCCCTCTGGAGTGGGTGAACCTCTCACCACCCCCCACTACCATCCCATTTGTCTTGTTGACGTTCTAAGTTTCTACCCATTTCTTTCTGCAAGTCCTGTTTCAGTCAGACTGGCAACAAAAAGGGAGCTGTCCAGAGGCTGAGAGAGTGACAGGACGTGAAGGGCCCTGGGTGAAATATGAACTATTAGGGAGGGGAACTGGATGTAAGGAGGATTGTGTGTTTGAACACTTGGGCTTAAGATGGAGACAGAGCAGTCCTCTCTCGGAAAGTGAACTTGGGGTCTCCTTACATTTGGGCAGGTGTGTGGAGGTGAGTTCAGGTTGAAACTAAAATGAGGAGATTCAGGTGGATTCACAGAGCTCACAACAGAAATACTGAGCCCAAAGGAGGGTAGTTGGAAACGGTTTGGACCTAAGAAGTCACAGGGAAGAATGTGTTCTCTTCCCTGGGTCCCAGGGCTGGAGCGTGAGCCTGGGCCGCTGGGTGGCACAGGACGCTCAGGCTGCCACCACTATTCCAGGAAGCCCTTGCTGGCATCAGGACCCAGATTAGAGATTCAGCCTTGACGTAGCCTCTAGCTGGCTGTGTCACCTTGGGCGTGCCTCTCACTCTCTCTGAGCCTCACTTTGAGGTCTCCTCATCTGTGAAATGTGGGTATCAGATGGCATTTGCCAGTCTGTGCTCCAAGCCTAGCCTCTGCAGGCCTGGGGGCCCTCCAGCCCTCTCTGTTCTGCTGATGTTCTGCTCCCCAGCTGTCCTGAGGAGGCCCAAGTCATCCATCATCATCCTGGAACAAACTTCTGTGATCCAAGAACAAATCTGAAACGTTATCCACCAGAAATGGAACTGTTAATTGGACAAAAATAATCTTTTAGATAGTTCATCAGAAAGAGCGTTTGTTCAGCAGGAAAAAAAAACAAAACCACCACAGCAGTGTGGGAACATGTACCTTCTGGCCGGCCGGCCACGTGCAAAAAAGAATCATCTCTCAAGATGGCTCCCTTATATACACCCGCCACACACACAGGAAGTTAGAAACATCAGGTTTAACAGAAAGTCCGGACTAGAGAGTACTAGGAAGCCCAGCTCCAGCCATATACTCCCAACTGCCCCCTGGTCAATTTCCTTAAAGTGCCAGTTCACTTCTATCAGAATGGTACTACGGTTTTATGATTATAAATGTGAGTCTCCAAACTTTAAAGGCTGGCATTTTTCTGGGTAATAATAACAGTTTCTCAGCACTGTCAACACCACACAGCTCCTGGGTTTCCTCTCCTACACGTCTGTGATACTTAATAAACACTCCAGTTCAACCAGCCCATCGGATAATACCCCTAATTTTCCATGCACAGTCGAACATCTTTCTGGTCAAAGTTTTGGGCAATGTGTTTCTAGAGGGAATGCTGTACTCAGGATAAATGGCCCAGGCAGAACCCCAAAGACTTCATCTTTAAATTCTGAAAATGGTTCACGGTCTACAGCAGTCATTTCTATAAGCATTTTGTTTAAATTTTAGCCTCCATAGACTCAAACTATGAGGAATGGCCTTCCTGAAGCATTTTAAAGCCGGTTGTTTTGAGGCCTGAATAGTAATACGAAAATGTGTTTGGGGTGCCTTGTTTATCAATAATATTGTCTTCCTTTCTTCATTCTCTTCATCGTCTTTATCATGTCTACTTCAAAAATAATTTGTCATGGGCATTGAACTCATTTTAAACTTTTTTATCTTTGTGAAATTTGGACATGGCAAAGTTGGCATTTTGCTTCTAATTTATTCTCACAAGATGGGAACAACTCTTCAATGAGACCTTTTCCTAAAGGATCTATGGCCTAAACGGAATTAAACCACTAAGAAATGAAATAAAATTCTTAAAGGGATTCTGTTCTGCATAAGGAATGTTAGTACTCTAAAATTTCTATAGCGATTAGGATTATAATATAATTAAATCTTTATTTTCTGCCTCTTATTCTTACTTAAATTTTATAAGCTCAAACCATCTCTAGTGTTCTTCCTGAAATTATCAGCAAATACACTCTCTCTTAATATTTATATTAACCATCAACCTACTTCCCGATTTAACTATTTAAAGCTCTTAATTATTGTTTTTCTTCATCAAATTAACAGTGCTCACTATCATTAATTAGTGCAGCATTTTATTCTTCAAATAATAAATAATGTTTATACTTCAACTGACTAATTCCATTTCAGCATTAAAAAGTACATAAGAAAAGACATTATGAGGAAAAAAGAGAGAAGTCAATGGGTGGCTATAAGTTCAAAAAGGGAAAACTATGGAATAGTGCTCAGAGGTGCACACTGGATGATAAAACAATAAAGGAGTAAGGAGGTGATGGATACTACCGTAGAAGTCAGGATACTGGTTTGAGGGCCTGACAGTTTGTCTGGCAGCAGCACGTGGAGGACTCTGGGTGGCCAGCTAGGTTCTATCTCCTGTCCTAGGGAGGCAATTACAAGGATATTCACCTTATAATAACTTATTAAGCTAAACATGTTTCGTGTGGTTTGGGGTACTTGTGTTGTATTTAATGATGAAACAGTTTTTTACTTTGAGCAGTAAACGCACAATGCAGTATACATAGATGATGTATTATAGAATTGTACACTTGAAAGCTATATAATTTTACTAACAAATGTACCCCAATAAATTTAATTTTTTTTTTAACTGAGTCATCCTGTCACCTGTTGGCAGCTCAGCAGCAGCTCAGCTCAGGCCGGGACTCGAACCGCTGTTGCTCAGAGCTCACACGCTTGAGCGAGCTCTTAACCAACTGAGCCACTTGGCCAGCCCAATAAATTTAATTTTTAAAAAAACTAGTTTGTGTTTTTTTTAAAAAAAAGGATAAAATTCCAATCTGGAAATAAGAAAATAAAAACCTGGGCATAATATGTAACATTAAAGGCCTTTCTTTGATAAGCTCCTTTTTACACCTGCCTGCGTTTGTTCCTATTCTGCCCTTGGCACACCCCTGTTTGTGTTTCAACCCTCCATTCAAGGTCACGACGTTATGTGAGAAACTTGTTCTATCCCTCCTCCTGTCTCCCCGTCCTGTCCCTTCCCACCCTGAGCGACCCAAGGCCTCCCCTGCATCCCTCTGCTGGGACTCCCACCACAAAGAGTTGATATTCTTTTTTCATTTGCCTGTTTCTTTTATTCCACTGCAAGCAGCTTGAAAGCAGGAGCCTAGCATACCCCCAGACATATAGTAGACACCCAATAAATTAGGTTTAAACTTAACAAACATTCTTCTCTGCTCCAATATCTCAGGTTCCACTTAACGATTTTCAATGATTATTCAAGGAAGGTAATATGTCTTTTAAGAATTGTCAGAAAAGGGGTTTCTGGCTGAAGGGATTACAGGTTGAATTGTTAGTCCCCAAATCCACAAGGTTATACATCTCCTGTGCGTTTCGTTTAGGGAATGAGATTTCAGGTGACTTCCACTTTCCCCTTGGGATGAAAACGATCTTGTCATTTGCCATAATAAATGAACATTTATGTAATGAAAGAATAATAAAATATAATGTTCCTTTAAGATGATTTTTTTTCAATTAATTTGCATTCGCTGAGCAGCTTAAAAGACACATGAGGTATTTTCACTGCAAATTATATCTCACACGTTTGCCTGTGTTTGAAAATGAATGTTCAGTTATCACACTGACGCGTGAGACATGCTGGAGTCAGTTGTTTTCAAAGAGGGCTGAACAGTCCCTGCGACCCAGCACGCCCATGTACTGTGACTTTGCAGCTTCTCCTGCTAACAGGTGGAATCCTTTCATCCTGCCCTTGGATCTGAGCCAGCCGGGGACAACGGTCAGCCAGCAGAATACAGTGGGAGTGAAGCTGTGTAAACTCGGGGACTTTTGAGGCTTTTCGGCTCCTTTTTTCTTCCCTCAGAAGTCAGCCGGTGGGTCAAGCAACCCAGGCTCTCCAGGTGTAGAGGCTTCGTGGAGAGACGGGAAGGTGCGAGGAGGGGAGTGAGATGTCCCAGCTGACAGCCCGTGAGCCCACCCCTCCCGCTTCAGCCCTAGCCAAGCTCCCAGCTAAATGCTGCCACGTGGGTGATCCCTCCTGTTTCCAGGAGCAGGACAACCACCCGGCTGAGCCCACTCGCAGAATGGCGACAACTGACAAGTGCTTGTGGTTTTCAGCCACTGCGTTTGGGGTGGTTTGTTACATAGCGATAGGTGGCTTGTTTTCCAGGCAGACTCTGGCTTGCTGGTTAGACTTGGTGCAACCGCTAGGATCACGTGGTTGGTCACATGGGCGCAATGCCAGAGACATCCCCAAAGGCAGGCACTTGGCCATGTGGCCTTTCCAGGCTCAACTTCGGAGCACCCTTACTACCCCGTCCCCGTCTCCCTCTTCCCTGTACCGTGCCAGGTAGGAGCCGGAGCCCACCCTCAGCTCATCACTTGATCTCCTTGTCTTGTATCTCATACATTTTTGGTATGTTCCTCAGAGCTGAAAACATCATCAACTCGCTTTCATCTTTGAAAACATGCCCAGCTCCCTCATCCTAACCAAGCGTCCATGTTAAGTTTCCGTGCCTCCTCTCCCCTCCTCTGCCAGCTAAGCTCTTCCAAAGAGGTCTCTTCAGTTCCCTCTTCCTGTTCGCTACAACCTGGCTTCCACCCCCACTGCGCCCCAGAACTGTCCCCCCAGTGCCACCTAGGAGCTTCTTATCGCCTTATCTGATGGACCCGCCTCCATCTTGACACAGTCGTCAACACTGTTGCCACTCCTAGTGCCTGAAACCTCTCTCCCGTGTTATGCCTTCCGCCAGTGCCTCTGTTTCCCACTTTCCTCTCTGACTGTCCCGCCTCTGTCCCTTCCTGGCCTTCTCAGCGTCTCCCTTCAGCACCAGCGTCCCCAGGGGCTTAGTGCTGTGTTTCTCATCCCCCTCCACGTGAACGACCACCTGCTTCGGGCTCTGCCTTCAGGTTCTCGGGTCCCTCAGGTTCCTCCCTGTGCATTTCTTTAGGCCAGTTGTCTCCTCCAAGCCTGAGAGCCACAAATCCAACTACATGCAGGACCCCCCCCCTTAGATGTTCCAGAGGCACCTCAAATTCAGCATGCCTAATCATGACCCCCCTCCGCCCCCCGCTACCTCCCCTTTTATAAGTGGCCCTGCCCTGGGCCGTGGGTTCTGCTAAGGCCAGAGAAATGCTGACACACACCTGTTTCCTCATGGGCTAGGGTGGCCTGAGCCAAAATGAGAACTAGAGAGGCCTCAGGGCCCCTCCTCCCAAGCCACATGACTTTTTATCAAGGGTGGGTCTAGGAGGGAAAGGAGATCCCGGAACTAAGCTGTGGTCACAAGAAGACAAGACCTTGTCAACACCTGTTCTACCCAAAGACGCATAAGAAGCTGCAACCATGTGAGAACAGAGGGAAAAGCCCAGGACTGAGCAGCATGGCAGCCCTCCTTCTGCAGTGATGGGCTACACTTATGAAAACCCCGCAATGGCAGCGCCTAACCGAGCTCAGGGCAGGATTTGCAGCCTGGAGCTGTGAAAGGAGTTCTGGCTTCGTGGTCACATGGATGTTGGAACCAGCTCTGCCACTAAGCCGCGTGACTCTGAACAAGTTCCTCCATCTTTCTGAGTAAAGTAAAAAAAAAATAAAGACAGCTCATGAGATGCAGTGAAAGCTAAACTGTGGCACAGTGACACAGCTGGCTTATGAATAATGGGCGTAGTACAGTTTATTTCTTGCCCTTGGCTTGCTAGAAACTCTACATCAGCTATAACCAGAGACTTTAAAAATTCCTCTTTGTATCTTAAGGAAGTTTGGAATAAGCAAAAAAGATTTCTGGATGTCCCCAAAGGAAAATTACCCTTTGTTTAGAGCACACTCGCGATGTGGGGAGGGGAGATTCAATTCTAACCTTTTATTGCCTTTGAGCTATTTCACAATTCAGTCAATTGTACATAATGGATAGAAATGCAAAATAATCTTTGTCAAAAGGCACGCAAATCGGGTGGCCGATTAGCTCAGTTGGTTAGAGTGTGGTGCTAATAATGCCAAGGTTGCCGGTTCAATCCCCACATGGGCCACTGTAAGCTGCGCCCTCCTTAAAAAAAAAAGGCACATAAATCAATTCTGTTCAGTGGAGGGACCACCCCACCCCACCCCCAACACATGCAGGCAAGGCATTTCAATATTCCAAACCTGTAGGAAATGTGTCTGTTCTTCAGAATTTCCTTTGAACTGGGGGTAGCATCTGCTTGGTTTTCTCATTAATAATGAATTAAATGGCATCTTTCACATATGCTGACTTTATAGCTGCATGATCTTATCCTCTTTTCAGATTTATCACTATTCAGTAGAAGGCCAGATGTAGAAAAAAAGTGATATGGTCTGTAGGAAGTGGTCCCAGAGTCAGACTGGCTTTTACCATGACTGACGGTCCAGGATGCCAGCTGCAGCCCCCAACCTGGTGCCCCTCCCTCTTTGGAGAACCTTGAGGAGACCCTGGCAGTGGGTCAGTTACTTGGGGCTCTCCATCAAGAAAACAATAGTTGGGGTGACGGGTATGCTCATTACCTCAATTGTGGTGATGGGGCAGTGCTGTCAGCATGGAACTCCAGGACCTGATGGTCCCCTGCAGCCTGGATCTACTCAACCACCCCAATACCCAAACCCCAACCCCTTATTTTCCTGGGTCCCTTCTGGTGCGAGTCAGCTTTATATCTAAGCAACCTCCATCTTAATCTCTCAAAGCACATGCTAACCACTTCCTCTGCCTCATTGAACACTATTAATGCAAAAGAATCAAATTGTACAATGGAGAGGGAGCAATTGAAAGGTCTGGACTAACCACAGTCCAGGGAAAAGTGGGTTCTCACGCTGGCCCCCAAGGTCTGTGTTTGAAGCTAGGAACTTGGGGTGCAGAGGTGGGACATCCTGTGGGACCTGGGCAGTCCTTGCCAGTAGTGGTGATTGGGGTGACTCTCAGGACAGGGAAGGAGCCCTCACTGGCATCAAGCTTCCTCCCGTCTGTCTGCCAGTTGCCCCCAACCACAGCCAGCACCCCAGGCTCCCCATGGTTGTGCAGCGTTCCAGCCCTGCCTGCCCTCTCTGAGCCCAGCACTCCATACCCACCTATTCGGGCTGCTGCATTGGCAACTCTGTCCATTGGCCTTCAACCAGAGGCAGCTCCATGCCTTGAGCCATCTCACAGAATCTGTCCAGGTCACCCTTGTGCTCAGAGGTGACCTGCCTGCCTCCCGCTCCTGGATCTTCCTCTCCCCTTGACTGCACCTGTGCCCCTCCCCCACTGCCTAGTAGGGGGCCAAGGTCCATCCTCAGCCCTGTGACCAGTCCTGGGCTTAGGCAGGAGGGATGCACAGGGCTGCAGTCGTTCCCAACTCCTGTGAGCCTCTGCTCTCATCCCTTGGTCCAATCTTATTCCTGAGAGCTGGGGCCACCTTGTGCCAGTCTCTGATGGCGAAATTCTGCCTTTTACGAAACTCACAGAAACAAGATCATTTGTCATGAGCAATTCAACAGGCAAGCTGGACAGAGTGCCCAGCTGGCCCACATTCCGTGGGAAATCTTGCTGGGCAGCCATTTGATAGCAATAGAGTGCCACTCAGCCTCAAGCAGTGAGGGCTGGGCAGCCAAGTGCGGCGAGCCGTCAGGCTCTGATCAGGACAAGCGCCGGTTACACTGTGACCAAAGGCAGGCAGAGCACACCCATGGGCCAGGGCGTCCTTTCCCAGAGAGGGCTGGGGGCCAAGGTGGACAGCCTCTGCTGTCCCGTGAGCCACGTTTGGGAATGCCTGTCCTCTCTGGATTTTTATTCCTTTTGATCCCCGTGAAATGGCAGCAGTCGCGCAACACCAAGAGACTGGGAAGAGTCAAAGAATGTCCCTCTTGGTTTCCTATTGGTCACATTGCCAGGCACAACCCACTGTTGCCAGTCTTCTACTTGAAGGTGGGGTTCCTCCACCTATGGGAAGATTTAGAGTCTGGCTTTTACCAGTTCTCATGTGGACACGGCAACACCAGTGGGATTTGCCTCAGCCTGAGGCCCACTGTAACAGCCAGATGGAGAAGTTACCGGGGCCCATGTGACATCACAAGTTCCTTTCATCTCACTTGGGATAATGATGCAATCACTTTAATTTTTAAGAAACCCATATACATATGTAAATAGCAAGTAAGCAAAATTCCAACCACAGAGGGTTGGGGTTTTTTATTAAAAAAAAAACAACCACAATTTTGAGAAGACAACTTTGAACAAGGAACTTGCAGACATACATAATTACTTCTTAGTATAAATAAGCAAGCTTTCCTTGGAAAAGACATAAAGAGTGAGGCATAACCTTCTTAAGAAGAACATATAGCAGTTAATGGTAAAGAAGAAAGAAAGAGAGAGAGAGAGAGAGAGAGAGAGAGAGAGAGAGAACTTTGTAATACTAGATCTTTCCATCTAGGATCTATGGATCTCCAATTATTTGGGGATTTTACTTCAGCAAATTCTAAAAGTTTTCTTTCTTGGTTCTTCCAGGTTTTTAAGATATTTTAGAGTTGGCCTTCCTTCCTTCTTTTTCTATTTTGTGGCTAATATCTCCCAACCCCTTATATTCCAATTGGTTATTATTAGCACAAAGGAAAACCATTGATACTTGTATGAGATTATACCCAGTCCCTTCTTGAGTCTTATTTGTTGAATAATTTCTTTAAAAATCTTACAGATTTTCTAGAAATATAATCATAGTTTCTCTAAATGATAATAGTTTATCTCTCATTTTTAATATGTATTTTGCCTATGGTTCCTGTCCAGTTGCATTAGCTAGAAAGTCCCAAACTATGATGAATGATAACATAATAGCGTAGACACCCATCGTCAGTGGGATTACACAGAGATGACCCATGCTTCATCATTCAACAAGAGACTAGTTCGATTTCTGAAGAATACTCTTTGTCCTATTTGTGAAGGAGGCCCTACTAAAAATGTTTTACATGTGAGAGCAGGCACCCGCCTCTCAGGAGCTGTGTGTCCAAAGACATGTCGCTGCCCACCCTCTCCAAGCAGCCATGTGAGTTGTTTTAATAAAATGAGCATCTGGGGCCGGCTGAGTGGCTCAGTTAGTTAACAGCACGAGCTTTGAGCAACAGGGCAGCCGGTTCAATTCCCACATGGTCCAGAGAGCTGCACCCGGGCTGAGCTGCTGCTGAGCTGCCAACAGGTGGCAGGATGGCTCAGCTGGTGAGAGCACATGCTCCAAACAACAAGGTTGCCCCTTCGACTCCTGCATGGGATGGTGGGCTATGCCCAACCACAACTAAGATTGCACACAGCACCTTGAGCCGAGCAGCTGCAAACTGCTGACAAGCAGCCGGATGATGACTGGACTTGGAGCTGAGCTAGCTGTGCCCTCCACAACTAAGGCTGAAGGACAGCAACTTGGCAGTCCCCCTTTCCCAATTCCCCAACACTGTTCCCCTTCCCCAATTCCCCAATAAAAATCTAAATAAATAAATAAAAATAAAATAAAATAAAATGAGCATCAGATTGAGACCACACCATACCAGAAGGCTCCTTTAGTTGGACACCAGGCAGGCGACAAGGGGCTGTGACCAAGACAAACTTAACATTCTTCTCAGCTTGACTAAACCTTAGACTAGCTTCTTCCTGACCCTAGGCACTGCCCTCCCTTTTTTGGGACCATTTTCTTTAGAAAACTTGTAAGTTCTTTCACTGTCCCTTTGAGATATATAAAAATCTTTTTTGAAAGTGTCTTTCCAGTTTTATGACCCAGAACTGTCTTTCTCAAGAACCTGGGAGCCATTCCTTTGAAGTGTAATCATCGAGAAGGTAGTATCTCTATCTCCCAGGCTCTGTGGGTGGAAAGGAGCCTAACTTCAGTGGGCACCTTGCTCCAAGTTGTAAAGTTCCCTCCTGCCATAAGACAGGACAAGTTTACTTTTTCCTCGGGTAAAGCCAATTAGCAAACACAGATGGCCCATAATCTCTCTCTCACACCAGCAGTTATAAGCTCTTCCACACTTTTTTTCAGCAGAGTTGAATTCAGACTTGGTTCTAGTCTCTCTCCCCTATTGCAATAGCCTTGAATAAAGTCTTCTTTTCTATTTAACTTTGACTGGTACAGTTTTTGCTTTGGCAATTCTTTGCTTGGTGACATGGAAGCCACAGTGGTGGGACACTCTTCTTGGAACCCCAAACCCACAAGGGTTATGGGGAGACTTCTAATGTAATGGGATTTACTTGTAGGGTCTATCCTTTAATTTATTGTGCTGATTGATTTTCCTAACTTTGCACTGTCACTGCATAGTTGGAATAAATTCTGCTCAGACAGATATTCCTTTAAAACACTGCTGGATTTGATTTGCCAATATTTTAGTTATGATTTTGTGTCTGCATTTATAAGTCAGGTTAATTTGTAGAACTCTTTTTGTGCTAACTTTATCAGATTTGAGGAACATGGAAGAAAAAGTTAAAAATATAATAACAAAAAAGTATTGGTTTTTAAGGATAAAAAAGCTGTCACATAGCAAGTACTTAAAAATTCTCTTGCAGTAAAAAGAGAAGAGAGGGATGTCTCTCTTAATTCTGCAATCATCCACTGAAGCTTCATACTCTCTGAAATTTGCTAAGCTTGCTATTGAATCATTTATGTATACAGACATAATTTTTGAGCCATCATCAGTTTTCATGAATTATATAACGTAGCCTGAGCAACATTTCACAACCATGTGAAACAACTGAATTATTCTAAGAGTCTTAATAGGAATAATAAAGAGTAGATGAACATGTTTCTTAGCATCAGAGGAACTCAGTCTTTCTGGGAGACAGAAGTTCAAGTTCAAGTAAAGCAAAAGTACATGTGTTTTGAGGCTTTTTCTTTAGTTTTAAACTCCAGCCTGCAAGTCCATTTCAAATTAGTTGCTAACCTACTTTCTAGTCTAAAAAGGACCTCATCTTCCTGATCTTCAGTTTTCTTTATAAAGAAGGACTTATGTGCTTTTTCCCATATTTGAAAAATGTAAGAACTGCACTGAACTAATTGGGAGGCTTTCCTTCCATCTTTACCTTTCTTCTGGGAGCATTCAAATAACACATCTGATTATCTGTCGCTTAAAGGTAATTTGCCTTAAAAGAACTTAAAAACATAAATAACTTAAAAGAACTGGCCTGTTAAACTGTCTGGGCTTGATGCATTCATATATGGTAATTATTAAATATGTTTTTTCATTATTGTCTACGATTATTCTGTTTTTTTGTTTTTGCTTTTGTTTTGTATTTTACCATTTAAAAGGAGGCTTGGCTTCTGAGAAATATTCTTTTCCTGCATGACAGCTAGCATCCACCTCTCAAGGGTCTGTGTCCAAAACAAAAGCCCCCCCTGGGGGCTAAGCCTGTCTTCTGTGGCACATTATTAATTTTATATGCTTCTTAAGTGGCATATTATTAAATTGTGCCTCAGATTAAAATCAACATCAGAAAGATTCTCATCTTTGTTCTTTTACATTAGCATATTTACTTTTTACCTTGGTCTCAGTACATTATATGTTACATAATACTGTGCATTTCATCTAGATTTTTCAAATTATTGGCATAAACTTGCACATAATATTTCTTTTAATCTGTTACTTTTCTCTATGTCTATGACAATATCTACTTTTTCCATTTGTACATCATATGCTTTTGTTTTATCTTTTTAAAATTTGCTGTAGACGGGCAGCATTGTGGCTTCTAAAACACTATGGATAAAACTGTTGACATAATCTACATATAATAGATAAGATCATTAATTTCCTCAATGCAAAATGTTTTCTAATCTGGAAGCAGTGAGAGTCCTAGTTATAAGTTCATCGTATTAACATTCTACCTTGGTGGGCCATTATCAGGTTTCCTTGGGAAAACTCTCTGCTTGGAGCCTAAGATTTCATGATATCAAATCATCAGGACTTTCTTCTGGTGGGAAGAGGAGAATACTTTCTTTCTTTCTTTCTTTCTTTCTTTCTTTCTTTCCTTTTCTGTATCATTAACTGCTATTTTTCTTAAGCAGATTATGCCCGCGGGCTTCATGTCCCTTCCAAGAAAAGCTTGCTTATTTCTAAGGAATTACACATGTCTGCAAATTCTTCACAGTTGCTTTCTTAAAATTATGTTTAAAAAGAAAAAAAAAAAGCTCCTGTGGTTGGAATTCCATTTGCTTGCTGTTTATATGCATACATGCTTGTCTGAAAAATTTAAATGATTGCATCATTATCCCAAGTGAGATCAAAGGAACTTGTGATTGGGTGTCACATGGACCATGGTAACTTCTCCATCTGGCTGTTACAGAGGGTCTCTTAGGTCAGGGGCAAATCCCACTGGCACTGCCATGTCTGAAGGAAAGCTGGTATAAAGCCAGACTTTACGGCTGCCCTGGAGATTGAGGAACCCCACCTTCAAGCAGAAGACTGACAACAGTGACAGGCTGTGCGTAGCTTAAAACAACTCTATTTGTCATCTCATGGTCTCAGGGTTGACCAGATGTGGCTCAGCCGGATCCTCTAGCTCAGGGTCTCTGGCAAGGCCACAGTCAAGGTGCCAGCTGGGGCCACAGTCATCTCAAGGTTCAACTGAGTCAGGATTCGCTTCCAAGCTCACTCAGTGATTGCTGGTGGGATTCAGCTCCTGATGGACTGTTGGACTGAGAGCTGTAGTTCCTTCCTGACTACTGGCCAGAGCCCTGTCACCCTCACTTTCTTGACACATAAAGCCATTCCATCAGGCAGTTCTCAACATGCCAGCTGGTTTCACCGAAGTTAGCAAGTGAGAGGAAACAGAGAGTGTCAGTAAAAGGAAGTCACATCCTTTTGCAACCTAATCTCGAAGAGACATCACATTGCTTTTGCAGTATTCTGTTGGTTAGCAAGTCACTAGGTCCAAACCCATACTCCTAGGCAGGGCATTACAAAAGGGCATGGATACCAGGAAACAAGAATCATTGGGAACCATTTTAGAAGGTCACCTATCACAGGAGTTTAAAATAAAACCAGATATGTAGGAATTCACGTGTAAGATAGAATGTCATTTCAAATCATGGTAAAAAGGTGGGTTGCGCACACATAAAAAAATTGTCGCAATAATTAGCTCTCATTTGGAAGTTAGGTTCCTTACCTCACACCATTCACAAAAATAATTTATAAATTGGCTAAAAAAATCTCAAAATAAAACAATATAATACCATGAAAGTACGAGAAAAAATATATAGGCAACTCTTTTTATGATCGTCACATGGGTCTGTCCTTCTAAACATGACCAGAGTACTACACAGTCAGGAGAGAAGGGAGTGTGTCTGATTTTGTTGTTATTGTTGTAGTTCCAGAGCTAGAAACAGCATCCGGTGTGTTGTAGATGTGTAAACGCTACTGAAGGAATGAAATCCAAAAGCCCTAAGAGAAACTACTGACAGATTTGAAGAAAGGGTAAAGGGGGAGGTGCCACTGTCACTGATTTTAGGTGGCCCAAGAGAACTCGAGGTAGAATGGAACAGAGTTTTTGCTAGTGAGCCATTTAAGAAAGGCCAGTCTCTGTCTAGCCTTGTTCCTGGAGCAGTAATCTTCAAAAAGTCAGGGTGCTTCCCTTTCCCCACGCACAGGCCCTTTGGAAAAGGTGAGAAGAAATATTTACCATATGCCAGCCAGCCAAGTGGCTCAGTTGGTTAAGAGCACGAGCTCTGAGCAACAGGGTCACCAGTTCAATTCCCACATGGGCCAGTGACGCTGTGCCCCAGCTGAGCTGCTGCTGAGCTGCCAACAGGTGGCAGGATGGCTCAGCTGGTGAGAGCACGTGCTCCTAACAACAAGG
>NW_017731776.1:23078-24137 GCF_001890085.2 Hipposideros armiger
CCAAAAACAAAACATTAATAGGCTGCCCAACTATGTCAGACCAATCACCTCCTACTAAAGACCTCTCAGGTCGTACTGTGCTGTGACGGCTTCATCGCTGCTTCCCATTAGGCTAACCGCATCCACCTTTGCAGTTCTTTCTCTTGACCTCCACTACGCCTCGTTCCCGTCATGCCCCACTGAATCCTGGGAGCCCATTTTAAAGATGGCGTCTCCCACTGTCAGTCGTCCCTGGTCAGAGAAGGAAAACCACCACAGCGCCTCTCAAGGAGGCTGGGGCTCCTCTCATCACTGACGCAGGAATCATCACATTTCCAAAGGTCTATTTGATAGGAAAGGATACAAATAGACCAGAGAGAATAAGGCAATGCCAATGGTCCCTCCATTAAGCAGTTTGTTTCTCCCTTCTTCCAACAGTAAACTATTGTACACCTTCTCTTAGTGTTTCTGCAGAGGTTGCAGGAGTGGGGAGATCACACCTGAAAGATCCAGCAGGTTTTAACAGTCACCAAGTGCTTGCACATCATCACAAATTGTGTCCTCTTCTGAACTTGTACTAACAACGATTCACTCTGAGCAGACACTCCGCATGCTCATTAGGTAATATTTTTGTCTCGTGCAGCTGCACATCTGCACTGCAGTGAGGCTCCGTGTCCCCAGATGACTGATGGGAACCAGGCTTCTCCGTCCTCAATAGGCCTCACAATGTCTCATCACACCAAATTATGTTTATTTTTTCCCCCAGCTTTACTGAGGTGTGATTGACAAACACAAATTGTACATATGTAGGTTGTATAACATGGCTTTTAAGGTATGCAACGTAATGATTTAATGTACGTATACATGGTGAAATAATCACCATTATCAAGCTCATTAACACATTCATCACCTTACATAGTTACCCTTTTTTGTGTGTGTGTGGAGAGCATTTGAGATCTATTCTCTTAGCAAATTTCAAGTATACAGTAGAATTTTAGTCATCATGCTGTACATTAGATTCCCCAGAACTTATTCATCTTATAACCAAAAGTTTGCACCTTTGACAAGCATCTCCCCATT
>NW_017731776.1:26292-27297 GCF_001890085.2 Hipposideros armiger
AAAAAAACACTGTTTCCCAATAAGATTTAATTTAAAAAAAAAGAGAAATATATGTAGGTGCTTAAGCAGAGAATAATGTCTGGCAGGGTATGTGCCAAGTCATTCGAGTAAATGAGATACTGTCACTTCCTTTTACAGCCTTAAAAAGAAAAATAACCAAAGGGTGTCGGGTTATAGATGATTTTTACTTTTTTGTGTGTCTTATTTTCTATAATAAAATGTGTTGCATTTGTAATCAGAAAAATTTAAGAAACAAAAAAAAGAAAAATATTAAAAATAATGGGAAAGTGAATTGGATGAAAATATAGGCACAGAAAAACAGACTAGATAATCCCCTGGAGACTCTGTTGTTTTGGGAAATCTCCATGCTTTCTGGAAAAGGGTAGATTCCAGGAGTGACACCCATTTCCTCCACGACCCCATCTTCCCGTCCTCGGCCTCAGCTGAGGCTTGGCTCGGCGTGGTGCTGCCACCTACAGGCAGAAGGCATTACTTCACCCCCATCTGTAGGGGCAGCCCCTCCAACCACTGTTTTCAGTTTTCATCTTCAGCCGTTGGTTTCAGGGCTGAGGGTGGAGCTTCGTGGGAACTTCCAGTATGAAGATGAGACAGGAGGAAAGAATAAAACCTAATGAGATAGAGAACACCTGTGTGTGTGTGTGTGCGCATCTGTTCAAAAATCATTAAGCTTTTCAAAACTACGATGGTAGCACATTAAACAAAGGGTGGGGCCCTTCTGAGCTTGGGGCCTTGTGCAACTGTATAGGTTACACATCCATGAAGCTGTCCCAGCTTGCGTACTTGGATTTGGATATGTGTATGTTAAGCGATGCTTTTTTATGCCTTGCATAGGTGTGTATGTGTACAAACATGTGTATTTGTGTGTACGTATCGTGTTGATGTGCGCCCGTCTGTGCCTGTATGAATGAATATACATTTGCTTAGGTGACTATGCGTGTGTCCATCTATGGTATATTTGTGTGTGTGTGTGTGTGTGTGTGTGTG
>NW_017731776.1:28432-39204 GCF_001890085.2 Hipposideros armiger
CAACAGTGTACATTTTTGGGGGGCTTCCTTCCTTCTCTCTCACTTCTCCACTTCTCCAGCTGTCATCTCCTACTAATGGCTCCCAAGTAAACCCGTGCCTGACATCCTTGCCCAGGTCTGCTTTAGGGAACCCAAACTCTGAGGCTGCCTCCAAGTCTTGGACTCAGTCATCGGGGCTCTGCCCCCCAGGGACTGTCTTGGGCTGTTGTTTTTAAATTTCTCTGCTCAGCCAGCTGACCACGGACAAGGCAGCTGGGTAATGGGTAATGTGTTTATCTGCCTCCTGTAGGCAAAGCCTTGCCCAGACTGGGGGTGGGGGTGGGGGGAGCACCCCAGGGTCTGATTTCTGACCCTAGGGATGTCTTCCACTTCCCCTCTCAGCTTTTCAGCTTCCCAATCATGAAAGGGTTTCTTCCTATTTTTGCCATTCTTTGCTTCTTTCTTTTTTAAATGATTTTCGGGGAGCAAAAGTGCATTGAAAATAATAACACTGCACAGCACGGCTCAGGGCCAGGCACTGCTGCATGCACTGCACTCAGGGACACTCAGGGATAACCTCACAGCCGCCCTGTAAGCCCTGCCCTCTGACGGTCCCATTATAGGAGCCCCAGGCTCAGAGCAGGCTTCAGTAACTCTTCTGGATCTCACATCTGTTTGGCAGCTGAGCTGCGTCCGGGGGTGGGGGTGGGGGGGAGAATCCTGAGACCCGAGTCCCAGCTCGGCCCACTGCAAGCTGAGTTAGCAAGGGGAACAGGTCACTGAGAGGGCACCACTTCACTTCCCTCGCCGTTGTGTGCCTCGGTTTCCCCATTCGTTAATAAGCAAGTACAGGGGGTCTGTGAAGACCTCCCAGCCTCTGCCCTCACGCTCCTCTTCAGGGAGGGAGCACGTGGGCTAACGACCTCAGGGCCATAGTCCCGGAAGCCCCGCACGCGTGGCCGCCTGTCCACGTCACCTCGGCTAATCTTCCTTGCGCTTCCTCACACCAGGTGCTCCGCAGCTTGTCCTCCTTCACCAGCTTTACAAGGTTGCTGGTGTTTCATTACCAGGAAGAATTTAAGGAGTAGCAGCAAACATAAAGATCTCTGTGTGAACTCCTCTGGGCTGTTGGTTGTTTTCTGTTGTTCCAGTTTTGCTTTATTGCTCCTCTGTACTCTTTATACCAACATTCCAGAAATCTCGCTCCTGCCCACACTAATTCCTGAAAACAAACAAACAAAAAACCACATCCTTTACGCTCCCTCAAAGCAATGCAGCCTACTGGTGAAGGGCACGGGCCTCAGCATTAGATCACAAAATTCAAATTCTAGCTCCAGTACTTATTCGCTGTGTGACCTTGGGCAAGTCACTAGACCTCTCTGTGCCTCAATTTCTGGATCTGCAAAATGGGGAGAGTAAAGGTACCTATGTGTCGCAGCGGTGTTGTGATTGAGTTAATGCATCTAAAGTCTGTCTCAGTGCTTGCTATTATTCGTAATAGGGTCATCCTGGGTTTCGAGTCTCTTAAATCTGAGGAAATGCTCTCAGACTCACTCCACAGTGACTTAACTTTTCTGTGGTAAAACATTTGCAAGGAGGCTGGGGAGTAGGGGGATACCCTGGACAAAGGGGTAAATAGACCTGGCAGAAAGCAAAACAACACCTAGGGAAAATTTCTTAGGAGTCAAAGGTTCAGATAAATTAAAGCAACTACCTACAATCATGATGGCTCAAGGCCTTAGAGTCAGCCTGAGGGGAAGTGCTGTGGGAGCCAGCTGGGGAGCAAGTAGCAGCTATAGAACTCATCACTTCTGACCTCCAAAAGGCTGAGTCACAAATGTCCTTCCCTTGGGTCTGGAATGTTCTACCCCACCAATCTACACCAGAACCCTGACCTGCTCCGGGATTCCAGCAGTGTCCACCCCAAATTGCCTGTGTCCCAGGGCAGTGCTTCACAGCTCTTAAAGTCCTGCCCCGGAGGCCCCAGACTCTACCCACACCCTTGCTGCGCCCTCCCTTCCCCGCCTCTCCTGACCCTCTCACTCCCTTGTATCACATTTGTTTATGTCCCTCATATCACACCCTAGCCTGGGAGCTCTCTGAGCAGAACTACATCCCTGTTTCCTCCATGATGCCAAACACCCAGCACATAGTAGGTGCTCAGTAAATACTGACCCACTGGAAAGAGATTATTACTGGCCATTGCCTGGGGCAGGTCACCCTTTTGCTTGTAAACCAGGGAAGCAAGCAGCATAGGAAGGTGAGCAGGAGGCTTGAATAGCCCTCAGTTAGCCTGATTTGTACAGTACCAGCCACGAAACTTCCCCCCACCCCTTGTTTGAGGACAGGCTCAAGCCTTCTCTGATTACTTATCTGCAGGCACCCCAAGGGATGCCTGCAGGGCTGGCCAGAGGGAGAAGGTGGTCAAGCCCTGTGGCACACATGGTGTTCCGTGAACCCTGATAAGGCGCACCCTGGTTTACACGTCAGTCCATTTACCACCCCCAAAAAACGGGTCTACTCTTCCTGAGCTGACTTCCCAGGATTCTGAACCTGCAATTCTATTAAAATCATTATAATTGTCACAGCTATTAGTGGCTCGTTCTGTCTGAGCCAGGCACAGCGGGGAACAGTGAACACTATACACAAGAATTGGAGTGACACAGTGATTTTAGCATGTTCCAGATTCTAAGAAGTCTTGCATAAAATAAATCTGTTTAGTGTTATTTAAACTAGCATAATCCAAATTCATCTAACAATGGGGCAATTTTTCACATAGCACGGTGGACAAAAATGGGGTTCTGTAATAAAACTGACAGTCCAGTAAAGGAGAGTAACCTCGCAGGGTGATATCCTAACTGGGGAGGTCATGGTGAGTAGTCACGCCCCAGGCATGTGATGTCTTTAATAAAAGGCTTATCTTTAGGGCTGGCCAAGCAGCTCAGTTGGTTAAGAGTTAGCTTAAGAGCGCGAGATCTGAGCAACAGGGCCGCTGGTTTGAGCAACAGGGCCGCTGGTTCGATTCCCACATGGGCCAGTGATGCTGTTGGCAGGATGGCTCAGCTGGTGTAACAACAAGATTGCCTGTTCGCCCATCCGCAACTAAGACTGAACTCAGCACGCTGAGCTGCTGCCCGGATGACTCAGTGGATAGAACATGCGCTCTTAACAACAAGGCTGCTGGTTTGACTCCCGCATGGGATGGTGGCTACGCCCACCCACAACTAAGATTGAACACAGCACCTTGAGCTTAGGGTTCACGAGCTGCTGATGGGCAGCCAGATGGCGACTGGCGCCCTCCACAACGAAGATTGAAAAACAACAACTTGGCTGGTTTCCTTCCCCAATTCCCCAACACTGTTCCCCTCCCCCAATTTCCCAATAAAATCTTAAACAAAAAAAAGGCTTATCTTTACCTGTCCATTGTTCTTGTGCTTCTAGGTCAATACACCCTTGATATGCCAGGGGTAATTCTCTTTTCCAGGCTCCTCAAAGGTGTAACCACCCTCAAGGCAGCACATAATCTTATTACATATCCTGTGCCTTGCTTTCTCTCACCTTCATGTAATCTTCCTTACATTCCTTCATTAATTCTAAAGGTATAAAAGAAACTGCAACAAAAAAAAGTCACTTTCTAGAGCATTTGAGATATTGCTTCCCAGCAATTGTCATCTGTTTGGCTCAAATAAAATCTTATAAAAATTCCTTACAGGTTCGGACATTTTTACCTTGACAGAGCCTATTAACATGTCCCAGTGTTCCTTGAATCACATAGTTGGAAGACCTGACAGAAGGAAAAGAATAAGCATTTATTACACCCCGGTAAGAGGGCTATGCCCTGTGCCAGGTCCTGGATGTGCATTTTCTCAGGCAATCTTTACAATGACCTCTGAGAGCGGTGTTATTGCCCCTGCTGTGAATGAGAACCAGGCTCCGACAAGTAACGCAGTCTTCCCAAAGACTGGAGCCCCGCTAGAGAGTCACCACAGAGACCATGATTCCTGGAGGGAAAATGGGGACAGGCTCTGCCTGCCACCCAGCATCATCACTGACAGTTTGGATTTGCAAAGCTGGCCAGTGTGGACTGTTTACTTCCAGATTAGATATAATTCCACTCCACTGAGCCTCAGTTTCCTCATCTATAAAATGGAGCTATGAGTGAGGACAGGAAAGGCATGGTTAGAAAGATGTAACCGAATGGTGTCTAGGTTCCCTCCTTAGCATGTGCTTCCTGGATTTATGAGACCTAAGTACTTGGCCTGCAATTTAGAGGCACTGCCACCAGAGGGCGAGCTAGACTGGGAATAGAGCCACGTGGGGCTGATAGCCACAGAGGCTAGGTCAGGGCCTCCCAGGTTTGCTTTTACAGGTTCCCCCTCAGGTGGTACTTGGATGTAACAGAAATTATGAAGATGGTTCTGAATCGCTATGAGCAAATGAGGCCCTGCATAAATTCACGGGTGAATACCTTCCACTGTGTGAATTAATACTATTTAAGATCTGGTCCCTGCACCGCCTTTGAATCAACTTAAGAATCACTACGAATTCCACCATCTAGGGATCTCAGGAGCATGAAGAACAAGGAACAATGTTGGAAACAGCATCAGTGCGATAAAGGCCATACTTAAGTTTTTTTTTTAAATTATATTACCATATAATTTGTTTTATTCAAATAGGTGAATATTTATATACTTACTTAAGCTTTTAAAAACTATGCAGGTTTTATTTTGCCAAGATGACAGCTTCTCTCTCTCCAAAATATTCAATGCCTAATTTAAAAGGATTCCTCTTAATGTTCTGAAATGAAATCTTTAATGGAGGCAAAGTCATGAAACCTGTATCATTTGTTCACTTCCGTCAAAATTGAAATTGCTCAGCTCCCCAGCGTTCTGTTACTCAGCCGCTCTTCCCAGCGTTGGCATGCTCTTGGGGGGCATTTTGGCAGCTCTCTCTTGCAGTTACAGAAAGCAAAGCTGCGCCTGAAAAGGGCTACATTCACTATTATGTGTATTGAACTTCTGCAGCACCCTTCCAGTCCACCTTTGTACTTGCACAACTGTATCCATGAGCAACGGAGGGGTTGTGCATGTGTGTCTTTTGAAGGTTACACAAATGGTACGTTTCAGACTGTGGGTCTCAATTCTGAAGACTGTCATTTCCACCCCCCTATGATATAGTGTGAGATCTTCCCATGCTGGTGTGTGTAGATGTGGTCCATTCCTTTCCACGGCCGTACAATACCCCATGTGTCCATTCTCCTGCTCGCAGGTATATCGGTTGTTTTGCAATTATAAACTATGCTGCAGTGAATCTCTGTGCGAGGCTCCTGCTGTGCGTGTTGACGAGTTTCTCTAGGCACCATAGAAATGGAATTTCTAAGTTATAAGATACAATTTCAATTTTGCTAAACTCTGCCTTGCCGTTCCACGCTCATAACTCATTGAGTGTATGAATGTTCCCATTTCCCTCCTTTTCACCTACACTTGCATTTGAATATTTGCCATCCCGATGAATTTATTGTTTTAATTTGCATCTCTCTGATTATTGGAGACGTTGAACATCTTTTCAACTCTCCAGCATGGCTTCTTCGGTCATTATTAACCCTGTATGTTCCAGCCAGCCTGTCAGCTCCTGGGGTCTCACATCTAAGGCCCTCACAGGGCATGCACAGCCCCACCCAAGCATACGTGCTCTTTCTACTTTCCCACCTGACCTCCGCCCCTCTGTGGAGCCCTACCCTCCAAGCTTAACAAGCCACCGGCAGCTCCCCGAATACACCGAATACACCGTACTAAGTTTTTGTTCACACTGCGCCCTCTGTTGTGCTCCTTCCTGTCTTCCTGAACATACCTACTCATGTCCCAAGACCCATCTCAAGAGCTCTCTCCTCTAGGAGGCCTTCGGTGACCACCAGCCCCGACCCCATCCCAGTTTCTCTTTTGAGCCTCCACTGGCCCCGCACGAACTTCTCGCTGTATGTGTAAAACTTCTGAGTATCCGTTTACTGACATCTCTCCCCATCAGACTCTGGATGCGTAGAGGAAAAGTGCCATGACTCGTTCGTCTCTGAACTCCCCACTTCATTGAACAGGGCTGGGCCGAGGGGAGGGGCACACTACCTGTTTATCAGATGGATGGGTGAGCCTCAAAACCAGCTTCTGAGAAAATTCAGTCTTCTGCAGACTGTGAAGTCCTTGAGGACAAGGACCGCACTGGCTTCATATCACTGTCCCCCTAACAGGGTCAAGTGTTTGTGGCGCATTGTGTATATTTATTGACATGACAGTATGGTTGCCTGGCGGAATAGAAAATGGCTTTGGTGGGAAATTCCTGCATTTTCAATCCCGGCTTCCTATTGGTATATACTCGGGCAATTTACACGGCCTCTTTAAGCCTCCATTTTGTCGTCTTCATAAGAGGATGGTAATAGCTTTAAGGGCTGGTGTCAGGATGAGATAGGTTGTGTGTGTAAAGCATTTGGCACATCATCGTATGCATCTGGCATAGTCTATGTCCAAACAGTAGGTGGTCTGCTTTAGCTACAATACTCTGGGTGACTCATTTTTTCAGTTGCCACATGTGCTGAGCAGATAGTAGCTACTCAATAAAGATGAAGTCTGGTTTTTCCAGCACAAGGACAGTGCCTTGCCGAAATTAGGTACCCAATATGGAAGTTGAGCTGAACTCAGAACTTTGCACATAGGTAGGTACTCAGTAAATATTAATATTCCATCGAGCTAAATTCACCTCCCCACACTGCATCCTGCTCCAATCCTACCTTAAAGAAGTCATTCCTTTCTGTGGGAGGACGGGCAGCCCCCTTCTCCTGGCAGTGATCTACTTTTAATTTTTCCAAAATATGATCACCATGGGAGACTGTTATTGTGGTGGTCCCTAGTGAACCAGTTCTGCCCATCAGAATATTCTAGTGCAGTCTCCTCCCTCTGTGAGTCTGAGCTTGGCCACATGTCTCTTTGACCACAGGAACAGTAACAAGCCAGTGCAAGGCGTGATGAGCTCTTGCACATTGAATCTTGTCTCTTTGGAAGGCTCCTTCTTGGAGACCGATCACCATGCCAGGAAAAAGCCCAAGCTAGCTACAAGGAGAAAGTGATGCCCAGCCAGCCACCAGCTGTGGAATTCATCCCCACAGAGGCACCCGGCACGTGGGAGAAGCAGCCATCTTCACAGCAGATGCCACATGGAGCAGAAACGGACCATACCTCTTTAACCCTGCCCAAATCGCACAATCATAAACAAACAAATGATAGTTGTTGCTCTAAGCCACTAGATTTTGGGGTGGAACTCAGCAAATACCACCCACTAGCAGAGTACATTCTGAGAGTGCAGGACAGTGATCTGGGGGTAGGGTGTGCCGCTGGCTTGGAGACCCACTAGGTAATAAACCTCAGGATCAGCTGTTCGACATGACTGTCTAACCTGGAACCCCTTCTCTGGGGGCCTCTTCCCTGGGGCACCAATTCCCAGGTCCCTCCCCTGTTGTTACCAGGGACCCTTGTCAGTTAATGGCAAGTTTAGCTCTCTGAACAGGTGCCCAGGCTCACATTATAATAAGTCCTGAGGTGGGTGGCTTCTGGCCAGGTGGATGGAGCAGCTCAGTGAGGTCATGGAGGACCCAGATTCTGCCACAGTGCCTGCAGTTCTTACGGTCATAGTGTGTCTGCTAAGAGTCGTCTGAGCTGTACAGTTCCTCAGTCAATACAACAGGAGAGAGGGATGTTCCCCAACTCTTCTAGTAGAAAAAAGAATCTCCCAGACCACCCCCCCCCACACACACACACCTTTCCTTGCATCTCATTGGCCATATTGAGTCACATCCCCATTTCTGAACCAACCACTTTGTATGTGTAGGGGGAGGGGTCAAGGATTACTGTGAGACCAATCAAAACTATCCCTGGATTGAAGGGGATGTGGCCAATTCCTCTGAAGTCCATGGGCTCACAGGGAAGGAATGGGTGGCTGGAAATAACTGGGGTTCTGCTAGGGAGGGCGTACAAGGTATGATCCAGCAATGCCTGCTCGAGGACCCCTCCATACAGGGCATGAGGGAGAAGCGAGGCACACTGGGGTCGAGACAAAGTCCTGCTCAGCTCTCACGTCCTTTCCTGGAATTATGGGGGAAGGGTGTGTGTGTGGGGGGGGTGCGTGTGGCTAGGGGGCAGGTCTGGGGGACAGCTGGGGCCCTCGAGGCTTCTCTCTCCCTCAGTTGGTCTCTCCAGCATTGAACATTGGCCCCCACCCCAACTTGAAGAAAGCACCAAGCAGGGAGGAGACGGGCTTAGATCTGCGGCTTTCTTTATTGTTAGCACGTTCTCTGAGTCGACGGCACCTCTTCTGAGTCATACCTAGTACTTCGAGCTGTTGCTTTTGCTCTTTTCCCCATATTTCTCATCCAGTGCTTTCTGCAAGTTCATGTTCATGGCGTTTTTCTGGTGCCACCGTCCTGCAGAGATCAGGGCAGGAGCAAGAACACATCACCTAGGGGACCTCCAGAGTGCCCAGGCCCCGGTGGTGACGCATACCTCTCTTCCGGGCCCACGCCAGGGCTCTCTCAGCTACGCTGGCTTCTGTCTGGACCTTGAAGCCAACACACCCTGCCCAATTAGGGGAGCGCCTCCCTCCCATACTCCCAGCTCCCCACGTACCCAGATCGTCCGTCTTCCTGCCATGCCAGTGCTCCATGTCCCTCACCGACTTCTCAATCACCTCTGGGGTGTAAGAGGCCTTCATGAGACTCTTCATCTCTGTGGTGGCCCCTGTGAAGCCCCAAGTCAATCCCCAGAAACCCCAAGTCAGTGGAAGTCAGGCGCTCTCGAGTTCACACCTGATGTCGGTTTCCCCTACGGATGGTGGATGGTGAGACGGTAGGAGACTGGGGAGGGTAAGGCAGAGGGAGGTACGCCTGGGCTTAAACCCCAGCTCCAGCCTTTATGGACAGTGTGGCCTCAGACAAGTTTTTAACTTCTCGGAGCTTTGGTCTCTTCATCCATTCAAAGGAATAAAATGACCTTGTGTGGGGAAGATTACATTATCGAAGCATAAGGCATGTGGCAATTAATACCTATATTTTCAGAAAATTTATCTCTATGAGCAAAGTTAAAACACACACAAGGAAATAAATTACCACGATCTAGAGTCAGCTGAAACATCAAACAGAACACCTAATCCCAAAAGATACCAAGGATTTGGATAATCCGTTACAGAATTTGAAATAAGTATATTTAATGTTTAGAGTCATGCAAGAGAATAAAAGTATAAGCAAAGAATAAGACAGTGCCCAGAAAGAACAGATCAGTAAAAGAAGCAAATGAAATTTCAAAAATGAAGCATATAATAATTGAGAATTCAGTGAATAATAAGAGGCCTGTTATTTGCTTTGAAACAGTTGGGGTGGGGTGGATGGGTGGGTGGGAGAAAAGATAAAACAAGATTGGCCATGTATCAATAATTGTTGAGGCTGAGTGATGGGTGAAACATCTATTCATTAAACTATCCTCTCCACTTTTCTCTAAGTTTGAAAATTGACAATATAACATTTAAAAAACCAATTCAATGGACAGGTAAAATAGCAGATTAGATACAGCTAAGAAAAATGGTAAATTGGAAGATATATCTAAAGAAATTAACTAGGGGGCCGGCCGAGTGGCTCAGTTGGTTAAGAGCTCGCTCAAGAGTCTGAGCTCTGAGCAACAGCAGTTCGAGTCCAGCCCGAGCTGAGCAGCCGCTGAGCTGCCAACAGGTAGCAGGATGGCTCAGCTAAAAGAGATAAAAAAATAAAAAATAATAAAGAAATGAACTAGGATCCAGCACAGAGGAGGGAAAAGATGTGGAACATATAAAAAAGCTGTTAAATGAAGGTCCAATGAGAAGACCTAACATACATCTAATTGGAGTTCTGAAGGAAAGATGGGAAAATGGGAAGAGGCGATATTTGAAAAAATACAGGCTGGAATTTTTTCCAGAATTGATGAATATCTAAGGATATGAATCATTAGATTCAAGAATCATAATTCCCTAATCAGCATAAGTCCAAAACTTTCTTACCTAGCTAGGTATAGCCAAGTAAAATTTAGAACACCAGAGACACAGAAATCTTAGAAGTAGCCATAGAGAAAGAACAGATTACTTACAAAGAATAACAAGAGTTTGATTAACCATCAACACTGGAAGGAAATGAAATACGATAATCAAAGTGCTGACAGTAAATAATCAACAATCTAAGGCTATCTAAAATAACTGTCTTCCGAGAATGAGAACGAAATAAAGACTTTTCTGAGCCTAAAATTTACCATCAGAATCTAACCCCAAAAAATCTTCTAAACAACATATTTCTGAAAGGAAAAATATGATCCCATTAGAAAGACCTGAGATACAAGAAGGTGTAGTGGACAAAGAAAGTGGAAACCTTGAGTAAACCTAAATATACATCAATTATAAAAACAGTATCAATGTCTAATTTATGGGGTGAAATAATGATGATGACAATGAGAGCTAACCATTTTTTAAGATTTACCATGTGCTAAGCACACAGAGCTTACTCATTGGATCTTCTCAACAACACTAAGAGATATGTATGATTATTATTTCCATCTTACTGTTGAAGTCACTGAAACAGAAAGGTTATTAAGTCACTTGTCTAAAGTCACACAGTTGGTAAGTGAAAGGTGTAGGACTCAAACCCAGGCTCTGCGGCTCCAGAATCCATGGTTTAGACTATTTCGTTTACGTAGAATTAAAATTCTGTAAACTCATAACATGTAAGCTGAGATGAC
>NW_017731776.1:39539-42969 GCF_001890085.2 Hipposideros armiger
ACTTGGAGCTGATGGGTCCTGGAAAAACACAGTGTTCCCCAACTAAAAAGAAAATGAAAGAAAGAAAGAAAGAAAGAAAAAGAGAGAGAGAGAGAGAGAGAGAGAGAGAGAGAGAGAGAGAGAGAGAGAGAAAGAGAAAGGAATCCAAATATACCAATAATTAGAATAAATAATGGACTAAGCACACTGATTAAAAAAAATGATCAGATTATAGAAAAAATTTCCAGATATATATTATTTAAAGCATAGTTAAAACAAAAAGACGCAGAGGGAGGATAAACATGGAAATACCAAAAAAGATATAGTAAGCAAATACTAACCAAAAGCAATCTGGCCTTGTATTACATTATCAGACAAAAGAGACTGTAAGGCAAAGGCACTATGAAATAAAAATGACTACAAATCATTCAGGTGATGGAATAATTCTAAACTTGCTGCACTGGAATAATCTCAAAATAGGTAAAGCAAAATTGACAGAGCTGCAAGGAGAAATTGACAAATCTGCTATCAGTGGGAAAGACTGAAAGGTACATCATTTAGTAATTAATAGATTTAGCAAAGAATATTAACAAGGAATTAAAAGATTTGCATAGAAATAATTAGCAAGCCTGCTCTATTAAACAAACACAGAATTCTAAGCCCAAGAGATTATTTTCAAACACATTGATCATCTACAAAAACGGACCATCTCGTAGGCTATAAAGCAAGTCTCCACAATTTCAAAAGACTGAAATCATTACAAGCCATGTTGTCTAATAAGGATGCCATCAAGCTAGAAATCCACGTATTTAAGGCGGTTTTTAGTGTTTGGTATGTGTGGGTTTACATGCCTACATAACATAATGTTAAGTTAGAAATTTGGACTGAAGCCCTTAACATGATATCTGATATCCAAGCAAGGTGTGAAGCAGACTCCTCCGGATGGAAATATAAAGTAGGCATCTAAAAATCTGCCCAGAAACCTACCTGCATCAAGGGTATAAAATGGTCAGGTTGGGGAAAACTGGCTATGATGTTTTAAGAGCATTTCTTGTTTTTTTATGGGCTGAATTGCCCCTCTCCAAAGTGAAGGTGGTGCCTGCCTCTCACATTAAATCTAATTAAAGGGACTTCAGAGGGGCGACTTGAGGAGCTTGATATATAGCCCGAGTTTGGGGGGCACCAAGGCTTGAAGCAAAAGGCACTGGCCTGGGATGGCAGGGCAGAGAGAGTGCACGGGCCAGCCGTACGTCTGCAAGTGCAGGGGTGGCCAACTGTTTCTGTGGATCAGGTGTGGGCTAGTGGAGAGAGGGCCGGCCTTGGAGCCATTTTAAATCCCACCTCTGATCTGATGCTCCTCACCCATCTCCCTGCTCCCACTCTCCCCACTGTGCTCTGTCTCAGCTCAACAGCCAGATGGAGCCTTTGGAACTCCTCTGTGCAGCATCCTACAACGATTCCCAGTAAAAAGGCCAGGACGAGCCAACGTCTTCAACATGGTTTCCCTCCAACCGCTCTTCCCCCAGACCCCACAGTCTGACCTGCTCCCCTCCTGTCTTTATTCAGATGTCACCTGCTCTGCGAGGTCTACCCTAACCAGTCTATTTAACACCACTTAGGGGTTCATATAGCAGGGCTAACACTATAAGGAAAAGCAAAGGGATTATTGACAAGTCAGGTGATGCAACTGGAGGAGGGAAGCAGAGGCTTCCCAGGTTCCGGTAAAGCCTTCTGGTAAGGCTTTACCGGAACCCGGGAGGTGGCACACAGTGTCTTATTACTGTAATTTAAACTGCACACAGAGGCTTTATACACTCTTCTACATGGGTGGTAGTTTTCACAACTAAAAAAGATAATGCAACAATGTCAGAGGGGTAATAGATTGGGGAGGGGGGGTTATCACTTTGTGAGGGGTGCAAATGTCTAACTATTACATTGTTTTGTACACCTGAAACTAATTTTAAAAAGAGAGAGAGAGAAAGAGAGAGAATGCATCTATACTGGTTTAAATGCAGGAATACAAGTTTGGTTTACGATTAGGAAATCAGTTAATATAATTTACCACATCAACAAGATCAAAAGAAAAAAATCATATGATCATCTAAATAACTGCTATATAAATGGTTAATACAACTCAAAACCTATTCATAATTTTTAAAAAATGAATGTGCACACTAAGAATAAAGGGGACCCTCCTTAATCTGATGAGATCTTCAAAACTGTTTTCATAATATTATATTTAGTGGTATAATGTTAGAATCAGAATGATATCTGCTTTCCCTGCTTATATGCATTACCATCCTGGACAAGTCGGCTAGGACAGATGGCACAAAGCTGGGAAGAGCCTAGTGGTTAATAATGTGAACTCTGGCCCCAGGCTGCCCATGTTCAAATCCCAACTCTGATCGTTCTCAGCTGTGTGGCCTTATGTAAGCCACTTAACCTTTCCATGCCTCAATTTTTCTCTATCTAAAATAAATGGGAATTATAGCACTTACTGCATAAGGTTCTTGTGAATATTAAAATATTTATAAAGTAGAACAGTGTCTGGCACATGTTACATGCTATGCATAAATGTAGGCATTATTATTAAAAAGAAGCTCCAAAGATTCTACAAACAAATTATTGAAATTAATCAGTGAGCTGAATAAGGCTCCTGGATATAACATTAATGTACAAAAATTAAAATTGCTGGGCTGGCCGAGGGGCGCGTTGATTAAGCGTTGGCTTGGGGGCCGGCCGAGTAGCGCGTTGGTTAAGAGCCGGCTTGGGATGTCAGAAGGCCCTGGTTCGGATCCCACATATGAGGACCAGTGACACTGCCCTCTACAGCTAAGATGCTGAATAACAGCTCAACCTGGAGCTGGTCTGCCGTGAGTCGCCGACCACCGCAGGTGGATTGCCATGGGCTACCGTGTGTAGCCAGCAGCCAGCATGAGCGGCCAGCAGCCGCTGTGAGCAGCCATCCAGAAGCCGGCGACTGATCTGCCTCTCCCGGGAAGAACACAATGATGGTGCCAAGTTGGGCCAGTGAAGCAACGTCCTCCACAGCTAGACTGAAGAACAAAAGGATAGCAACTTGTCTGTTCCCCTTCTCCCAATTCCCCAATAAAAATCTTTAAAAAAAAAAAAGTTGGCTTGGGATGCCAGTTCTGAGTAGCAGGGCCGCCAGTTCGGTTCTCACATGGGCCAGTGATGCTGTGCCTTCTACAGGTAAGATGGTGAACAACAGCTCGACCTGCAGCTGGGCTGCCGTGAGTCACCAGCGACAGTGTAGGCTGCAGTGGGGCTGGCCGGCAGCTGGCATGAGCTTTCGTGAGCTTCTGTGAGCCACCGTGAGCGGCTGTCCAATAGCCGGTGAGCAACTGCCTCACCCGGGAAGAGCACAATGATAATACCAACATGGGTCAGTGAAGCGACGTCCTCCACAACTAGACTGAAGAACAAAAGG
>NW_017731776.1:44209-66278 GCF_001890085.2 Hipposideros armiger
AAAAAAAAAAAAAAAAAAAAAGATTGTCTTTAGGATTCAGCATGGCATAGGATTTCTTCAACCCACTCCTCCTGGAACTTTCTCTCAGTAAATGGCAATTCCACCCTTCCATTTGTTCAGGTTAAAAACCTTGACATTAACCTTAATTCCTCTCTCACAGCCCCCAAATCCATTGATTAGCCTGTTCGGTTGGCTCTGCCTTACACAAATACCCAGAATCCTACTCCCTCAGGCCACCTTCACCATCACCTCCCTGGGCCACCATGTTGCACGACGGTGCCCTCCAGAGCTGTGCAGAGAGCACCAGCCCTGTTCCCGAGACCAAGCCACCACCGCCTGTCCCCCCTGGATTTTTGCAGACACCTCCACACTGTTTTCCCTGTTTCTGTCCCAGCTCCCCCACATCTATTCTCAACACAGCAACTGGAGCAATCCTTGAATCTGAGTGAGACAATGCCGTCCTCCTGCTTAAAGGTCCTCCCTTGGGCTTCCCATCTCACTAAGAGAAGAGACTTTCCATGGCCTTCCCCACCTGTCCTGTTTCTTTTCTGATGTCCTCTCCTTCACTTGTGTCCAACCACAGGAGCCTCACCAACCTGGAACAGCAAGTGCAGAGGCTACCCGGGGCAGGGGCAAATGGAGAGCAGGCACAGGTGACGCACACTGACAATAGCATGCCAAAGGTGACATCCTAATTCACAGTGCTTGCCAGCGTCTGGTGTGTAACTACCTCTATGGCCTGTTGTAAGATGGCATCATGATACCAACCCATCAGTCCAGAAAAATCTAACCATCGACTCTTACGAGCGGGTGCGACACACAGTCGTGTTTCTCAGGTTCGATGACAGGTACACAGATTTTTTTACATTCTTTTTTTTTTTTACATTTATGTAGACATTACCATATAAAGTTGTGTGGAAGAACTATTGCATGATAAAACTATTGCATGATAAATGTTAAAATGACAAGTGAAAGGCCAATTCCTGAGGCCCAGAACAAAAGACAATCTGAGCTATAGTCTTTCTTCCCTCCCCCAGCACCACCTCTTCTCTCAAAGAAAAACCCAGAAAGTTCCAGTGGCTGTCAGGTTCCTCAGGTAACGGGGATGTGAGCCAGGTGAGGCCGTGAGCCAGGCCCCAGGGGCACTGGAGAGGGCCTGGAGTGAGGTGGGAGGAGAGGAGCAGAAAACCTTGAATTTTTGCAGTGAGGCTGAACGGGAATATGAGGGCTGAGAGCAGCCCCCGCAAGCTGGCCATGGACCCCCATGTGAGCAGTTCAGTCATCACCTGGGAGCAGGGTCATAGCTAGGGAGGTGACCCGGTGCTGAGGAAAGACTGGGGTTTAGAGACAGAAGAAAAACCCGGATTTGAGCTTCACGTCTACCTTCTATTACTGAGAGTCCTGGGCAAATTGTTTCCGACCCGTCTGTGAAATGGAGCTAATGCTTTCTTCCCCCCACCCCCCTCCCCCCCCCCCCCATAACAAACAGGTCTGACCCGTAGGACGCTGTCGGTGTTGGAGTCTCCAACCCACCCTTTTCCCCAGGTGGTGCCACCACCAGGCTCTGGAAAGGAAAAATACCAGCCTGCCAGCTACTGGGCACTCACTGCATGCCACAGGCCAATTGCCTTCATGCAGCATTTCAGAGAGTCCCGCCAACAACCCAATGAGGGCCATATTGCCACACTGTCCCCATTGTATGGAGAAGAAGGTGACTGAGGCTCAGAGAAGTTAAGAACCCTGCCTGAGGCCACACCCAGTGAGTGGCTGAGCTGAGCTTTGAACCAGAAACCTGATGTCACTGATACCAAAGATGCCCAGGCCAACAGTGCCTGGGTCTCCTCCTGGCTGTTTAGGACACCAGGGGTGTTCAGGGAGGGTAGAGGCTGGCTGCCAACTGGCTGGATCATCTGCACGACGAGGACAGACTTGCCAGGGAACCGGCATTCCCAGCACTCGGCACAGGGCCTGGCAAAGAAAAGGCCCTTGATGGCCATGAATGAGTGTCCCTGGGGATGTGTCCTCGGGTCTTATCCATAGAGGCTCAGGAAGGGGTGGACACCCCACAGGCCTTCCCTGCCCAATGCCTTGGAGACTACGGGTAGTCACAGCCCCCACCTTTGTCCGTTGACCTGACCTTGAAACAAGTTTGACCGCATGTTGTAGCCCAAATCGTAGTAGTCAGAGAAGATGGAGGCGATTTCCACAGAACTCTGGGTCCTGCTGGGCCGCGAGCTTGCCCTCTTCTGACCCTCAAAGGCTTCACCAATGGCCTTTCGAGCCTGAATGGGAATCGACAGAGAAGAGACACAGGAGAGAGGGGCAGGGTCAAGCCACCTATCTCCACTCTAACTCCCCTCCCTCTGACCCTGCCCTCACCACCCTTAGCCTGCAGCCTTTCAACCAACCCCATGGCTGAGGAGCTGGAATAGCTCCATTCAATGCTGCCTTCTTTAGATTTGTGCGGGTTGAAAGCATCCAATTCAAACATAAGACTTATAACTGCCAAGTCTTTAAGGGCCAGGATTCAGGATCTGCTGGCCCAGTTTGTGTCTTCACCCTACACAAAATTGGGTTAACTTACATAACCCTTCCTTGACCTTGGACTCCTTATCCATACGATGAGGATAATAGCACCTTCCTCGTTGGGAAGATAAAAGGAGTTGTTATATGTGAAGAGTTTAAATTGTGCACAGTGCCTGGCACACAGCAAGTGCTCAGTGAACACTACTTTCTGGTGATATTATTACAGGGACTCTGTTGTCAAGAGCAGGTTCCTTTGGGGTCCTCATTATAAGTCTCCGTGCATAACCCTCCTGCCGCCCTTAGCCTCCTGTGCTGACACCTGCTCCTCAGAGACCAGCTGGTCCACCACGTTGCTCCCAAACTTGTGGCGAATGTTGTCAGGAATGACACTGCTCCTCTGGCCCTGGGCCCCCGAATTGGGGCTTTCCTTCAGTCCCTGGCATGGCGGAGCCCCCTCTCGGAAGGGAGCCCTGCTCTCCATTGAGGGGGGTCTATAGCCCCCGTTCTTCAGGGACCCAGGCCGTGGGTCCATCCCAAGGGAGTCCCTGCTGACAGCTGTGGGGGGTGGACACCGGACCCCCTCCAGGTGAGCATGCCCCAGGGGGCTGCCTCCCTGGTGCAGGGACGGCTGCGGAGAGACTGGAGCTTGGCACTTGAACTTGGAGGTATCCAAGGGACTGTGGGCAGCTCTCCTGGGGTCCGTGTCCTGCTGGCCTTCCTTATTGTTCAGATGGGCCCTGGTCAAAGTGGTTTCACCTGAACAGGAGGAAGAGAGGAGGAGGGAGAGAAGGAGACAGACAAATGTAGAGAGTGGAAGGCAGGAAAGCAGCCAGCAGTGGGGGTGGGGAGGGGGCACAGACACAGAGCCCCAGAGATCCAGAGCAGAAAAAGGGATGGGAACAGAGAAGTCATGGGAGCCAGAAGCATGGGTGAGAAATTGGGGGAGACAAAGAGAGAAAGTTCAGCTGCTAAGCCTCCCACAGGACACAGTCACCCCACCTGGTTTTTGACAGCCCATGCCGGCCCATCCTTGCAGCCTAGCTGTGTGGCCTTCAGCAAGGAATTTGACTGCTCTGTGCTTTAATGTCTCTGGCTCCATTTGGTTAGTTCTCTTTCCCACCTTAAACCCCCTCCTCCCCCAGCAATCTAGTGAAGAAAGCCAGCAGTCCTGGAAGCTGCATAAGGCATTACTTGGTCCGGCCAAGTCACAGGGCTAGAAGGGACCAGAGCTGGAGCTGGGCCTTTGTCTTGGCTCCCCATTTACAGCTGCTCCCCCGACCTTCACTTCCCTCCTCTACTCTCCCCTGCTCTCTCACAGCACCTCTCCCCTCCCCGCTTCCCACCTGCATTCCTGCCCCTGCCCCTCAGTTCCAGGGGGTCTCCTGCTCCCTGCCTGTGATGTCTCCTCCTCTTCTCTGCCTCCAGCCAAAGAAAGTGCTGCTTCTTCCCTACACGCCGTGGGATGTCCCACCTCCCAGCATTGGCCCGGGCTGGTTCTGCTATCTAGAAGCCCACTCCTTCCTTTTCCCTAAATCAAAATTCTACCATTTTTTTCAATGCAGCCCCACCCGGAAGTCCTCCTTGACACCCACCCCAAGCTGCAGGGACACCTCCTTCCTCTCTACTTTACAACTCTGTCCCCAACATACTCTATGCATCTCTCCTGACCCTGGGTCTTCCCTTTCTCCATCGTCGTGAGCTACAAACCACCTTGTTTCCCCCCATCCTAAATGGGGGTCATTGAGGTGGGGTCCGTGGGTGAGTCAGTCCTGGGTCTCCCACAGCACCCCCAGAGAGCCCTGTGCATCCAAGATACAGGTGAAGTCGATTCGTGAGTGAGGGAATGTGGACGAAAAACAAAAGTTCTGTGGAAAGTAACCTCACAGGGTGATCTGATCATAAACCCTAACCAGGCAGGTCATGGCGGGTAGTCACGGCCCAGGCCTGTAACTTCTTTAGTAAAAGGTTTTATGCTAGCTCTGTCCAGGCCTGTAACTTCTTTAGTAAAAGGTTTTATGCCAGCTCTGTCCATTGTTCTCATGTATCTAGGTTACCACGCGTTTCAAATACCAGAAGTAATACCCCTCAAAGAGGATATTAACCCTCAAGAGAGCACATAATCTTGTTAACTGTCCTGTAATCCCATCCCCACCTTGTTTTCTCCCATGCAATTTTCCTATGTTCCCTTCTTAATTTCAAATGCATAAAATAAATGCAAAACTGTCACTCTCCAGAGCATTTGAGATCTTGCTCCCCTGCAGATGTTGTCAGTTTGGCTCAGATAAACTCATAAAAATCCTCTACAGGTTTGGACCTTTCTTACAGGAATGAGTAGGTGGCTGCAGGGGTGTGAGACCCAGAGTCACACTGCATGAACCTCATCGAGTCTAAGATGAGACCCTCCCTTGGTCCTGGGTTCTGCCCCAACAAGTAGGCAGCTAGGTAGGCAAAGGGGTGCCTCTGGGGAAAACTAAGGCTTCCAGGATGGGGACTTCTCAAAAGAGTGGAGGCGGAGAGCTTGAAGAGTGCCCAGCACCCACCTGTTCAACGGGGGTCCCTCCTCCTGCTCGTGAAAGACTAGGCCTGGAGCAGAGATGGGCTCCTCCTGGGGTCCCCCAGCATTCGGGGCTTGACTCCAGGGCAGTGGCCCCTGTTTCTCCCAGGCTGTGCTCCTACTGCCTTCGCTCAGCACATTCTGTGGAGTTACCAGCTCACCCTTGGCCAGCTCTTGGGTTACGAGTGCTTTCATGGCCAGAACAGTGTCTGTATCCCCTGACTCAGAGAGCCAATATATTCACCAGTTCAGGTGTGTGGCAGGTGCTGTGCCAGGCACTGGGGACACACAGAGAGTGAGCTAAACGGGCCAACAACCCCTGTCCTCTTGGAGTTAAATGTTTATTGAATGAATGAATGAACGTCTACAGCTGGCATTGCAGGAATCTCATTGCAACTCCACTTTTCCTCCACTCCATTCCTTCAGCTCTAAAATGGGCAGAGTAAACCCTATTTCACTTGCTATTGTGAGGATCAAATGAGGAGTCATCAGAGTTTTCCAAGTTTGGCCACTTATCAGAATTCCCAGGAGAACAGGTTAAAGAATACAGATTCCTGGGCCTTTGCCAGAGCTGCTGTATCAGGGTGTCAATGGGAGAGGCCTGGAATCCTGGTGTTAACAAGGCCTCTGGGTCATTCAGGTCTTTGAAGAAAGCTTCCAGCAGGAGTCCCGCCCTACCCTCCCTGGACGGCCTGTCTCCCACATCTCATCTGCCAGCCTTCCTCATAGCTGATCTGATCCAGTCACAACTGCATTGAAACCCTTCTCCCTGGGCTCAGGGCAGAGCCTCTAGCCTGGAGGACCTGGCCCAGGACCAGGCCTGGCCTCTCTCCGACTTCCCTCTTCTGCCTTCCAGCTATATTGAATTTCTTTCAAAGCACCAGCCCTCTCTCACCTCCAGGCCGGCGCTGTTCCCTGTGTTTGGAACACTCCTGCCCTCCTTGGGCCACACCACTCCCTGGGCTTGGCTCACTCCTGACCCACATGTACCCCTCACCCACAGAGCCCAGGCCTCCCCATCCCTCACGTCAGTGTGTGCCCCTCTGGTTGCGGATGAAAAAAGGGCTTCTATGGAAAGTAACCTCACAAGGTGATCTGATCCTAAATTCCTAACTGGGCAGGTCACGCCCCAAGCATATAACTTCTTTAGTAAAAGGCTTACTTTTGCCTTAAGCGGCCTGTCCATTGCTTCTGAGCATCTAAGTTCACATACCTTTGAAATGCCCCCTTTCAGGCCCCTCCTTCTGAGAGGTAACCGCCCTCAAGACAGCAAATGATATAACTACCCAGTAATCCAATCCGTCTTACTTTCTCCAACGTTCATGTACGTGTAATTGTCCTCACTGCCCTCCTTAATCTCAAATGCATGTGAGAAACTGCAAAGCTGTTATTCTCCAGAGCATTTGAGATCTTGCTCCCCAGCATAAGTCGTCAGTTTGGCTCAAATAACTCTTATAAAAATTCTCCACAGATTTGGATGTTTCTTACGTGGACATGGTGCATACAAAGGTCTGATGTGTCCCCTCTGAGCCCTGAGGATGTGACTGCACAGGGTCAGAATCCCCAGGCCTGTCACATGGGAGGGGCTCAGCAGTATTGCTCTCCCTCCCTTTTTCATTCCGTCTTCAAACAGAATGCCCTGAGGAGGTCAGGGCCGTACAGAGAGGGTCTGGAAGCCAGAGCCAGACTGAGGGAGAGGGAAAGGGGTTATTCCTGCTGCCCCAGGAAGTCCCTCCCAAAGCCCTGGGTGTGCACTGTGTGTCCCTGGCCAGCGTGTCCCTGGTCAGCCCGTCCTACCTGCTCGGTGGCCCAGCTCCATGGACTCTTGCTCAAGCTTAGTCCTGTAAACAAGGAAACACTGCGTCGTTGTCTCAGATGACACAGAGGCTTCATAAATGGGGATAAGCCAAGGGCGGAACAGGGAGCCCTGTGGCCATCTGCCCAGCCCCTGACCAGAGGTCTTTCCATGCTGCCTCCAGTGCCCTCTGGCATTCAAGGAGCCCCCTGCCCTATCCACCCACCACCCCTGGCACTGGGCCTGCCTCCTGGACCCCAGCAGGCTCTACCCTTTCTGGAAATCCCCGGTCACCACCCCTCACCACCACCACCACACACACACACACACACACACACACACACACACACACACACACACACACACACACCAGTGCCTCAAAGGCCTTTCTCAAACAGTCCGGGGGTCTGCCCCCTTCTGCACCACTTAACACTCCCCTGCTGTGGGGTACATTGTCCCAAGCACCCCATCCTGGTGACTATTTGCCTCCCTGCAAATAGGATTTTGTCCATCTTACCAGCTGGCCCTTCAAGCGCAAGGGAGAGGGACCAACATGGCCAACATGGAGGAGAACCGAGAACAGGAACCTGCTTTGGCATCACCTCAGTCTCCCCTCCCAAGGCAGGCCTTTGGGACAATCCTGGCATCTTGAAAAGCTTCTGCACCTTTCAGGTTTATGTTCCTTTTTCCTAGGTGATCTCTTTTCTTATTCATAGTCTCTTATCACGTGTGTGTTTTAAGGTTTTTGTGGATTTTGGAATATAAATAAGATAAAACAATTTATCGCATAATGGGAATTCGGTCCCTAGAACCTAAGTGGTAAGTACCTTTGTAAGAAGGGAAGCATAAAAGCCGCAAGGCAGAGCCGGAAGGGAGCTTTGAGATGAGTTAATCCAACCCCTTCATTTTATTGATAAAGAAACTGAGGCCCAGAGAGGCAGAGTGACTTGTCTTAGGTCACCAGCAGGTTGTTCTGCTGGTAAACTCACATCAGCTTAAGAACTGGATTAGTTTTGTTCTCTTGAAAAATCACCAAGCAAAACACCCTTAATAACTGTTGGGTGACTGTGTCACTTCTGCTGTGACTGCCAACGATCCCTATGCCCTGGTATTCACACACTGTGCAAAACGCCCTCTTGAGTATGGGCTGGACTGAGCAACTTGCTTCTGGATCAAAAGAGTATGACAAAAAGAGGATGTCACTTGCAAGACTAGATTAGTGACTTCGGTCTTGTTCACACTCCTCCTCTGGCTTTCCTTGGCTTGCTGGCTCTGATGGAAGCAGCTGCCATGTTTTAAAGCTGCCCTATGGAGAGGCTCAGGGGATAAAGAACCGAGCAGGCTCCTGGCTAACAGCTCATAAGGAACAAAGACTCTTAGTCCAACAGGCATCCAAGAACTGAGTGAATCTTACCACCTGAATGAGCTTGGGAGTGGGTGCTTCCCCATTTGAGCCTTGATGTAAGAACACAGCCCTGCTGACACATTAATTACAGCCTGTGGGATGAGCTAGAGACCCAGCCAAGCCACACCCAGGATCCTGACCCTTAGAAACAGTGAGATCATAAATTTGTTCCTTTTTAAGGCACACAGTATTAAACTGCTAAGCTTTGTGGTAATTTGTTATGCAGTAAATATATATACCAAATATATATTTGGTTACCAGGGATGGGGCGCTGCTGTAACAAATACCTAAAAACGTGGGAGTGGCTTTGGAACCAAGCAGTAGGTGGAGCCTGGAAGGATTTTGAGAAACATGACAGAAAATGTCTAAATTGCCTTAAACAGACTATTAGTAGAAATATGGACTTGGAGGGTGCTGCCAGTGAAGGCACCAGAGGAAGTGAGGGGCATGTTATTAGAACCTGGAGAAGAAGTGTCCTTGTTATGTAGTGACAGAAACTTAGTGACACTGTCGCTGCCAGTTTTGTGGAACGCAGAGCGTGTGACTAACTGGGTGACCTAGCAAAGGAGATGTCCAAGCTAAGTGCTGAAGGTGCCTCCTGGTTTCTTCTTGCTGCTTGTAGTGAAATGTGAGAGGAGAGAGAGAAGGAAGGACTGTTAAAAAAACAGGAGGCAGGACTTAGTAGTTTTGAAAATTCTCATCCTCTTCAGATGCCAAAAGATGCTAAAATTAAGAAATGGCTTCAGAGCATTCTATCCTGAAAATGTACCGCTTTTTGTTAAAATCTTAGAAAGATGAAAGGATCAGAATATTATCCAGTCACACAATGGGTCCTTAAAAGAGATGAAAAATACGCTTCACAGATTCTCTTAATGGAATAATAGGGCGTCTTCGGATGTTTGAGTGCCATCTCTCAGCTGGAGGGCCAGTGGAGGGGACTTTTCTCTCTGGAGTGTCACAGTGTTTGAGAAAACTGTATTGGCAAAAATACTACCAGCCTGGAGTGAAAGGGACACAAAATTGTACAAAATGAAAAGAGTGGACTCTCAAATTCTACTGGCAGATAGTAGTCTGAGAAAATCACTCAGTCGCAAACATGCACGACATTTTAAAAAGCGGGGAGGGCGGTAACTTAGAGAGGGGAAGCAAGGATTCATAGGGCAGAGCTGAGAGCCATGGAGAATTATTTCCACAGCTTGAAGCCTAATAAGGAAAGCCCAACATTTGCCTGGCTGGATTTCAGAATTGCTATGGACCAGTGACTCCTTTGTGTCTCCATTTTCCTCGTTGTTGAATAGGAATGTCTGCAGCTCTTACCCCATGGCTGCCGCACCATTGTATGCCAGGTGTGGTCAGGGCAGGCAGATGATTTTCACAGATCAACTGATGGAGAAGGACTGAACTCAAGAAAGAAGCAACACCCGAGGAGCCTCATCCATACATGGGCCTGATTTATAGGGCCAGATTCTAGCTTTTAAAGTGATGCTATAATGGGATGAGGCTTTTGGAGATCTTGGGAAAGGGTGAATGTATTTTGCATGTGGAAAGGACGTGTGTCATCTGGGGCTAGAGACGGGCGATTGACATGGCTCCAGTGACCCCTGTTCCTTGGTATTCACCCACTTGAGTAACGCCACTGCGCCTTCCCCTGCCACCCCTGCCCGAGTGTGGGCTGGATTTATTGACTTGCTTCTAACCACTAACCGAGAGAATATGGCAAAAGTGATGGTGCTACTTCCAAAAGGAGGTTATAAAAGACTGTGACTGTGTCTTGTTCATACTCTCTCTGGCTCAGTCACTCTGATGGAAGCAGCTTCCATATTGTAAGTGTCTGGAGAGGCCTGCAGGGCAAGACATAAAGGGTGGCCACTCGTGAGGAACCGAGGCCCTCAGTTCAGTAATTCCACCACGTGAGTGGCCTTGGAAAGACGTCCTTCTCTAATTGAGCCTTGAGATGGGGCTGAAGCCCCGGCCAGCATGTTGAGCACAGTCTGTGAGAGACCCTGAGACAGAGCACCCATTGCACCCGCATATGTATTCCTGACCCCCAGGAACTGTGAGATAATACATGCTGTTGTCTTAAGCCACTACATGTTGGGGTGATTTGTTACGCAGTTTAGCAGATTAGTCTATCTTCACAAGGACTCAGTAAGCTGTTCAGAGAAAGTATTACCTCACCCTCTTGACAGATGGAGAAACTGAGGCTCGGGAAAGAAATAGGACCTCACCCAAGTGGTGTTGAAACCAACCCTCACATCTTCTACCTCCTTCAAGTGAGTTTTCTGCCCCTGTCCCCACTCCCCATCCCTAGCCACCCACCTGAGGTACCCACAGCAGCCCCCCCATCTGCCCCAGTGGCCCCCCCAGTCCAGAGCAGCCTGGATGGGTTTGGGCAGAAGTGTGGCCTCACTGCCCGTTTCTGACCTGGAGAGAAGGTCCCGAAAGATGTTGGTCAAGAAGGGAGGAAAAAGAGGCCCAGTTGCAGTCCCGGCGCTCTTCACTCACAGGCAGCTCTGAACGGGGAGAAAGAAGATGCAATCTGTGTTATGAGAGACTCCTGGCCCACCCTGCAAGTCCCTGCCTGACCTCGCCACTCTCTTTCATGTCAGAAAACACGTGAACCGCTCTGGTGTGTGCTGAAGCCCAGGAGTGTAGATCTGCACTGCACAGCTGCGGGCAGAGGCCAGTGGATGGTTGCTAGAGAGCAGCCCTCCCTTGCTGTTCACTGGAGTCGCCATGGCGACACTATACACAGGGCTCTGTTACCTCAGAGGGCTGATGGGCCCACTCTAGGGAACAGAGGCCATGGAAAGCCAGCACTGAGAGGGCAAACTGTCCCCTGAGCACCCACCATGTGCCAGGTTGTGTGCCAGACACAGAGGACGTTCTTGGGATTACAAAGGATTAAGTGGACAGAGTGATTAGTTCTGTCTAGGAAAGAAGAAGGCAGAGCTCACAGAAGGGCCATTTAATCTGGATTTTGAAGGACGTGTAGGAGTTTAATAGTTTAGAAAGGACTCAAAGAGTAAAAGCATGGATGTATTTGTGAGCATAAACGTAGGTCAAAGGGAGTGGGGAGGGGAGGGAAAGGTTCACCTGGAGCTCTCTGAGCTGGACGCGAAGGGATCAGTTGACCAAGGAGTAAAATTAAAGCAGAGGCGGGACACTGAAGGTCTACTCTCCTCCTCTTGAATCCTCTTAAGGGCTACAGGAGATCCAATAAAGTTCAGTGACTTCTGCAGTTGGTGCCTGCAGCAGCTGTCTTGTTTGGCTGTTGCTCAGCAGGGGTGGGGTATAGGGAATGCCTCCTGCATGCCCCGCTTTTCAGGGTCTCCCCAGGAGGCAGAGAGCATTGTGATTACATTTGGGGTCTTCAGAGTCTGGGCCTGCCACTTATCGGAAGAGCGACTTTGGCCAAGTTCTTTAGCTAACTTTCCTCCTATGTGAAACAGATATAACCCACCTCCAATGGTGAGAGTGAGGACTGAACAAAGTCATTTTTGTGAATGTCTAGAACAGGGGTCGGCAAACTTTTGAGACGGAAGAGCCGCCAGGGGTCAGCAAACTGTGGTTCACGAACTGTGACTCTGAAGTAAAATTGAAAATGAAAATAAAACTATCATAGTTTCACTTATAAAATTTGTACAGGATATTATTCACATAACGGTGATTATGCAAAAATATATTTATGGCTCTCAAATAATTTTTAAATTGTTGAGAGGGACAGGATTGGTTCTTCCAGGGGTCGGCAAACTGTCAAGACGGAACGTACCCAAAGAGCCGCATATGGCTCACGAGCCGCAGTTTGCCGACCCCTGTTCTAGAACACGGCCTGGCACAGAGAGATGTCCCCTGTAACTCTAAGTTAACCCCATAGGGGATCCTTCAGCAAATCCTTCAAAGTACTCCAGACTCGGACCCCTTTATCCACCTCCACATCTCCCCCTGGCCCCCACCCCAAACCACCACCACCTCATGCCTGCGTTAACACACTTGCCTCCTCATTGGTCTCCTGATTGTGCGCGCGTCCCCTTTGTTAATTACCTATTGGCACATAACAGTACAGGCAAATTTGGGGATACTGCAGGTTCGGTTCCAGGCCACTGCAATAAAGCGACTATTGCAATAAAGCAAGTCACATGAATTGTTTGGTTTCCCAGTGCATATAAAAATTATGTTTACACTATATTGTAGTCTATTAACTGCACAATGGCATTATGTTTAAAAAAAAATGCACACACCTTAATTAAAAAATACTTTATTGCTAAAAAAAAAAATACTAACCATCATCTGAGTCTTCAGCAAGTCATAATCCTTTTGCTGGTGGAGGGCCTTGCCTCGATGTTGATGGCTGCTGACTGACCAGGGTGGTAGTTACTGAAGGTTGGGCGGCTGTGGCAATTTTTTAATACAAGGCAATGAAGTTTGTTGTATCAATTGACTCTTCCTCTCACGAACGAGTTCTGTGTAACATGGGATGTTTGAGAGCATTTTACCCACAGAACTTCTTTCAAAATTGGACAGCCGGGAGCAGGGAACCCCCAGTAGGTGGGGCCTGGACTCATCCCATAGCCCCAAAGGAGGGTGTAGAGAGCCTGTTTCTGGAAAACTGGGAATCCAGCCACATGGGCCCCGTCCACTAGGTCTTCTACTGCAGCTTCCGGTTCACGCTGCCAGAGCTCTAAGATCTCCCGGGGATTGAAGCTGCTTCCCCATCCCGTCCCCCATTGCTCTCCAGAGGGTCTTATTCTGAGCTAGGAAGGTCACCCAAGGTGGCACCACCCGCCTTTGGCCTGCTTCTGAGCATCACCTCTACTGATGCCCCAGGGCCTGTGTTGTGTGACAGCTCTTTGAACACTCATCTGGGAGACCAGCTGCCCCCAATCCTCTTCCCCCCTAAACAGAGGGCTGGGCCTATCGCAGGAGGGGTCAGTGCCTGGCTGGCTATGGTTTCACTTCTCTCTGGCTTCCTGGAACCCCTCCCAGGTAGGTCCCAGCATTCTCCACCTGACATGGGACAGCGGGCGGCTGCCTTTGCCAAAACAAAATAGTAAAGTGGTGTCCTCAGTGTGACTGACTTCCTCAGCTGGCCATTGCTACGGAGGTTTCTTCCCTTGGTGGATTCTAGGGAATCCAAAGGACATGGAAATCTGGGGCAAGAATGGGCGCTTGGGGTGGCCGGTTAGCTCAGGTGGTTAGAGCACAGTGCTCATAACACCAAGGTTGCCGGTTCAATCCCCACACGGGCCGCTGTGCTGCGCCCTCACAACAAGACTGAAAAACTACTTGACTTGGAGCTAATGGGTCCTGGAAAAACACACTGTTCCCTAATAAAATAAAATAAATTTAAAAGAAAATGGGCGCCAAGGAGAGGCAGGCAGACTCAGGGACTCAGAAAAGGCCATGTTTATTCCAGTGTTGTTGGGGGAAGTGAGTGCTTGACACAGCAATTCTAAAGCTTGTCACTCTCCTTTGCTGAAGAAGTGGGAGTCAACAGCAAGTCATGCCGGTCACTAAACTGGCAGGAGTTGCGCGTGAGTGGAGGAGAGGCCCACTGCTCAGGCCTTCCCGTCCTTCCACTGTGACACACGGGTCTCCGGGGGGGCCCGGCGGAACCACTCAGACCAGGAGCCATCATAGACGGCCACATCGGGCTTGCCGCAGAGGTAGGCGGCCAAGGCAATGTGGCAGGCGGTGACACCCTTCCGGCATGTGGCAATGAGGGGCTTTGCGAGGTCTACCTTCTTGGCCTCGAACATGGCACGGAGCATCTCTGGGCCCTTCTCGAAGCCGTCCTCCGTCAGGAAGTCCATGAACGGCATGTTGACCGAGCCTCGGATGTGGCCTGGATCCAGCCCTGGACAGGGGCGGAGGACAAAGGGAAGGACAGGGTTAGGAAGACATGGGGCGGGAAGGGCGGGAAGCGGGGCCTGGAGGCCGTGCCTGGCCATGGCTATAAGGATAGGGAGTTCCGCAAATAAAAATAACATCTTTGCTCTTCTCGGATCTTGATTTATTCCTGATCCGAGTCAATGCTCATGACTGAAGACGAAGTGTCCCCTCCCCGCAAACATGCCCTGAAGTAGGAATGTCCAAAATCACACCTGCTTGAGAGAGTGGGGATATGAGTCTCAGCTCTACCATTCACTAACCTTTACCTTGGTCAAACTGCTTCATTTCTCTGAACCTCAGTTTTCTCACCTGTAAAGTGGGCTGAATGGTGCAGACCCATCTCATAGGGCCGTTCAGAAGACTAAATGAGATGATTAATATGGTTGCCACATGCTATGTCAACTGCTGAGAACACAGCAGTGAAAGGGAAAGAACCGCCCTGGCTGTCTGGGAGAGGATGGTCTAGCAAGGAAGACAGATGTTAAACAGACAACCACATAATTAATGAATATGTCACTCTAGTTTACAGATGAATACACTGAGGTTTGCAAAATGACATGCCCCCCACTAAGGCCACACCAGGAGGTAAAGGCAGACCTGGGATTACACAGAGTCATTGGGTTTTCTGTTAAGCACACAGTTGTGGAAAGAGCATGTGATTTGCTGTTAGACATACGTTCAAAGCCCAGCTCTGTCACTTACTAGCAGGGTGACCTTAAGCAAGTCACGTCACCTCTCTGCGCCTGTTTCCTCATTGGTAAATGGGAATGAGAAGTCACAGGTGTCAGGGCTGTTGTCAGAAGTAAAGCACTGGCTTCGGAGGCTGGCCCACCCCATCTCGGGTGCTGGTACTCCCCCCATTTCACCATCCACCCCTGGAGGCAGGTGAGACTGGGGGCAGTGTGGTCCATCTCCTCAGGCCCCTCCTAGCAACCTGAGACACTTGGATGGAAGTAGAATGGGGGTCTAGGCTGGCTTTGGGGTCCATTCCAGAACTGTCGCTGTACCCAGGGCGTCCCTTCTGCTAAATCTGGCTTCAGAAAAGCCAGCAAGTGGGGCGAAGTCGACTGGGCCACAGCCAGGGCTGGTGTCACCCGCAGGGCCGAGACCTTGGTCTAGCCCCCAGCATGCCTAGGTCACTCCACTCCACACCATGGCGGACTGAACACTGGGAGTGGGGCCCAAGACGAGTTTGGGCATCATTTTAGGCTCCTCTTCCTCCAAAATTCCCCACCGCCCCATTAAACCTGGACTGTGGGGCAGGATAGGACCATGATAGGCAGCACTGGGAGAGGACATGATGGCAGTGACCAGGGCACACACTGGGGCAGTGTGCAGCCAACCAGGCCCTGCACCTCTGGCCTCAGTTTCCCCAACCGTGACATGAGGCGATAACCCCACCTACTTCACAGGCTTGTGGGGAAGTTGGCTACTGTAGTTAGTGACCCTGGGCACACAGTAGGTGTGCAATCCTGCCAGCAACATCGCATTCCTCTCACCCAAGGCCAAAGAGGATTCCGAGATCTGCTGGCACAAGTCAAGAGTTCCTTTAATTTAATAGATTCCCCAACTTATAAAATGATAGCAATTCCTTCCTGTGGAGATTTCACCTTTTTTCTGGAAACGTTAATCTGAGATCGGATGTGTGCTGACCCAATGAGGAACAATTCATCTGTTGGCTTTAAGGGTGTTGTTCTTTGCCAAGAAACCCAACTTTAAAATGTTTAGCATTGGACCAGCCGAGTGGTGCGTTGGTTAAGAGCTGGCTTGGGATGCCAGAGGGCCTCGGTTCGGATCCCACATATGAGGGCCAGTGACACTAAGATGGTGAGCAACAGCTCGACCTGGAGCTGGGCTGCCGTGAGTCGCCAGCAACAGTGTAGGCTGCAGTCCCCTGCTGCAGTGGGCTGCTGTAAGCTACCGTGTGTAGCCGGCAGCCAGCGTGAGCAGCCCGTCCAGAGGCCAGCAACTGATCTGCCTCGCCTGGGAAGAACACAATGATGGTGCCAACTTGGGCCAATGAAGCAACATCCTCCACAACTAGACTGAAGAACAAACCAACAGCCACTTGTCTGTTCCCCTTCCCCCGATCCACCAGCGCTGTTCCCCTCCCCCAATTCCCCAATAAAATCTTAAAAAAAAAAAATGTTCAGCATCCACACAGTGGGCTGGATTTAGTGCATTTCAAAGCACAAGCATTTGTTGAGTTCTGAATGCTGTTTCTCCCCCTCCCTGGCCCTCCCTCCCATGAAACAGCTTCATTGTTTTCTTCTGATTATATAAAAGGCACCTCTTGGGAGTGAAGAAGTGTGTGTGTGTGTGTGGGGGGGTGTGTGTGTTTCAGACCAAAATGAGGATGTTCCTTCCCATTGCCTGGGAAGAGCATATTCAGTCATTAGTATTTACATAGCACTTACTTGTACCNGGGGGGGTTCTGCAGACCCTGGCCTCCCACACTAGGCCAATATCAGGAGGGGGGGGTGCTCCTTTTCATCTCTGTCAGCGAGAGCTCAGGGCTTGCCTGAGGAATTTAAACGAGCAGGAACCTGACCCAACTGGAGGGAAGGCTCGCGGGCCCAGAAGCTCCGGCTGCCCTTCTCCCAAGTCCGGCTTCAGCCTTTCCCCCCCAGCGCGCATGCGGCCATGCTCATAACCTCTGGTATTAGGCCCCCAGACAATGGGTTATCCCAAGAACTTGATCTTCCTTAGCCCTCACAAAGCTGGGGAGATTATCCTCCCGGCACTAACGGAAAGCCCAGGCTCACAGAGGCGACGTTACTTGTCCCGGGACACACAGCACAGGTGTGAGAAGTGAAGTCAGGTCCGCCTGACCCCAAAGCCTGCGTTCTTTGACCGCCCTGAGCCTCCCTGGAAAAGGGGGCTGAAGCAGGGGAACGATGGATGAGATGACCCCTCATATTCCTCAACTGCACAGAGGTCGGGACGCTGTGTTCCAGCTTTGGCCAAAAAGATGCCAGTCAAGTTGGTGAGACTGCTGATAAGTGCGGGTTTTCAAGGCCAGGAAAGCCTGTTTGGCTGTTTCTTGCTTTCTTCCTAAAGACACTAAGGAATCCAGTGCAGGCAGCCCCAGCCCTGGTCACTGGGAGGCAGCTTAGCACCCTCCCGGCTCCTCCAACCGCAGCCCCCAGCCCTGTGAGGCAGAGACACAGGCACAGCGGCCACCGGATCCCATGAAGCAACACCCCAGAACTGGGACCTATCCTCCCAGTCCCCAAGTTTGCTTACACGCAGTGACCTTGGGAAATAGCCCCACTTTGATGCCTGCTGACTGAGGTCAAGCCTTGGCCACTCTGCCTCATGAAAGAAGTCTCTGCTCCCTTCCCCCACCTCCAAAGTGGGACCAGTTCTGACCACCGCCTGCCTCGCTGTGCAGGGCTGCTGTAGGGTGTCAAGGAGAGTATATAAAGAATATACCATCTACAAATAAAAGTGCTCATTAACAGCCAATGTCCTTCTTCACCCTCACTTACCCACCCCAACCCCGAACCCCACCAGGGGAGAGAAAAAGAATAATGTTTATAAAGGCACTAAGCTGAGTCAATTCCCGCCTCTGCTGTCTCCCTTCCCCCAAGCTCCTATAAGGTGAGCAGTGTTCCTTTCATGAAGGAGGACGGTTCAGAGGGATGTGCTCAAGGCCACACCAGGATATAAACTCAGGTGTCTGACTCACCTTGTGCCCGTTTACAAACAGGACCAAAGGTACTGGGGGCACAAAAATGAGGCCAGAGGGGAAGTTGCTTGTCTAAGGTCTGCAGGAAGTGGCTGTCAGGTTTCTAAGGTCCGGCTTCCAGCTCCTCCTGGAGGTCACTCCTTCTAGGGACATCCAGGGCCTGCCACCCACCCTACCCTGGGCTTTACATCAGGCCTGCAGAGCCCACCGGCTGCATCCCTGATCCCACCCCAAGCTGATGCCCATGAACTCAGCAGAGACTCGTGTGCCTTTGTGTCTCCGAAATGTCTTGTACTTGAGGCCGTCAAAGCCTCTTAGAAAATGAGGGAGGAAAGTGCCACACCCTCCATGCCTTTCTGAATGGCCCTGGCCTTCGCACAGTTCCTCGCCCTTCTCCAAATACCTGTCCAACTAATGCTGCATTTAAATGAATACGCCCCCAGGTGGATAGGGCTGATATTCTTCTTCTCCTTTTATAGTAAGGGAACCCCGACAAGTGGAGCAATGGGAATGAGGTCCCACCACCAAGAAAAGGGCTGACCTTAACTAGGATCCATACTCGCTGGGCTCCAGATGGGATCTGGAGGAGGTGGGAGTAGGGCCACAGAAAGGGGGAGGGACTTGAGAATTCAGGGCCTCCAGACGCATCCCCAGCAGCAGGCCAGTTCCCCCTCTCTGAGCCTCAGTGTCCTCATCTCTAAAATGGGAGTAAGGAGACTAGGTTTGGCATCTGGAAACTCGCCCTTCACTTATTCTCAGGTTGCTTCGGGGCAAGCTGGAAAGCAGCAAGGGGAACAACTCCACGTTCCTCCCACAGTGGTGGCTCAAGTCCCAAGGAGAAAAGGCGTCTTGAACCAAGGCCAGGAGGGGGCTGTAGGAGTTCTGTGCCAGGAGTCTCTGGAAGGTGCCAAATGAACTTGAATCTTCAACTCCACACCTTCGGCGAGCAAGCCGGACAAGGAAAACATGGGGCCTGGAAACAACCACGGCGGGGAGGACAGAGCCCTGCGTTTTCCTGGCTCTGCCTAGCCGTGAGACCTTGACCCACCCCTTCCTCTGTGTACCCCAGCCTCCCTTCTGCCCGATGAGGTGACCTATCAGAACCTCCAGCTCTAAGAGTGTTAGAAACAGCTTTCACTGAGTTCTTTCCAGAGGCACAGACAGGAAATATTTTTCAACAAGTTAGGCAAAATGCTGCACAAGAGTCAGGGTCTACAGAGGCACACTGGGGCTGAGGGCAGAGCCACTGCCCCAGGAGATGCCAGCCGCTCTGAGGACTCAGGACAGCCTGGGCCACGAGAGGCCCCAAGCAGTGAGGTCCTGGCCACCAGAGGTGTCCAGGCAAAGGATGGAGGGCATCCAGCAGGAGTAATGGTGAGCCCGCTGCTCTGTTAGGAGGTTCTAAAACTCGGCATTTCCTCTCCTGAGACTACTCCCACCCCCAGCAGCATAGAATCCTCCAGGCCACCCCTTCATCCACAGGAGATGGACTCACACGCCATCTCCCTGCTGATGCCTAGTGGAGGGGGCTCCCTCCTGGCCCTGCAAGGTGGGGGTGGGCAAAATGGCAGTGCATCCTGGTTCAGAGCACTTGTTTGAAACTAGTCAGTGCTAGGTTCAAATCCTGACTCTGCCACTTAACTGAGCAAGTAATTTAATATCCTGGCATCTCAGTTTCCTCCCCTCCAAAATGGGGATATTAAGCCTTGGTGGATGAGAACATGCACTGTTAAGTGCTTAGCATGCAAGGGCAGCTGCTATTATAGCTCTGCAGACAGGCTGCAGCTGTTTGGAAAGGTCAGGGGGCCTGGGAGATCCGGAGGGAGAGGGGTACCGGGGGAAGGGCACTGTTGATGTCTCTAAGGGTTTCTGGGGAACAGAGAGGCCCTGAGAAGCTAGGTGTCCTTGAGAGGCTTCTGTACAGTTATGCATGTGTGGGCTCACGAACATACCTTTAGGCACGTGGGGAAGCTAGTGCCTGGGTGTGGGTGGATATGTCACCACTCACCTGTGTTGATGACACCCCATAGGGATGCACGTAGCTATGGGAACGCACGCACATGGAGGTCTTCACACATCAGAGCCTTTAGGTTTGGCTCCATCCTCTCATTTTACAGATGGCAACACTGAGGCCTACACATGGGGGGGACTGTGGGCCAAACCTGAGGATAATCCCATACATCGTTACTCCCCACCCCTCCATTGGGCATTACTTCCCAGCGACCATCCACCCACTGGGACACCTACCTACGGCATCTGGCTCGGGCTCGGTGCCCAGGTACCGCCCTTGGGACCTTGAATCCACGAGCTGGAATCTCTTAGATTGAAGGTTCTCCAGCACCTGTTCGTAGGTTTTGAGCAGGGAGCGGTCAAGTGTGGCTTTGAAGACTGCCGGCTCGGGGCGCGAGGGCTCAGATGTCACTGGGTGGCCCTCGTTCAGCCAGTTCCGGAAGCCGCCATTGAGCACGGACACTGTGCGGTGGCCAAACACACGGAACATCCACCAGACTCTCGGTGCGTAGAAGCTGCCCAGGTGGTCCCCATCATACACCACCACGTGCGTGTCGTTGCTGATGCCCAGGCGGCCCACGTAGTCTGCGAAGCCCGCCTCGCTGGGCAACATCATCTCGTAGGGTGACGACTTATCCTTGCACTCCTCTATATCAAAGAAGGAGGCGCCCGGCACATGGCGCTCTAGATACTCCTTGCGGGCCTCCCGGGTGCCCGGTGAGTACCAGGAGGCGTCCAGTACCCGCAGGCCAGGCCCTAGCTTGCCAGCTCGGACAGACTCCGCCAGCCACTTGGTGGAGACCAACGCCCGGTAGAGCACCTGATGAACCATGGTTTCAATTCTGCGCGTCACCTGGCGCGGGTGGGAACCCGGAAAAAGCCAAGCATGAGGACCGTGTGTGCAGCGCAATGGGGTCTGGGGAGGAGGAGTCTCTTTCCCCAATGAACACCTCGGGTTGGCGCGTTTATAGCAAACCGGCGGCTGGGGCGTGCAATGGGATAGGTCTGCAGGTTCCCTAAGGAAAGCCTGCTCCGCCCCCCCCCCAATCCTCACCCCCCGACTCCCACGCACGGAAGGGGGTGGGGCAACTGCTTCGGAGGGCTCCAGGGGGGAGTTGGCCCTAGCAGCTGCAAAACTCGCCCTCCGGATCCTGCTAGAAAAAAGCAGCGAAAAGATACCCAGGAAGGGGGCGATGGCCTCTTGGGCAGGGGAGTGGGTGATAGGGAGGGCTCGCTGGGACCGTGCACACGCCCCCGCCGTTTTTCTTGTCTAGCAATCCCGCCTGCAGTGTCTCCACAGCCAGGTCTCGCCCGTCTCCCGGATGCCGGAATCCAGCCCCAGCTCGGTGCCCTCTGCCCCAGTTGGGTCAGGGGTTCCCGGGGGCATCGCGCCCGCCCTCGCCACGGGAACCCTACCCTGAGCCGCAGATGGCCCGACCGGTGGGAGGCCCAATCCCGTTCGGCCCGGGCGCTGGCCGCCGCCCCCACCCTGCTGCACTTACTCGCCCTCGCCGCCGTCCTGGTGGCGCCTGTCCCTGCCCCTGCCCGCTGGAGAAGTTGGAGGTTCAAACCCCGAGCCCGTAACACCCTGGCCGGTCTGAACCATCGCGCCGCCGCCCGCGGGGGGACTGCGCGCCGCTGGTCTTGGCCCCTCACTGTCCGCCGCCCAGCCGCGCCCGCCCCCGACGACCACCCTGCGCACAGCTACTCTCAAACTCTCGAGAACCCGCTGGGGACACCTGGCGGCACCAGGGCAGCGTAGGGCGGGACTTGGCGGCGCGGGCGTCCCCCAGGCTCCGCCAGTGGAAGGCGCGGGCAGCAGCGTCTCCGAGTGGCCGCGGCGGTGGGCTGTGCCCGAGTCTCCTCCCTTTGGCTGGCCGCAGGTTGGTGACGGGAGGAGGGGACAGCTGCGGGCGCGGGGAGGGGGCACCTTGCGGTGGGGGCCATGGCCGAGCCCGGAAGCCGGGAGCCCGAGACCCGGGTAATCGCTGGGGCGTCGCGCTTGACTTCCTTAGGGGGAGGCCGATAATTGGGGTGCGCCGCGCGGGGCTCCCCCGCAGGGCCTGAGCGGAGGAGGGGGCTGCAACTTGGGAGGAAAGGCGCGCCCTTGAGTTTGCCCTAAGGATGGCTGTCTGCGGCAGCTTGGGGCGCCCAGCAGGGTGGGGCCGGGGTGAGTGGCGGTTGGTGAGCCGTGGG
>NW_017731776.1:66403-113559 GCF_001890085.2 Hipposideros armiger
CCGCCTGGTGCCACTAAAGACGGTAGGAAGGAGAGAGGAAGACTAATAGAGCCCAATGGAGAAGCCAGGGAGCGGCCGACTGATCCCGAGGTGCCAGGAGGAGAAACTGGCAAAGAACTTGCTGGAGTGAAATGAAACTAACGTTGGTCAGGGCCTGCTTGGTGAGGCACTCCGTCCTGCTGGTGCTACTTAGTTCCCACAACAACCCTGCGGAGCAGGCCAGAAACTTATTTAAAGACCAGAGAGAGAGAGGCCTGGTGGTGTGGAGGCCAGGCTGTGTTAGATCTGAAGCCCACGTGGTCCCGGCTGCCTTTCTCCTCCAGAGACCTCATACTTTTAAAAATTGTTGCCTTTGTTTTTAATTGTTTATATAATTTAATTTTTAACAATGGCTGTGTATAACAACCAGTTGGCATCATTCCTGAAAGCCTAACAACTGGTTCCTGCAAGTTGGTGGCACAGCACTGCCCTACTCAGCTTTTGCCATGTGCTATTTACACATGCCTGGAATGCTTTTCTCATCCCCCTTTAAAAATTCGGCTTATTCTGAAATAATTATATTCTCGCAGAAAGCTGCAAGAATTCATACTTTGATAAACATTTACCCGTCGAATCCTCTGAGCTTTGTGTTTTGCAGAGGGGACACAGAGAGGGTGCCAGGAAGGATGGGGCTAGGGGAAGTCCTTGAGGAATGCCCGGTCTGATTGGAGCCCTGCTCTTCCAGGGCCCACCCCAGATGGCAGCCTGGGGCTCACACTTCTCCTAGTGCAGTGTGGACACTCCTGAGATGGGCCTGGGGGTGTCCTGTATGTCTTGGAGCCCTTCACTCCCAGAGCTCCCAACTACGCGGGTCCAGGCCTGCCAAGCACACAGGGACCTAGTCTCTGCCCCTCAGTCCTAGGCCCTCCTCAACCTCCCAGTCCTTTGTGAGAACTGCCAATCCAGTAGGGAGGGAGGGGCAGGATGACCTCAGACCTCTGAAGTCCCACCCAATCCTGAAAGTCTAAGATTCTAGATATGCCGATGCCGGTTCAAAGACCATCTATGAGTGTAACTTTGAAGAAATAATTGGATTTTTATCAAGCCGTTTTTAATGATTATTAAAACCAGCCTTATACAGTGCATCATGATGGCCCTCTACATTCATTTACTCTTCTCTAAGAGAGGTAAGGCTTGGAAACTCCATTATTAGAAATGGAAACGGGGCAGGGAACCTAACATGCCCACCCTCATGTAACTTATTAAGGCGCAGAGTGGGATTTGCACTGGAGGGGTGGGGGAGCAAGGTCTGACTCCCAAACCAGGGTTCATTTCACTCTAAATGGAGTGAAGGAGCCCCAAGAATGGTAGCGGGCAGGGGCTAATGTGATTCACAAATGGGTTCTTTAAGAAGGGGCCAGCTGCATCCCTCATCATCTAGCTGTGATGTCACCCACAGATACTGACATTGCCCCTCAGCCAAAGAAAGCCCTCTTGGCAGCCTCCTCATCCCGAAGGTCAAACTGGTTTCCAGGGCCCCTGAAAAGGTCAAATCAGTTTGGATTTCCCTCTCCTTTAGGGAGACTTCCCACCCCTTCTGCTCCCACCCCAGGCTGAGCCAGCTCAACTGAACTCTAGACTTTCCTCAATTACATTATTTCTCAAGTAGGCCTGTGGCCTGTCTTTATCCTAGGGCCTGGCAAAGTCAAGAGTTTCTCAGCATCCAGCACAGGGCCTGACCGTGTGAACAAGGTGTTCCTAAATGCCAGCCACCCATGAGAGTGTGGGAGGGGGCTGGGCACAAGGTTCCTTAGGCCCTGGGCGTCATTGACCTGGAACTGGGGAAGATGTCCAGCCTCAGGAGTTGATATCTGGCTTCACATCCTGAGGCTGCCCCCGACCACCTCTGTGACCCACTACTGAAGGCTATGTGGTGGCCTGTGACCTGGCCCACAGGGCCCTCCCCAAATGCTTGTTCTCTACCTACCCGTTCCCCTCAGTGGCTGGTGTGGATGTAATGGTTGTGCCTTGTACTGCAGGTGCACGGCTGAGCGGGTAAGGGGAACTGACCTGCAGCTCACACTCCAGCCATGTGCCCTGATGGGGACTCTGCCTTTGCCTGGCAGAAGGGGCACCCTTCTCCAACCTGCACAAGGCACCTAATGGACTAGGGGCTGCTTGCCCAGGGACTCAGCGTATTGGGAGCACCTCGGCCCTGGAAGGTTATGGGCTGACATGTCACCATGGGCTGGTACACTCTCAGCTGCTAGCCTACAGGGAAGTGGAGGGAAGAGAGAGTGAGGCACTAAAGTCACTGTTGCTACTGCCACAAGAAGGTTCAGAGAGAAGGGTCAGGCTCAAGTGGCAAAATCTGACTGCTCGATTCTCAGAGCCTGTACAGTGCATGCCAGTGAGAAGTCTGAATTCTGGTGTCAGACTGTCTGATGTGCAGCCTGGTGCTACCACTGCTCAGCTGTTGACCTTTGTCAAGTTAGTGCACTTGCATGAGCCTCAGTGGCGCAGTCCAAAACAGTGAGAATAATACCCAATCTCTTGAGGGCACTCACTCAACAAATAATGGAGAGCCTGCCTGTTCTAAGGTATTGTGAGGTTAATGGTGCGCAGCAAGGATCCAGTAAATTCCAGCTACTCTTCCTATTAGGCTGCTTATGTAACTGTTTGATGAATGAATATGAGTTTCACTAGGGACCATCCTTGGTTTGCAAGTGAAGCTGGGTGCATCTTACAAAAAGGCTGTCTTTTGCCCCTCCGTGGCCTTCCCCTGCTCCAATCCTCTTCCTACCTGCCCCCTATCCCTAGCAAGCCGTGGTGGTGGGCCCGCCTGGCCCTCTCCAGGGGTCATGGTCATTTGGTCACTCTGCTGGACATATATTCTGGTGGGGGAGGGAAGGGAAAGGGAAGCCCAGGTGACCGAAGTCTGCACCTGGGTTCACCGCTTGTTTTCGGCGTTCTCTGGACTCTGCCCTACCCCGGCCCCACCTCCGCGGCCGGCCTCTTTCTTGACTCCCTCCTGACATCCTCCTTGTACAGGACTGCAGCCCCGGTGTCACCGCCGCCGCCATGGCCCCGCAGCAGCTCTTCCGCGCGCTGGTGTCGGCTCAGTGGGTTGCCGAGGCGCTGCGGGTGCCACGCGCAGGGCAGCCCCTACAGCTGCTCGATGCCTCCTGGTACCTGCCCAAATCGGGCCGCGACGCGCGCCGCGAGTTCGATGAGCGCCACATCCCGGGCGCCGCCTTCTTCGACATCGACCAGTGCAGCGACCGCACGTCGCCCTACGACCACATGATGCCCAGCGCGGCGCAGTTCGCCGAGTACGTGGGCCACCTGGGTGTGGGCGCCGCCACGCATGTCGTGGTCTACGACGCCAGCGACCAGGGACTCTTCTCGGCGCCACGCGTCTGGTGGATGTTCCGCGCCTTCGGCCACCGCGCGGTGTCGCTGCTCGACGGCGGCCTCCGCAACTGGCTGCGCCAGGGCCTCCCGCTGAGCTCGGAGAAGAGCCGCCCGGTGCCTGCAGAGTTCCGCGCGGCGCTGGACCCCGCCTTCATCAAACTGTATGAGGACATCAAGGAGAACATCGAATCCCGGCGCTTCCAGGTGGTGGACGCCCGGGCCGCCGGCCGGTTCCGGGGCGTTGATCCCGAGCCTAGAGATGGTAAGATGGTAACTGCGCTGGGCAAAGGGACTGGGACGCCCCGCCACCCCACCCCCCTCCGCCCCGGGCTCGAAGTCAGGAGCACCCTGGGCTCTGCCCTTGCTTTTAAGGGACACTGTGTGGGGTGGGGGTTGGAGATTTGGTTTCTAGTCAGCTCACTCTCTGAGCCCCACTGGCTTTATTCCTAAAGTGGGGGCAGGTATTACCTGTGCTTGGGGCAGTTACTAACCTAAATTTTTTAGGAACCCAGGGCTCCCTGTATAAGTTTGAGAACCCAAGCAACCTCACCCCAATACCGTGGCTGTAGCGGTCACTGCAGGATAGGAGGGGTGGTGGGCAGGCCCATCTGGGGAGAAGCCCCACGAAGGTGAGGCCTGATCAGGTCTCCACCATCCCTGAGGGTAATGGAGTCTGGAAGAGGAGGACACTGAGGCAGCCAAGTAAAGGGACGTCCCTCCAAAGCTTGCAGAGGGCAGGAGAGAGGGGGCTCTAGACGGAGGTTGCTGCCCCAGAGTGGGGCAGAAACTGAATAGAGCAGCGGTTCTCAACCTTCCTAATGCCGCGACCCCTTAATACAGTTCCTCATGTTGGGGTGACCCCCAACCATAAAATTATTTTCGTTGCTATTCTATAACTGTCATTTTGCTACTGTTACGGATCGTCATGTAAATATCTTTTTGTTTTCCAGTGGTCTTAGGCGACCTCTGTGAAAGGGTCATTTGACCCCCAAAGGGGTCGCGACCCACAGGTTGAGAACCGCTGGAATAGAGGGTGGTGGTTGGCCTGGTTTGGGCCAGGGCCTTCTGCCTGGGGCTGGATTCCCCACACAAGGAGCCTGCAGGGTAGCCCTGTATGAGGCGGGAAGTGGTCCCCACAAAGCAGGTGAGTCGGTGGCCACTTGGTGTGAGCTTTTTAATGATCCAGGTGGCCATTATCACCATAAAGATGAGGAAATGGAGCCTTAGAATGGCACCCTTGCCCTAGGTGTCAGGAAGCAGCCCAGACGAGTTGAACTCTGGAGCCTGTACATTTAATGTCAGCGAGCAGCCAATAATTCCCCAGCCATTTCTCTTGTGCCTGCTTCAGGGAGGCTGTAAGGAACTTGCCACTTCCTCTAGGAAGCTCTCCCTAATGGCAGCTCCATGTCCCTGATCTGGTTTGGAGCTTCTCCGGGGTGGTAGAGCAGCTTGGGTCACCCTGTCCTGGCAGGCAGTGTTTTGAATGGCCTGAGGGCAAGGACGCCCTTGCTCCCAGTGCATTCTGAAGCTAACCCAGCAGCTGGCACACAGTTGATGCCTCAAAGAGGTTTGATAAACACAGAAGGTCCCTGCCACATGGAACCCTGCAGAGCAATGTTGACATTAGGTCAAACCATATGAAACTGCTGATATCCAACCATTTTTTAACCTACATAGGTGGCATTTTCATACGGTTCAGCCTAATAAGGATGCCACCTTGAACCTCTTGGGTCCTTTAGCTTAGCCCCCAGGGAGTGGAGCAACATAGGGCAGCAAGCTGGAGCCAGACCTGGGTTCAGAGCCCCTACCCCATGTTGCACTGGCTGTGTGACACCTGGAGGGTCATCTAATCTCTGAACTGTAGCTTCTGCATGTATCAAGTGGGGGCAGAACGTAGAGCTTAAAGATGCAGTGAGGGCCAAGTGTCAAATGGCAGCAAGTGTGTAAAGCACTCGGTTCCATGTTGACATACACAGGATACACTCAAGAAATGGGAAGTGATACAAGTAAGGTGTCCTTCTCTGGTTATGGGTCTTTACAGAGGGGCTTTGCTCATGGTGAAATGGGAGATAAGCAGCTACACCCAGCCGGCCTGTTGTCAAGGTGGACCGAGCTGATTATGCGTATGTAGAGGCTCTATCTAAAGCAGTGCAGAATATCACTGTTCTCATCGTTCCCACTCCACAGCCTGAGACCTGGCCAAGTGCGCCTGCAAATTTGCCACATCAGTCTGGCAGGGAGAGGAAGCCTGCTTTGCTCAGCGGGGTTCAAGGCATGGGGACAGCCCTGCTCTGACAGTAGCCAACCTGGGTTGAGAGCTTGCTCTGCTTCCTTGCTCCGGGCTGGTCCCTATGTAATGTCTCTGACTGAGCCCAGTTTCTGCGTCTGTTAAGTGGGGATTGTGTGATGCAGTCCAACCTCACCATGGACTCAGAGTGCTGTCTATACACTGTAAGAGTGTCACCCCACTGTGGTGGGGAAACTGAGGCAGAAACCACCCTACAGCCCAAATGGCTGAGATTTGAGTCATTGCCAGTGAGGGTCTATTTTGTTGCCACATCTCATTCCTCATAGTAAAAATAGGAATATTAGGGAGCCGGCCGAGTGGCGCATTGGTTAAGAGCTGGCTTGGGACGCCAGCTGTGAGCAGCAGGGCCCCGGTTCGGATCCCACATGAGGGCCAGTGACACTGCCCTCTACAGCCAAGATGGTGAACAACAGCTCAACGTGGAGCTGGGCTACCGTGAGTCGCCGGTAACGGCGTAGGCTGCAGCCCCTGTTGCAGTGGGGCTTCCATGAGCTACCGTGAGTGGGCAGCAGCCAGTGTGAGCAGCTGGCAGCCGGTGTGACCGATCTGCCTCACCTGGGGAAGAGCGCAATGATAATACCAACATGGGCCAGTGAAGCAACGTCCTCCACAACTAGACTGAAGAACAAAAGGACAGCAACTTGTCTGTTCCCCTTCCCCCGATTCCCCAGTGCTGTTCCCCTCCTCCAATTCCCCAATAAAATCTTTAAAAAAAAAAAAAAAAAAAAAAAAAAAAATAGGAATATTAGTAGTGCCTGCCTAATAGGGGGGTAGTGAAAACAAAATGAACGGTGGTGAAAACAGAACGTGTGCTGGGAGCCCTGGGGAAGTTTGTGGAGATGTAGGTAAAGGGATGACCCTCCTACTGAGTGGTTCTATAGCCTTGCCCAGGTTCTTTAGAAAATGGAAGGCTGATTTCCCCTTGTGGTCATGTCGGAGCTCTAAGTCTTATCCAGGCCTGCTAAAGTGTTCCCATCCCCCTGGGTTTCCCCTTGGGCCTTGGCCTCCCCCTTGTCTGAGCTTTTGTGACAATGACCTTTAACCCCTCTAAGCACCATGCGATTTATTCCCAGTCCTCTAGGAGCCCCTCTGCCTGGGATGCTGTCAGCCTCAATGGCCCAGACCCTTCTACCAGGCCGAATCCTACTCACCTTTCAAAGTCAGCACTCAAAATGCCAGCTATTATCATCTTTTGTGATGTGCCCCACGCAGTAGGGCCTTTTGGCGACACTCATCATCCTTGTAATTATTCAGTGATTGTCTGCCTTGCCAGATCCAAACTCCTTGACTGCAAGTGCTACCTGTCCCCAGTTTTGTTTATTTGTTGCCCCAGGACGCATAGTCAGTTATCAGGAAACCAGGGGCAGAGTGTGCTCCGGTGGGCTCTGAGTCTTGGGTTCCGGTTCCATCCAGCGATTTGCTAGATGCACGGCCTTGGGCAGTACTGTGCTTCAGCATCTCCGTTTGTAAAATGGGAACGCCTGTACATCATGCGTGGGCTTCCGGTTGTGAGGACCACATGAGTTAGTACATATCAGGGGTTTGGCACCATGGCTGCGTGGGAGGCTGTCAGTACCACAGGGGCCATTCATACCGCCTTCGTGTTTGTTCCCTCCCCTCCTGCTGCAGGCATCGAACCTGGCCACATCCCCGGCACTGTGAACATCCCCTTCACGGACTTCCTGACCGAGGAGGGCTTGGAGAAGAGCCCCGAGGAGATCCGCCGCCTGTTCCAGGACAAGAAGGTGGACTTGTCCCAGCCGTTGGTGGCCACATGTGGCTCCGGCGTCACATCCTGCCATGTGGCACTGGGGGCCTACCTCTGCGGCAAGCCTGACGTGGCCGTCTATGACGGCTCCTGGGTGGAGTGGTACATGCGTGCCGAGCCCGAGGATGTCATTTCCGAGGGCCGGGGGAAGACCCGCTGAGGCTGAGCAGGACGTGACTCAGGAAGCTCAGGCAACGCCTGGCCACCAGCTGTGCCTAGGTTTTTCTTCTGATGCTGCTTTGACCAGGAGAGCGTTTCTTCCTCCCACTCAGGTGGCACATAGGACAACATCCCAGAGGCCAGGAGTCCTTGACTCATGGGCTCCTAGTGGAGGCAGGAGAGAAGGTGGCGGTGGGCACAGAGGAAGGGGAGCTGCCCACATGGTGCTGAGCTGGGCCCCACCTCCCTTCTGTGTTATTATTGAGAAAATAAAATAGCCAAGTGCTAAATGCTTCTAAGTGTGGGGCTGCCTTGGTTTCCTCGCCAGTGTTTCTAGCACACCCAGCAAAGGGAGCTCTGTGGAGCCTGAGGGTCTTGGGGATCCTGTCCCTGCCTCTGAGCAGTTCTGGGGCCCCAGAGCCCTTGCATTCTTATAACCAGAATGCCCCCCAGCAAACCCTCTTCCATCCTGTAATGCTGGTGGTCTCCCTGCTGGCTTCTAGGCTATTTCAGGTGACTCTTGCCATGATGTATCCAAAGCCACCAATGGGTAAGCAGGACATCTCATTGCCAGACAGAAATGAGTTCAAAACTGAACAGGAGGCTGTACCACGCTGCGGAAGCCCGTCCCAGCCCATCAGGATGTACTGGAAAAGGGCTAAGTTTAGCCAAATTGGAGGACAACCTAATTTTAGACTCTAGGAGTCCACGTTTGGATGCTGGACTCTGGAACTGCCAGGGGGGTGAGGGGACCCAGGGGGTCCATCCTTTCTGCTTAAGGAGAACCTCATCCCCCAGGCTTCCCGAGGGTGGCGGCCCTCTTCTTCTCCCTCTGGCTTTGTCCTCTGTGCAGAGGTGGACAGAAGTATGTGAGAAGGCCCCAAATTCTTCCTGTCAGAACCTGGGTCACCCCTCGACATTTTCAAATCCCCAAGACCCTTCTCAGTAGCAAAGGACCAGTGTCAGCTGGTATTGGGGGGAATCCTAGAAGGAGAAAAAAACAGAGGGACAGTACAGCGACTCTCCCAAGGTCACTCGATGGATTTAAGACAGAGCCAGGACCAGACGCAGATTTCCTGACTCTGAATTGACTCTTTTTTCACCTACCACCCCCACCACATTTCCTCTGGTGATGCTTAGTTGTCCCCCAAGCCCACAGGGGTGGGGGCAGCCGACAGGACAGAACCCCAGCTTTCCGAATAAGAGTTCTAAAGCGAGTCCCAACCTTGGTGAGCCTCAGCCTCCTCGTCTGCAAAAGGGGAATAATATTGTACGTACTTCAGAAGGAGGGACTTCAGACAAGGACCACCCAAGATCCCGTCTTTCTAGCTCAGGGTTTCTCAATCTCAGCATGATGACAACATTTAGGCCAGATAATCCCTGGTGATGGACTGTCCTGTGCGCCGTAGGGTGTTTTGCAGCACCCCTCGCCTCTACCCACTAGATGCCGGTGGACCTGTTCAGCTGTGACAACCAAACACATCTCCAGACGTGATCCAGTTTCCTCTGGGCAGCAAAAATCGCCCCCAGTTGAGAGCCACTGCTGTAGGAGCGAATAACACCATTGACCACAGCCATCAGGAACCATGTAGACGGGTCCCAACGTGGAGGGAGCCCCTTTCCTTGGAGACTAAACAGCTAAGAAAGCTTCCATTCATGCTGGTCTCAGACAAGCTTCATTTTCACTCCCAGGAACGCCCTTGCCTCTTCAAGGAGAGGGGTTTGTTTACAAACATATGTGAGGTTCCGACCTGGCTTCCATCTCAACTACCCCATGCAAGGCTGCCTGGCCTTGGACACACCGCTGAGCTGCTCTGAGCCTCAGTTTCTTCATGTTTAAAATGGGAATATTAACACCTTCCTTGAGCAATATGGGGATTAAGTGAGAATTCATAGAAACTGTTTAGCTTGGTGCCCAGCATGGAGTAAATGTCAAGTGTTACTGTTAGTTTTTAAAGGACTTTTACTTATTTAGTATGTTGACTGCCTCCTGTACTTCCCAAACTGGGGGGAGAGAGCAACAAATATGAAAACTGTGTTCCTGCACTAGAAAAGCTTCCCAGCCAGGGAGGAAAAACAGGCCCATCGGATCCTATTTCTAGAGAGAAGGGAGTTGTGTGAAATGATCTATATTTTACAAAAGAGAAAACAAGTTCAGAGAGGTTGAGTGATTTGCCTAAGGGCACACAGCTAGTTCAAGAGAGGAGCCTAACGAATTAGAATTCTCTCCAATGGGTCTTGCCTGCGGTCGTTTTCCAAATTTAAGGATCAAGGGGAGAATGGAGTGTAACTCAGGGTTTGGAAACACACGCAACGCAGAAGATAACCACGAGGAGACACCCTGAGCTGTGGGATTTAAGCAAGGGGATTTGGTTAGGCTCCTGCCTTTCTAGGATTCTCAGAACTTGGGTTTCACTTTGTAGGAGCTGGCTGGGAATAAGCCAGGGCTGCCCTGAGCTCCGCCCTGCCTTCGGCAAACCTGAATTCCCAGAATAATTAACCACTCGCTACAGGGGCCCAGCCTATGCCGGACCCCCACCTACCCCAGCCCCGCCCCTTACGTTCCAGGCAGGAACTTACAACAACGAGGATGATGAAATTTTTCTCCACTCGACAAATATTTGCTGAGCACCCCCTCTGTGTCAGGGGCAGTTGGAAGTTTCCCAACTTTGCCTAACCAGCTGCACTGGAATGTGGCCATTCCCTCGAGGGATCATGGCCCAGAAGAAGCCCCCACCCCACACACCATGGAATCAACTCTACACGAGGCCCCAGAAGGTCTGCCGTCCAGGCCCTTCCAGTCGGGGCCTCAGCTGTCTCCTCTGAAAAAGGGAGCGAACTCAGCTCTGCCATGCACAGGGTGGGTGTGATGTCACATGAGGTAAAGCTCAAAACAATGTAAGTGAGGTGTCACTCCTACTGGAATAACCCCAACTGTATAAGCAGAGCAGAGCTTTATTAGCCTTAACTCATGGCGAATGAGTCATGCGGGAGAAAATGAAGTTTTCAGGTTAACTGAAGCTTTATAATTTTAAGCATCAAAATTTTTGACGTATTAACCTATTAGGGGGGTGGAACATATTAACCTATTGGGGCGGGGGAACATGGTACTTGAATTCTCAATAGCTTTGAGTCACCACTTTTTTTTTCACAGTTATACCTTCAGAGGTTGTTCGCCCCTGAACTAAATGGCCCCAACCGATGTGTCTTTCCAGTACATAGCCACGCTGAACAGAGGAGGAGAACTGATGGGATAACTTCTCTCACCCACCCAAGTAACACTTGAACATGGAATTTGGGCTATTTCAACTATGTATCCTCAGTCAAAAGACAAAACAAAACAACAAAAGCCCTGGAAACAAATACTGAACTCTTGTTATTGGTTTCTTTTTCACAGTGTTATGAGTTGCCAGTGATGAAACTAGGACTTCAAATACATTGCGGATATGGGAACTGACATTCTCCCTGTTGGAGAGAGGAAAAACAAAGATGGAAAGGGAGAAAGCCAGAAAGAAATCTGTGGTGCTGGGTTGGAATGGGAGGTACCAGTGTGAGCTCAGGATTTCTAAGATAGATACAGAAATAAATACAGTGCGTGCATGCGTGCGTGTGTGTGTACACACACGCAGGCATGCATATCAGCTCTAGCTCTGTTTCCTGAGAGGACCTAGTGCAATGAACCTCCCTAGTGCTCGGATCTTGGGGCTACATAACGTTATCCATCAAAAGGAACTGGAGCTGCTGGGCCAGGAAAGTATAATGTGAGCCTGGGTCTTTTTGCTGTGCCAGAAACTAAGGAAGTGCTCCAAGAGTGATGGGGACGTGTCCAAAGGATATGGGAGCCAGGAGGGGGGGAATCGAAAATCATTATGTAACGGGTACAGATTTCAGCTTTTCAAGGTGAAAAGGGGTGGGGGTGATGGTATCACAACAGTGTGAATGTACATAATGCCACTGAACTATATACACTTAAAACGGTTTAAGATGATGCTGAGAAAAAAATCTTGTCCTCTCAGGTTCGTGCTTGGGGGCCTGTGAATTAAACTGACAAAAGAAATTAGCAAGAGAAAAGCCAGGTTTGACATTTCACATACATACATATGTACTTACATACATACATAGATACAGGAGTTCACCAAGAAATGTGACTCAAGGAGGGAATTTGGGGCTTATATACCATCTTGGTAAGGGACAGGGTGGGGTGAAGAACACTTAGAGGAAAATAAATGACTTCCTAATAAGGGAAGAGGGAAAGGGCACTTAGGGGAAAACAAATTACTTTTAGGAAAAATAAATGGGTCCTTAGGAGAATAGATGGGAGACATGATAGTTTTGTGACAGTATCTATTTAGGTGTGGTTCCGACTTCCAGGCCCCAATGATAAGAATCAATCTTTCCTGGTGACTCTGGGAGAGGAGGCTTCTGACAATTTTCTTTTGAATTCTGGGAATCTGCTTTTAGGGTGATAAAGGAATTCAGGGGTAAAAAAAAACCTATTCTCATATGCCTTCAGCTCAAAATATTTTTTATGCCACAGTGGTGTATTCTGGACCACTTCATTGGTAAATTTTATGTTAGTGGAATCAGAAGATGTGGCTGTGCAGGGTGAACCTGTCAGTGGGGAGCATGTGGTTTCCGGGGGACCAGCTGAGGACTTGGGTGAAGAGAGGTGGCTTGGTGCTGTCCAGAAGGGATTAATGCATGAGGGCTGTGGGGCGGGGTGCAGTGAAAGGAGGGTGGGCAGAGAGACCCAATGGAGGTGGTCATTGAGGGGGTGTCCCAGGCAGCCAACCAGAGGGGGCCTTGGCCAGGAGGGAAGCTGCAGTGTGAGCCACTCCTAGCAATGGGGGCTCCAAAGAACCTTCAAAACAATCCTCCAAGGAAAAAAACCAAGCCCACTTGAATCATTGCTCTGGCCAGAGCAAAGCTCCACCAGGGGACATGGGTGCCAGGCAAGGAAAAATCTTTCTTTTCCCATCCTCATCCCGTGCTGGCCATGGAGGAGCCAAGGTGGTGGAGTGTGGAGGAGCAGGAGGAAAATCTGGGGGCAGGGAAAGCACGCAGACCACCCCCAGGGTCCCTCCTCTGTAACATGGGGGTTACAGTCGCATCTCTCTGTTGGGTTCAGATTAAAAGAAGTGCTCACCCACAGAAGTGCTTGGCGCAGAGCCAGGTCCACGGAGGTGCTCAGAAATTTCTGGCAGCAGGACCAGGGGTCCAAGGTGCCCGGGGGTGGGGGGTGGGGGGTGGGCACTAGATTCTTGGTTGAAGCTTGATCACTGGATTCCTGACTGAGGCTATGGAATGACGTCCACAGGAGCCAGAGGAAGGTTTGCGGGGAAGAGTGGGGAACCTGGAGGAGGCTGGTAAGAGCTGACTGTCAAGACATCAGTCTCCCGGAGTTAAGCTTCTGAAAGGGGAACCGACAGGAGCAGACGGACCACTGGGCCAGGGTGCTGTGCAGGAGGCTCCCCAAGACGGGCCTGGGAACCCACTGAGCCCCCGCCCCCTGGTTAAAGAGAGCAGGGCTCAGGCTGAGGTGGACCAGACCCAGGCTGAAGCAGCATCTGTCAACCCAACAACAGAGGTTATGTAACTAGCCAGATGTCTCACAGTCAGGGAGCCGTGCCACAGAGATCCAAACACTGCACCCCAGGCCTCTGGAATATTTCTGGCTGGTCAGAACACTCTCTTTGACCGGATATGTCTATTTCTCTCCCCGGGTGACCTGAAAAGGTGCTGCTCCAGAACCAACAACCCGCTCTACAAGGTAAGAGGCAGAACGGATGACTAAGGCGGTGACAGGATTGGATTTGATGTCAAGAACAACAATCAAAAAAAAAAAAAAGTCAACACTATTGAGAATGTTCTGACATTCCAAACTTGGGAAGAAAGAAGACTGAATCCAAAACACCCAGCAGGGGTGAGATGACATCTCAGTCATGGAACTGACAGCAGATGTGAACTGAACTGCTCAGATATGGGGGCTGCTGCTAAGACAAGAGGGTCAAAATAGTTAATGTGCTCAGGCGTGAACTCTGGGATGTATTTTATGTTCCTTTAACCCTGTCTGGTAGTAGAAAGACTCCCAGGTCACTTTAGGTCTCGGGGGTTTAGGGTGAGGAAACGGCAGCCCCTCTGCCCTGGAGGCTGGGTCATGTGTGATCTTTCTCTCTGCCTCTCCCTCCAACCCCAGCCGAAAGGATAGGTTCAGGTGGTTCATCCCTGGCCGATGGGAATGGATCTTAAAGGGCAGCCTTTGGCTCAGACATTGATCTTGGGTCCAACCAACAATAGAGAGGGCAGCAGGACTGGTTTCAGGGAGCCAGTCTTCACCAAGGCTTTGCTCAGGCAGTGTGCTGAGTGCTGTTCATGTGGCTGCACGTGTCAGCTCACTGAATCCTCATAACAACTGCATGAGCCGAGGCGCTAGTATCATTCCCAATTTAGAAATGGGGCAGCTGAGGTTCAGAGAGGTTAAGTGACTTTCCCAAGGTCACCCAGCTAGCAAGCCACAAAGCCTGGGCTGGCTTCTTTGTCTGGGAGTCTGTGCCCCTTAACCACATCTGTCCGGGCTCACTTTCAAGTCACATTCAGAGCCATATTAAAAAGCAAGGGGCAAAGTAATGGGCAGGCATTTGAAGTCTGGCCCTGCTCCAGGGTAACCATCATCTCTAGCATCTAAGGAATGTTTGGTTTTATCCTCTAAATGGGGATGATGGCAAAAAAATATGAAGAATGCCAGTCCATGTTTACAAACAGGACTGTCTGGGACTCCATGTTTTGTCAAAGCCTCCTGGACCCAGCCCCCCAACTGAAGCCCCCTCTAGGCCAGGAACCACCCCTGACATATTCATCTCTGTGTCTGGCACATAGTTGGCGCTCAACAAACAGTGATAGTCACTGAATGCTGGCTGGTGGGAGGAAGGGGTAGAGAGTCCTTTTCAGCGGTGGGTGTGCCCCTCCTCCTCATCCTCTGTCACCCAAACATGGCCTCCTCCAGACAGAGCCCAGACACAGGCAAGGATGTGGTGGCATCTGTCAGCTCTGTTTAAGAGCCTTGGGTCCTGCCAGATGGTTCTTAGCTGTGGCCCTCATCACTGAGGTTGTTGCTTTAGGTGGGAACATTTTAGGTGCTTGCTGAGGGGACGCAGGTGTCCAGGGATAGGTGGGGGCCTCTGAGGAAGGAGCCTGGTGAGACTGGCTCAGTCAAAGCCTCCCCTCCGCTTTGATACCAAAGATGCGGGCCCAGCCTCCACTGACACCTCCAGGGCCCCAGCCCACAGGACAGCTCCTGTGATACCATGACGATGAGCCCTGGCACTGGGCTTGGCCCCCAGAGTGATCTAAGTTGTAAATCTGACCATGTCACTCCCTGCCTGCAACCCGTAAGCGGATAAAAAACTATTTCTTGCTCTAGTGTTGTTTTAGCTAACAATGATGGAGGGCTCACGGAGCGCCAGGAGAGCTGCTGATCTTTCAAGATGAGTTTGGACTCCATTCCGTCAATGTACTAAAAGCCAGGGACTATGCCAGGTGTTTTCCAGATAGGATATAATTTAGTCTTCACGACAATGCTCTAGGGCTACTATATTTCCCATTTTCCGAAAGAAAACTGAGACTCAGAGAGGAAGCTGCTCAAGAACATACTGGTGCGTTCTTGGGAACAGGACTCTAGCAGCTGTGACCTAATCCTTGCCAAGAGGAAAAGCTTTATGGCGAAAACAGAGCCTTGTCTGGGTGGTAACAGGGAACCTTCCCCAGCTGCCCAGTGTGTGTGTCCCTGGGATCAATGAGGGGCGCCTCAGACCCCTCCCCCTTAATCCAGGACCAGGAATGAAACATGGAGGAGAGGGAATTAAGGAGGACAGTTTCCCCTTCTGACATGAGAAGCCGCCTTCCTCCCCCGTCCTGCAGTACCCACTATGTCAGTCCCACCTCCAAGTTATCTGGCTCAGAAAGGAACCCACACAACCAATCCCTCCTCCTCCTCCTGAATTACAGATGGGAAAGCCAAGATGTCTCCCCGCAGCTCATCCTACAAAAGTCAGGATGAAAACCCAGCTCAGGATAAACCAGACCACTTGGATCTAGTGCCCTCTCCACTCTTCCTCCCTAGAAATATTTCCCAAGGAGCACTGGTAGCCCACGAGGGGCGCAGGAAAGGGGGCCTTGGTGGTGGAAACGCACTTGGAATCCTCCTGAGTTTGTGCCAGCCTGCTGCTCACCAGCGTGAGTCAGGAAGGTCACTTCACTTGAACCCTCATCTGTACAATGGGTACAGTAACAGCAGCCTCACAGAGCTGCCGAGAGCTTCAATGACTCATACAGATAGATACATGAAGCATCTGGAATACAGTGGGTGCTCAGTCAACTTTAAGCCCAACTATGTTGCCCTCAGAGAACTGATGTAGGGAAAGAACCCAGCCCCTCTTCCTTCAACCCCCCCCCCACACACACACACAAAGAGCAGCATGACAGAATATTAGAAAACAGATACAGATAAACGCTATAGAATTCTGGAAGGGAAACGTTTCTTTTCATATTTATCAACTGTTTGAAAATCCAGCCTGGACAAAGGGAAATTAATAATGTGGAGAACAAATGAGAGGATTGCTGATTTGGGGTATCAGTCACAATTTTCCTAGTGACTGGAACTTGACCTTCCCCAAACACACAGTCATTTGGCCCACGCGCTTCCTCAAGAGACCCCGGTCTGTGGGCCTCCCAGGAAGGGTAAAGTAAGGCGGGGCTGGGGAAGGCAGATTGATGGCATCCGGGGACCCTCGCCCGGGTCACCCCAGCCGGGGCGGCGCAGACTACAGCTCCCGGCATGCCCCGCGCACGGTACCTGCCCGCCTCCAGCCGCCGGGAGCCCAGAGGATGCAGACGCCGGGGCCAGCTATGAGGATGGAGGCCGGCGAGGGAGCGCCGCCGGCGGGGGCGGGCGGCCGCGCTGCGGGCAGCTGGGGCAAGTGGGTACGGCTCAACGTGGGGGGCACGGTGTTCCTGACCACCCGGCAAACGCTGTGCCGGGAGCAGAAGTCCTTCCTCAGCCGCCTGTGCCAGGGGGAAGAGCTGCAGTCCGACCGGGTGAGGCCCGCGGGGTGGGCGGCCTGGGGGGGGGCGCGGGGGGTGGTCTTCAGTTCTCTGGAATCGGGGCTGTTCGGCCTGGCCCGCCCGCCGGACTGGGAAGCCAGTTAGTTTTATTTACAAAGAGCCGGAGGCGGGAAGAACTGGCTGGAGGAGGGGAGGAGGAAGTGGATCTGAGAGTGAGGAATGTGTCCATTGCCTTGGCAACGGGACAACGCCAGGCCGCGGCCATTTGGAGCTTCTGAGCGCTGCCCTGGGCTCCCACCCTAGGGGAGGAGGCTGGTAGGTCAGATCGGACTCTCCCCCTTACTTTGGGACTGTGGGGACAGACAGACTCGTAGGACCTTCAGCCCTTCCCAAACGGGACTCCTGCACTGGGGAAGGGGTGGCTGAGGCTGCTTCTCCCTGCCTTTTGGGGTGTAGGTGGCCCGGGGTGCCTTCTGAGCTGGGCTTCATCTGGGAGGAGTGCTGGCCGTGCAGGCACCAGGCCTGGGGTCCCATCCCGGCTCTGCTGTAAACGGCCCGCATGACCTGAGGTCCGACTCTTCCCTGTTCCAGACTCGGCCTCCTGTCTGGAACTAGAGGAGTCTGGTCTGGAGATGACTCCTAAGGCCCCCTTCCTCCCATCCCCTGACCATCTGATGCCGTGACCTTGGGCAAGTCCCCTCATCTCTTGATGCTCCGTTTTCTCTCTAGAGTCGTGCTGCTGCCTGCCCTGCCGCCCTGCAGGCTGAGGGTGTCCAGGGAGAGTAGCTCCTTTGGCAACCTGCAAACCCCCAAAATGACTGGGGATCTGGTGGAGACAGTGTAGGTCTGGCTTCAAGGGAACAGCCTCTAAGAGGGGCAATCACTGAGCCCTACTTTGCGTCAGGTGTCACTGAGACCTCTCTGGGTGCTCACAGTGACTCCTAGTTATAGGGGAGAGGAGGGAGGCTCAGGACGGGTCAAATCACCGGCCTAAGTTTACAGTCAGGAAGACAGAGGCGGAACTTGAACCTAGGTGTATCTGACCCCAAAGCCCGTTTGCTCCATCATGCCACTTCATTTTAGGGAAGAACAGACTCTATCCCCCCTCCCCCCTTCAGTCATTCACCTGGCCTGACGTGAGGGGTGGGCAGGGGCGAGGCCCCACTCCTCTCCTCTCACAGCCTGTTCCCCTCGCCTCCGCAGGACGAGACCGGGGCCTACCTCATCGACCGCGACCCCACCTACTTCGGGCCCATCCTGAACTTCCTGCGGCATGGCAAGCTGGTGCTGGACAAGGACATGGCGGAGGAGGGTGAGTTGGTCCAGGGAGCTGGCTGGGCCCGCATCCTCGCCCTGCCTCCTGCCAGGGCCCTGCAGCCTGCCAGGCTTGGTGTGGAGGCCGACAGCCGTTTCTCCCAGCCAGGAGGGACATCTGCTTTCTCCCGTGTTCCCTGCCTCTTCTCATCTCTGACAGGGCTGCATTCCAGAGCCTCTGCCCAGGCTGAGCCTGGGGGCTCGGCCAGGCTGACTGGGCCGAGCTTTCACTGGGTGCTGTTGGGGAGGTGGCGGAGGTGACACGGCCGAGGTTAGCGGGAGCCAGGGCGACTGGAAGCCAGGTGTGAATGGGGTGAAGCAGGGCAGGGTTATCCCGTATCTCAGATGCAACCAGCCAGGTGGGTGGCACGGGTGGCTCTTCCCAAAATCCAGCAGCCTCTGCAGGACAGCACTGGTTGTGGGGGGAGGTGTGGAAGGAAGGAGCCTGTTCCCCAGACAGGGTTTCCACTCCCCCAGGCCTGGGTGGCCGAGGCCCTGCAGCTGCCCACTTCTGGGCCCAACAAATGGGGGGAAGCCATGCTTGGGGGAATGGCCTCTTGGCAGAGCCCCAGCCGGGGCAAGGACTACAGTCAGTGCCAAGTCAACTCTTCCTTGGGGCACAGGGTGTGGCTCTGGGTCAGCTGACCTGGCCAGGCCCGCTTGAATACAGTACTTTTCCTTTCTGAGTCTCCTCATGTGCGTAAAGTGGGACTGGTGAGCTACACTGGGGAAGGCATATGTTGCGACAACGAATGTCTTAAGTCCCGGTGCTTGTGCCCTGTAGGTGTCTAGCACGGCTCATCCCTCTTTACTGGGTCCCACAGTCCCCCTAGTGGGTCCCCAGTGGAATAGGACTTCAAAATCAGAGCCCACCATAGGCGCTGGCTCAGCAGGGCCCACAGCTTCTGGGGGCACAGGTACCATGGGTGTGGGCCGGGCCCAGAGCAGGTCCCTTGGGGAGGGGAGGCAAACACTCCAGTTGCATCACAGCCAATACCCGTTTACAGGTTCTGGGTTTCTCCATGCCTGTCGCTCTCGGCACCTTCTGACAGGGCTAGGGCCCCCATCCAGGGGGCTGGGGGACCTGGGAGGAGACGTACTAGCTGTGTGACACCAGGAAAGTCACTCATTCCTCTGTGCCTTCATGCCTGCATCTGTGAAACGGGGTTCCAAGAGCACCCACCTTGCAGTGTGGATAACGGAGCTCATACACATGCGTCACTTAGCGCAGTACCTGGCATTGGAGCAGTGACGCAATGTTAGTTGTTTGTCATCTGCAGGGCTCCACGAGGGACACTCAGGCAGCAACGCTCCTGACTGCCTATTTTGTGTTAGGCGCTGTGTGGGCACCAGGGACAACAGGGTAGATCACACATGGGCCCTGTCTCCAAGGAGCCCAGAGGCCAACCATGGAAATGAAGGGTCCTTGCCCTGAAGGAGCTTAGGGGAGTCCCAAGGCCTGGGTCATTCTGCTTCACTGGAGATGTGACTCGCTTAGTCTCTAAGATTCAGTTCCCTTAACGGGATGAGGATGATAATGCGTGTTTCCCGCATGTCCCCAGGGCTTGTGATGGGCACAGGAGGGGTTTTGCAAACTGTAAAGTGGGGGAGTCGGGAATATGCTCATGAACAAAGAGTATGCATTTCCAGTGGGCCGTGAAGTCAGGACCTTGAGTTTGAATCCCAGGCTCTACCGCTTGCTGGCTGCAGGGCCCTGGACAAACTCCTTCTCTTTCTGGATCTCAGTTTCCCCATTTGTTCAGTGGGGGCAATAAAGTACCGACTTCTAGTTCTGAAAATTAACTGCAATAAAGAATGGAAAACACCTAGCACAGCGCCTGGCACTTGGCATGCGCTTCACAAATGGGAGCATGACATAGGGGGTGAGCCAGGCCCTTCTCATTGTGGCGTCCTAGGGCCCAGTCCCAGTGAGCCCTAGAGCAGCCCCCCGATGAGGGGACTGGCAGGTGCCCCTCGGTCACCATACTCAGCACAGTAGAATGTGGGGCAGCTGAGTGGCAGCATCTCGCCCCTTCCACGAGGCGTGTGGGACCCAAGGAAGGAAATATTCCCTTTTGCTTGACCCCTGAGCTCAGAGATGCCCGTCACCCTTGTGTGACTGGAGCAGGAAGGTGGGTTTGGAGGTAGAGGGGACAACGGGAGAGCAAGGCATGGGGGCAGTAGGAGTGACCTGGGGGTGGCTCTGTCTGTGCCAGGGGTCCTGGAAGAAGCGGAGTTCTACAACATTGGCCCGCTGATCCGCATCATCAAAGACCGGATGGAGGAGAAGGACTACACGGTTACGCAGGTCAGGGAGCAGGGGAGCAGCAGGGCAGCACCTGTGGCCAGCGCAGGGGGTGGTGGGGAGAGGGAGGTGGGCAGGGAGAGCGGGAGGCGGGAGAAAGGTTGGCAGAAGCAGAACAGGGTTTCCCTTGGGGAGGCTGAGCTATCCTATAAGAGGAGGGGTGGTTGTCCGGCACCCAGACTGCCCAGCAAAGCCCCAGACTGGGAGATGGACGCTGGTTCTATCCCCACCTTGGATCTGTTCAGTGTGTGACCTTGGGCCAAGCACACCCCTCTCTGGATCTTGTAACCTTGCGGAGTACAGAGGTGCTGAGAACGGCCCACCCTTCCCTTCCTCACAGGAAAAATGGGGTCAGTGTGGAGGTTTAGGGGGCCTTGCAGGGGGCAGTGGGGGGGTTAGTAAATTGTCCCTTTTGTGGGATCAGGCAGTCCCCTGGTGGGCACAGCACAAGTTGCTGGAGCTGGCATTTCTAAGCTTGGACCCTGGGCCTCAGTGATCAGCCTGCTGGAGGAGCTGAAATGATTCTCAGCTTACCGTTCGTTCGGGAGACATGTTGGGGGAGGGACAGGGAGTGAGGCACCATCTCCTAGCCCCAGATTGAAGCGGGGAGGCTCTGTGTCTCCTGGAGGGCCTGCCTCAATGAGTGACCCAGAATGTCCCCCAAGCCTCTCCCGCCTCTCTTATGTCACCTGTGTTTCAGTTCTGGCTCTGCCACCCTTTAGCTGGGTGACCTTGGGCAAGTAACTGACCCCCTCTGAGCCTCCACGAAAATCCCATAACTCATAGAGTGTCTGGAAAGATTAAGTGAGATCACGAATGTCAAGTGCTCGGCACCTAGTTCCCGTCTCAAAACACGGCTCCCGTCTTCCCGCCCTGCCCGCTCCCTTCCTTCTCTTTTTCTAAGGACATGTGGCCTGGGGGGAGAGGCAGGTGCTCATCCCCCTGCCGGGGTGCCCGTCACTCCCACAGGTGCCCTCCATAGCGCCCCTCTGCCCGCAGGTCCCGCCCAAGCATGTGTACCGTGTGCTGCAGTGCCAAGAGGAGGAGCTCACCCAGATGGTCTCCACCATGTCTGACGGCTGGCGCTTCGAGCAGGTGGGCTGGGGGCCTGCGGGCCACACCTGGGACCGTGCAGTCTCCGGGCAAAGCAGGCCCCTTCCTCCCTGCAGCCCCCACCCAGGGGGTCTTCTTAAGTCAAACTAAATAGGGTTAGGAAAGGCCACACTTGGCAGCAGACTGACCAAAATGGAGAGAGGATAGAAGCCCCGTTTGCCGCAGGGCAGCCTTGGGCATCCTTCTCGGTGGGTGTCCTCACAGTACCCGAGTGGCAGTCTACATGGTGGTACGAGCGAGTCTCTGGCCCCCAAGTGACCGTTCGCTCAGGTGCAAGGAGTCGAGATACACATAGGTGAGTGGCGTCCACCTTAGGTCAACACCTGGAACAATTCCACAGGCACAGATTCCAGGGTCCCTGCGAGGGACATGTCCAGCTACAGACATTGCCANAGTCTCTGGCCCCCAAGTGACCGTTCGCTCAGGTGCAAGGAGTCGAGATTCACATAGGTGAGTGGCGTCCACCTTGGGTCAACACCTGGAACAATTCCACAGGCACAGATTCCAGGGTCCCTGCGAGGGACATGTCCAGCTACAGACATTGCCACATTCAGGGAAGCCCAGAGCAGGGACTTCCCCTGAGGACTTGGTAGTGACCTCTAGTTCCTCCCAGTCTAGATGCAGGTTACCCATCAGGAGGAATTTTTATTGTAAGTGCCGTTGCCCTAGTAATACAGCTGGTGTCTCACCTGTCTCAGGTTTCCAGAGGAGCAGAGCCAGCGAGTTAACCTGAGGTCAGATTTGCCCTTAGAGAAGGAGAAAGGCTTGGCGAGGCCTCTGCCCATACCCACCCACCCATGCTCCCCTGCACATGGAGGTTGAAGAAGGGAGAAGGCCAGGCTCCCTCGGGTGGCCTGGGCAGTGTGGAGAAAGGAGCCAGAGGCCTGATTCATATCTAGGCCCCACAGTGACGTGTCATGTGACCCTGAGCAAGTCATGTCTCCGCTGTGGGCCTCGGTTTCCTTATCTGATGCAAGACTGTCAGGAAGATTAGAAGGATCACTGATAAAGTCCCTAGTCCAGGGCAGGACTGAGCTGACATCATGCAATTAGAAGCATTTACGTCTGTAAGACCCGGAGAGGCCTGGGGGTCCCGGGTTCTAACTCCTGTCCCAGTCTTCCTGGCTCTGGGACTTCCAACAGGTCACCACCTCTCCAAGCCTCGTATGGCATGGTGGCTGAGGTTTTTGTCTCTGCTGCTGCATGAGGGTCCCTGAGAGCTGAGTGAAACTTACCATGTGCAGGGTCTTTATCAGCCGGAGGGGGGTCCTATGGGTGTGGTTATTCTAGGGACCCCAGAACATAGGTGGGGCCACCCTTGAGAGCCTACCAGAGTCTGGCAATTGCATGGATTCTCAGAGGCCGAGCCAGTAGGTCAGGAGTCACTGGTCACTTGCCCCCTGGCCTGAGGAGGGTGACCGGTCCTACCTCTGCTTCCAAGAGTGAACAGAATATTCTATGGGGCTCCACCCTGCCAGTCTGGTTCTAGGGCTGCTTCAGCCACTTCTGGGACAGAAGGCGACAGCCTGCCCATTACAGGCCTCCTGCTTTTAGGAAGTGACCTGTTAGATCTGGGCTGGGGGTGGGGGTACGAGGGGCAGCACCGATACTGCCGCCTTCCTGCAGGGCCCAGGCCCAGCCGAGCCAGGTGTGGAAGCTGCTCTGGAAACACACCAGAGGTGTCGGTAGGGGAAGTGGGGGAGACTGACTTTCAGCTCCGTGGTATCCTCTGGAAACCCAGGGATGGGCCGGAGCAGAACAGCCAGATGGGGACACAGGTTGGTATCTTGACAAATGCTGATGGCCACTTCGTCCCTCTCCACTGTCCCCCCACCCCGACCTATCATCTTTCTCCCCGTGCGCCTCCCCTCCAGCTGGTGAATATTGGCTCCTCCTACAACTACGGCAACGAGGACCAGGCAGAGTTCCTGTGTGTGGTGTCTAAGGAACTCCACAGCTCCCCACACGGGCTGAGCTCCGACTCGAGCCGCAAAACCAAGGTGAGCCCCCCAACCTCAGCCTGCCCCCTTTTCCTCCCTTTCCTCCTGCCCTCTGCCTAGCCATCCCTGCTGCTTCTCTCTCCCTCCTGCTGCACACGCATAATCCCTGGTCACAGCCAATGCCATCCATCCCATGCCACCCATGGTCCTGTCTGCTCATGCCAGTTACCCAGGCCCAGGCTGGGGGAGCGGTGAGATGGGACCACCCCGAGGGTACGGCAACACCGACTTAGATGCCACTTGAATGGTAGTCACGTGGTGGCCACGGAGCAGCGTGGCACGAGGGGGAGTGCCCTGGACTAGGAGTCTGGGCGTGGTGTGCCATGCGCTGTGTGACCCTGGACAAGTCCCGTCCCCTCAGCACTTTCGTTGTGTTCTCTGAGAAGTGAGCAGGGTGGGCCATGTTCTCTCGGGCTTGGAACTTCTGGGATCCAGATGGCCAGTTTATTCCCAGGGGCGGGTAGATGTCCCCAGCGGGCCTGGGCGGGGGCGGGGAAGTCAGATTTGTTAATCTGGCCCCATTGTCGGGCCCCCTTCTCCAGCACTCTGCAGGAGAGGGCTCCGGAACCCCGTGGGGTCCAGCCCTGTGTTTCCACGCTGGCCTGTGAGGCAGCATCAGCTGGCAGTGGGGAGGGGCCTGAGTGGAGGTCCACCCTGGACCCAGAGCTGTTTGGACGCCTCAAGGGCCTTCGCTAGGGCCAGCGGAACAGGCAGCAAGCCAGCTGGGAAGAAGGGAGACCGTTCCTTCTGGGGCCTGTCCCTGTGCGTTGGAAATCTATAAACTCCGGCTTCCTGTCTGTCTGTCTGCCTCCCTGTCCTGTGACTTCCCCTGCCCACCCACCCCCGTCAGGGCCAGTGGCTGGCACTGCCTCGTTAGGGTGGAGAGTGAGCCTGCTGCTTCTGCCTCTCTGGGCCAAAGCCTCGGGACCTGGCATGTCAGAGCCTGTTGCTGGCACCCCAGATCTGAGAGCCATCTTCCCTGGGCCTTCCCTGACCTCCTAAAATGGGGCCCTCTCATTATCCCTCCTAACAGGGGGCCTTCCCAGGTGCCCCTCAAGGGCCCCAGCCATGTACCCACCCTGGTCCTCTTCCACCCGTCACCCGGCCTGCCCCGTGCAGCAGTAGCCAGACTGACCCGTGAGCACCCCAGCAGGGCCATCCTGCGGGTTTCTTCAGGCCCTTCCCAGGCTTCCCAGGACACTGGACGAGAGGCCCCAGCTTCTTTGGCTGTAGCCCTCCCCTCTTCTAGGCCCCCCTTCATCTAGCCCACCCGCCCGCCATGAGCTGGGGCCCATGGGGACAGCCGCCCGCAGGCCCCCGCGTTAGCTCTCCACTCTTTCTTCCCTGGGTCCGCCGGCTGGTCCACAGAGCACGGAGGAGCAGCTGGAGGAGGAGCGGCAGCTGGAGGAGGAGGAGGTGGAGGTGGAACAGGTGCAGGTGGAGGCAGATGCACAGGAGAAAGGTGCAGCCAACCCCCAAGGAGACTGATTGCTAATACAAGCCGGAGCCTCCCGCCCGCCCGCAGCTCCCTGCCGGAGCCAGCCGCAGCACCTGGGGGGCCGGGGGCCGCTGGGGGGCGGGCCACCAGGGTCAGCTCAGCCGCCCGCCTGGCGCCTCACCTGCATAACCATCCCTTCTCTCACTTTCTCTTTGCAGCCCAGTCATCTCAGGATCCCGCTAACCTTTTCTCCCTCCCACCACCGCCTGCTCCTCCTCCGCTTCCCGCTGGAGGTCCTGCCTCATCTTCATGCACCTCTTCTTCCTCCTGGATCTCATCTGCACCCTGCCTCTTCCCTCTCTGCCCCTGTCCGGGCTTTCTCTCTGCCTGCTCACACCTCCATCCCGGGGCCGCCCTGGTCCCAGCCTCCTGCGCCCTCCACCTGGGCGCCCCGGCCCTGCATCTCAGAGCATCCTGCCTGCCGCCTCCTGCACCCCTTCTGGCAGCTCCTGCCTCCCGGCCTAGGGAGGAGGGGTGCCGCTGCACCTCCTCTGGGCCCGCCGACCCCCCCGGGCACCTCTGAGGCCTGGCCAGCCCGCCCCAGCGCCTCGCCTCCTCGCCGCCTCCTCACGTTTCCTCCTTGCAGGTTCCTGTCTGCACTCCCTCAGACCTGAGGCTGCGCTCGCAGTGAGGGCCTGCCCTCGGCCCCTCGCCCGCCCCCAGAGCTGCCATCCCTGGTTTGTAGCTTGGCAGAGCTGGAGGGAGGGGCAGAAGCCAGGAGGGTGCTCAGCTCCTGTTCCTTGGACTTGGGCCAAACGTTCAGCTGTTTTCTCCCCTCACCAGTTTCTCGGCCCATCTTGGCCTTGGGTGTGAGGCTCTGAGAGGAGAAGAAAGTTAGGGGGCGGAAACGCCCACCCGCCCATCAGCACCAGAGCCAGGCTGGGAAGGAGGGAAGGGAAAGGAGGGAACGGAGCCACGTGCCTTGGCCTCGCCCCTGCACACAGGAGTGCCTGTATTACAGCCTCACAGCAGGCGCTGGGATCCTTGTTTCTGCGGGGGTGGGAAGGACAGGCCACACTTGGATTCCCTTGGCCTACACGGCGTCCGCCGGAGCCGGTGGCAGAAAAAGCCCTGGCCTGGTGCCTGCAACCCGCTCCATTTTGTCTGTGCTGTGTGACCTTGGGCAAGTCACTATCCCTTTCTAAAATGTTAGTTGCCTCTAAAATGGGAGCAGAGAGCTGCTGTCTCTGACCTGCCTCTCTCGGCCTTGACCCCCACCCCTGCCCCCAGCCAGAGTCTTGGCAGAATCTGGCCCAGTAGGCAGCCACCACCCAGCCCAGGATGGGGCCTGGGGCTCTGTGACAGGCAGCTGGGTCCCCTGCCTGCTCCCCCTCCTGGGCTCTGAATCCACCTGGTCTGGGCCTCAGCTCCCCTCCCTCCTCCCAGAAGGGACCCTGTGACTCACCTACCTCTTTCTCTCTCCCTGTCTCCCCCACCCTTCCCTTCCTCCATTTCAATCTCCTCTCTGCCCTCACCTGGCGCCTCACTGGCCCCACCCCCTCATCCCCCTCCCGGTGTTTTGACCACCCCATCCCATCCCCCTTCCTCTTCCCCTCTTATTTTCTAGCTGTTACAAGCCAGAGGCACCCGGATGTGAGGTCCCAGATCACCTCCAGGGACTTGGGGTTCCGATCTGAAGTCCTTTATTTTTGTACCACGGGGTGGGCCCCCAGCTCGAGGTGGAGGAAGCGCTCGTCCCAGTGCCACCTCTGTCTACACCTGCGGGGCTGTGACTTACCCCGGCCTCTGGGGTGGGCCCTGGGACCCCTGGGCAGAGCCACCTGCCTGTGGCCCAAGTGTGGCGCTGTCCAGCTTTGTCTTCCAGGCCCCTATGTCCCCTCCCCCGAGACCCCTAGTTGCATGGCGGATACAATCCTTCCTGGCCCAGTCACATCCCCCCCTTGAGCCTTCGTCCCCGAGTGTCACATGGGTTCACTCTTCCCTGTCACCTACCTCACAGGGTTGTTGTGAGGTTCCATCTAAGAGAGCAGGGTCTCAGAAAGCCCTCCCTCGAGGAGCGTAAGCCCCAGACCCTGGGTGCCACCCCCTTCACCCTTTCCTCAAGGGGGAAGGACCTGCTTAGACCCAGAAGAGATTCTGGTATAGATGGGGGAGGAAGCGGGTGAGGTGGCCCTGTCGGAAGAGGGGTGGGGGACTGGGCCTTTGCCTGGACTGCTCCCACCCTGTCTGTACTGCTGGGGGCAGAGTGCCCTGGCCAGGAGGAGGCGGGCAGTGGCCCAGCAGGGGCAGTGGGGCTACTCAGGAACTGGTGATGAGGGAGAGAGGGACTCTGTTCCTTTGCCCAGGGGCCCTCCTGCGTTTATGACTTCCTGGCTGGGTCCTGCTCAGCTGTGCCTGACCCCATGACCCCACCGTGTAATAAAACCTGAAGAAACAGCCGGCCTGGCTCCCTCCCTCTCTCTGAGCCACGTTTGAGGATAGGGGCTAAACTCGAGGGGCGGGGGGGTGACCCAGAGGTAATGCGGCTTTTTCCTAAAGCCCAGGGACCCCGTCCTGTGGTCACTCCTGTGTGTGTAGGGAGAGGGGGGTCGTGGCTGGACCTCCGCCCAGTGGCCAGACACTGAAGACACCAAGTTTGCCTTGCTGGGGGAAGTTTGGCAGGTGCCTACCCCTCTCTGGGCCCCAGTTTCCTCTATCAAGTGAAGGGTTGGGCCAGATGACTTCCAAGGCCCAGCCCTTAGAGTCATGCAGGCCTCTTCCTGCCTCCAGGCAGCCCTCTGCCAGCTGGGGGCACTGAGGGGGTAGGGAGTTGGGCTTCAGGAGACCAGGTCCTCCCAGGCCTGGTTCTCTGCCCTCCCGCTTCCCAGCCTCAGCCCACTGTTCAGACGGTACTCCGCTTGCTGGGTTCACTCTGTGCTGCCCGAGGCCACTCTGCTCCATCCTAAGCCCCCAGGACGCCTCTGCTTTCTGCGATGACCCCTCTTGGTCACCTCCACCCCTCCCTATTGTTCCGCCCGCTGCCCCAAGTCCCAGGCAATATGAACACCCAAGGTACCCACTCCACCTTTTCTCCCTCCTGGCCAGTTCCTTCCCCTCCCTAGTCCTGCTAACTGTCCGCCTTGCTTAGCTTAGTGCTGCTGGGGGACATCCCTGCAAAGCAGTGAGTGATCCCATAGGCAGAGGCCCTCCCCAGGGCCAGGTGAGGCTCCACCACTCAGCAGTCTGGGGGCCTCACCACTTCCCCTAGGGTCTCTCTGCTTGCTGAAGCTGACCTCACTTTTAGTGTCCAACTTTGCTTGCAAAAGAGTCCCCAGGAGATTTGTTAAAAATTACCCACCACCACCCCCAATTCTGACTAAGACTGGAGGGAGGCCCAAGATGTGTGTTTTAGCAAAGCACCCAACGCACTGTACTGCCTGCCCCTCTGAGAACCCTAAGAGCCTGTTGGGGTAGGAATGCTTGAAATCCCACCCCCACCCCAAAGGAGTCCACCCATAGTGTCCGCTCTACCTGCCACCTGCTCCCTCCCACAGATAGGACCTGGAAGGTGACTGTGCCCCCTGGCTCCGCCCCCTCCTGCAGAAGCTGCCGCATCCACTCGTGGACATGTAGCAGCTCCCTGTCTTTAAAACCCCCTCAAGTCTAAGTCCCCGAGGCTTCCCTGTCCTTCCCTCCCAGCTAGGCTTCAAGAAAGGCTTGTCTGCACTTGACTCCCCTCTTCGTCACCTCTTCCGCTGCACCCAGAAGGCACCAGTGACTCAGGGCCTGGCCCCATGGCTCTCCCCACGCAGGCCATGGCTTTGGGTGCTAAGACTCCACCCCTCGCAGTTCCCCTCCAGCCTCCCACTTGGCCTGTCTGCGGTGTCTCTGTCTCCCTACCTCCTCAGTCACCTTCCATCGATGGTGGCTCTGAAACCCCTCCAAGCCTCTCTCAAGCTCCGCCTGCTTCCTGGACACCTCCCTCCTAGAGGCACCCCAAGTTCATGACACCTTCCCACAGCCTTCCCCTCCCCAGGTGCCCCGGGTCAGGCAGTGGGTCCTCCACCGGCCAGGTCCCTGGGAGTGGTCCTGGGTGACTCCTCCCTCAGCCCACCCCATCCACTGAGGCACTTGGTGTCCATCCCCACTGCACTTCGCAGTCCAGGCCCCATCCTCCCCTGCCCGGTGACCTCGCCAGCCTCCCTGCCTCTCCCTCCCTCCGCACTGGTGCCGGTGGTGGTTTGAAAATGTGAATCTGCTCGTGTGTCACTCCCCTGCTGTAGAGCCTGCCGTGGCTCCCCAGGGCACCGAGGTCAAGTCCTTAGCTCAACTCCAAGCTCTTTGTCATCTGATCTGTTTGCCCTCCTTCTCCAATTCCTCTTTAGTCCTCCCCCACTCAACCTCTCTTTAACTAAAAACAGCTTACGGTTCCCTAATACTCCATGTTCTTTTGGAACGCTATACCTTTGCACATGCTGTGCCCCTGCCTAGAATGACCTTGGCTACCTTGGAGGCCCAACTCAAGTCTCATCTCCTCCAGGCAGCCTTCCCTGACTTCCCCAAAGCCCTTTCACACTGATCGTCAGTCATCCCCACCTTTCCTGAGATCAGGAGCCAAGTTCTGTGCATGTCTGTGCCCCTGGCACAGTACTTGGCACATAGTAGGAACCTGTGACATGCCTGCTGAAGAAAGAACTCAAAGGGAGTGTCATGCTGGTGGGGGTGGAGGTAGACTGGGAACCAGGAGACAGGCCTGCTCCAGGCCCCTTCCTCGCCCCTGGTGTGATCGTGAGGCTGACTCAGCCTTTCTGAGCCCGTTTCCTCCCAGGGTTCCAGAAGGAGCCCGTCACTTGCCCCGTTCCCCACTCTGACCTGAGGGTGACCAAACCGTTGCCTTCCTGGGGCTGCTCCTGGAGCCAGGTTTGGTGCCCGGGGCCCCATTCAATCCCCAGAACAGGGTTTCGGATCAGACGGCTTTATTCCACAGGGTAGCTGAGCTCACCTCCAGGTGAGAGTGGGCAGTGGAGGCCCAGGGGGTGAGGACCCTGCATCCCCGAGCACCCCACCCTTTGGCTCACGGTGGCAGCTGGCCCACTTGGCTATCTCCAGGGCTCTGAGCACCCCACCCCCCACCCCTTTCAAGTGAGGCTGGGGGCTTCGCAGGCTGGAATCTTCTCTCTGGAGAGGGTGCTGCCCATACAGGCTCTGCACGGGGATGAGGGTGAGGGGCTCAGACACTCCTGCTGGGACCTGGAAGTGCATTTTTGCTGCTGAACCATTTCCCCCCAAAGTCAGCAGAGGAGGAAGGGGAAAGAGGAGAGGGAACCAGGAGGTGACAGTCTGGATATGAGTCTACCAGCTGGGCCTGGTGACCATCCCACGTCCTCCGGGGAAGTTGACCACCAGCTGAGGGCCGTCCTCCCTCCTCGTGCCCTCTCCGGGGCGATGCCAGGGAGCAGGCCGGGCGAGGGGATGCCACCTCCTGCCGCCAAAAGGCCCTCCCGCCCCAGAATACTTGTTCCCCCGCCTGGAGGCTGCCCTGAGCACTCAGTCTGGGAGGTGGGCCCAGCTCTGCTGGTGGGCAACTCCTCAGGTCAGCACCTGCTGGATCCAGCCAATCACACCAGTGATGCGGGTGTAGACGCCAAAGTAGTTGGGCCGGCCGCAGCCCAGGCCCCAGCTGACCAGCCCCGCCAGGAACCAGCGGCCGCTGGGCTCCCTGCACACCAGTGGACCGCCCGAGTCACCCTGAAAGGGGGAGAGGAGAGACAGGGTTGCATCAGGGTGAGGGTACTCTCTTTCCAAGCGAGGCTCCTGACTGCTGGGGGCTTCCTGAGTGACAGCGAGAAAGTGGTATCGCCTTTTGAAGACTCTGCTTCCCCTGCAACTTGGTCTGGCCTCCAGCGGGTCCTGGCTGTCATGGAACTGAGGATGTGTCCCCATGCTCCATCCGCCTCTGCCTTCTTCTGTGGGCTTGCTCCTTCCAGTCCTTTCTACTGTGTCACCTTGGGCAAAGTGCCTTGCGGTGGGCAAGGAGCAAGGCGCAGAACTGGGTTGGAGCCTCAGACCTGCCCTCAATGGGTCTCTTCTGACTGGTGGCCTGCCACCTGGGGCAAGTCTCTCAACCTCTTTGAGCCTCAGTTGCATCATCTGTAAAGTGGGGACAGCCACCCCCCACCTTGCTGGGAGCCCATAGGGCTTCAGCAAGCTAACGTGAGCAGAAGGCCAGGCCCTGGGAGATGTGAGCGGCGCCCTCTCCCTCCTGTCGCCCAGCCCCACGGGAGTCACCTGGCAGGCATCCTTCTTGCCCTTGTGGTAGCCGGCACACAGCATACGGGGTGTCACCTGATAGTGATAAGCCTCACTGCACAGGTCCTGCGGGATCAGCTGCACGTCTACCTTCTGCAGACCATTGCTGGTGGGACCTGCCCGGTGGGGTCAAAGGCAGAGGGCAGAGGTGAGAAGATCTGAGGTGCCCGGGAGCTCCCACTCTTCCTTCCACTACTCCCCTCGAATCTCAGGAGACCCCTTCACCTCCTACCCTGCCCAGCCCCTGCTGCTCTGCCTCAGATCCCCTGTTCTGGCTCCCCTGTGAGCCGTCCATGGGACAGAGTCCCACCCAAAGCCTGTCTGTACCTGTACCTCCCCTCCCTTCCCCCTGCTTGAGGCCTCATGGCAGCTTTCCCTCTGTGACTGCCCCGGGGAATTTTCCAGAGCATACATCTGACCCCTCAGTGTCCCTCTAAAACTCGTCAGCATCTCTCCACTGTCCAGCCCAGCGTTTCCCTGCAGGGGCTGAGGATAGAACCCCAGGGGAGCTTCAATATGCACTGTGCCTGGTCCCACCTGGAGATGGTCTGTTTGCCTGGGATGGGGCCAGGGCTGCGGTGTTTTTCTCAACGCCCTCAGGTGGTTCTAAAGCACAGGTCCGAGGAGAAGCCCTGGCTCACGACCCTTACCGTGGGCCAAGAGGCCCGCCCGTCTTTCCTGCCCGTCATCACCCAGACCCACCTGCCCTGGGCTTGCCTCCGGTGCTGGGTGTTCTCAGGGCTCCCTGGGTTGCCACTTGTCCATTAATGGGAATGCCTTTCCCCTTTCTTCAGGACACTGCCAACTCGTCTTCCAAGCCTCAGCTTAGCCTGCCCCTCCCCCTGGAAGCCTCCCTGACTCCACCTATGTAGGTGCCTCCTCTAGGCTGCCTGTACCTGCCCATCCAGGTCAGCTCTTAGCACTGTCTCCCTGAAGAATGTTCTCTTCTCATCTTTGTGTCCCCTTAGCCCAACTCGATGGCTGGAATATAGTAGGTGCTCAAAACGTGTCGTTGAGGCCAGCCGAGTAGCTCAGTTGGTGAAGAGTTAGCTTAAGAGTGTGAGCTCTGAGCAACAGGGCTGCCGGTTCGATTCCCAGCCTGAGCTGAGCTGCTGCTGAGCTGCCAACAGGTGGCAGGATGGTTCAGCTGGTGAGAGCACGTGCTTCTAACAACAAGACTGCCTGTTTGATGGTGGGCTATGCCCGCCCACAACTAAGACTGAATTTGGCACCTTGAGCTGAGCTGCTGTCCGGATGGCTCGGTGGATAGAGCGTGCGCTCTTAACAACAAGGCTGCTGGTTCCACTCCTGCATGGGATGGTGGCTACGCCCACCCGCAACTAAGATTGTAACACAGCACCTTGAGCTGAGAGGCCACAAGCTGCCGACAGGCAGCCAGATGGTGACTGGCACCCTCCCAACTAAGATTGAAGAACAACAAATTGGATGGTCCTCCTCCCCAATTCCCCAATTAAAAAAAAAATGTGTCTGAACAAACGAATGAGCGAGTGAACCAACCCTTGCTTTACCACTCTTCTCACTTGTCATCCTTTTGGACAAGTCAGTCACTTTTCATCTGAGCCTCAGTTTCCCCACCTATACATGAGCTCCACAGTCCTGCCTGTTCCCAGATTGTAAACCACTGTACGCATTTTTAAAGCTACCACCACCACAAAGGGTGCAGGGCATGGCTGTGGTTCTGCCAGCCCAGGCCTGTGTTCACAGAACTGAGAGGTGTCCTCTAGGGATGGCCAGCTGTGGTCAGCTTAGGCAGGAAGGGGAGAATCCCCATTTCTGAGAGGCAGTAGCAGGAACAGCAGGGGTTCTGGGGTCAGGCAGTCCTGGGTTCTAGTCTCTGCTCCAACTCTCTCTGGCTATGTGACTGAGCAACTGCTAAATGTCTGAGCCTCCGTTATCCAATCCATAAAATGGGGCCATAATACCCACCCCCTAAGGTTATTGGGTGGATTAAATTAAACCATGTCCCTCTAAAATCCAATCTTAATTAAGAGTCTCTCCTGCCACCTCCACCCCCCCACCCCCCACACACACATAAATCTCCACCCGCTACTGGCCAAGGAGCAGAGGGTTGGAGTTTGCCTGCGGGCTGTGGGGTTCCTGACCTGCCCCTTCACCCCACACGCATCCCCCAAGATAACCTTCCATGATTTCAGTATTCCTTAAATGCACTTCAGGGTAAGGAAGGGCCAGGAGGGCAGGGACCCACGGGTAGTTAAAGATTGTTTTCTTCTGTGAAATCCAACCCAACATAATCCCAGGACTAGCAGGCCTCAGGACTGGAGCTCTGGGGCCCCTAGCCCCATCCCCTCCAGGCTAGATGTTGGGGGAGGCCCGCGGCCCCCATCCCCACTCCCCGCAGGCCTGCTCACCACCCTCACGCAGGGCGCCCCAGCCAGTGATCCAGCAGTGCAGGCCCGGCTCGAAGAAATGGGAGGGCGCCGGCAGGCAGACAGGGCGCACGGCAGGCGAGCGCACCACCGGGTGGTCCAGCTGTAGCAGGGCCACGTCGTAGTCGTGGCTGTCCTCCTCGTGGTACGGGTGCAGGAACAGGCGGCTCACCTTGAAGGATACTTCGCCCGGCCAGCGCGAGTTCTGCCACACCTTGCCCAGGAACACCGTCCACAGTGCTGGGGAGGCCATGCTGGGGGCGGGGAGGGTGTGCCGTTCAATGGCCGCTTTGCCCATTGCAGACCCTCGGGATAGCCAGCGTCCCCACCTGGGATACCGTCCCCCACACGCATACCCTCCCTGCACTGGAAGGCCGGTGGCTGGCGAGTGGGAGTGTTCAGTGTCTGCTCGGGAGCCCGCCTGCCTGGGCTCCTGCCCCAGCTCCATCCATTGCTAGGTATGTGTGCCTCTCTAAGCCTCCTTATCTAGGAAACGGGACTAGCACCTGCTGCTCCTGTGGGCCCAAGGGAATGCAATAAGCCCGCATGTAAAAACTGATCATAGCGCCAGGCATCTGGCAAGCATTTTTCTCCTTTTTATCTGCACACTTTATGGACGGGGCTGCTGTGAACCCGCTGAGACTTAGTCCTCACCAGGAGGGGGTGGGAGTTGAATGTGGAGGAATCAACAGAGAGTAGACCTTGAAGACCCCTGGATGCCAGGTCAGCCTCCAGGCCTTTCTTTACCTTGCGGGCAGAGGGGAGCCAGGGATGGAGTGAAACAGAGCGAGGTGGTCAGACCACACTCAGAAATAGCCCCGGGCAGCCGGGCAGAGAATACACAAGGCAGCTGGGCTCGGGGCTGCCAGGGTCACAGGGGTGATGGTGGCAGCGTGGAGGGGCAGTGGTTGCGGGTTCATCTGGAGCACTGAGAGGACCTGATGTCTGGTTCTGGACATAAGAAGGGGGTGCCCTGGCGGCTCCGGGCCTTTGACTGGGGACTGTGTAGACCCAGGACAGGAGAGGAGGTGTGAGAAGAGCCCAGGGCTGGCCATGCTGGGAGTAGGGTCTGGGGACACAGAACATAGGGCTGGGGGTGGAAGGAGGCATTGTAAGCTCCCCACCATGCAGATGGGGACGATGTCGTGAGGCTGGGTGAGATGTCCCCGCTTGGAGGCACACTGGGAGGAGGAGGTTATGGCCTATGACCAGGCCGGGCAGTTCTGCTCTCTGCTGTACCCCCAGTATCTAGCACAACCCCTGGCACATAGCAGGAACACAACAAATATTGCTGACTGGGTGAACGAGTGAATGAATGAATGAATGAATGAATGAATCACAGACCCAACTTAAAACAAAATACCACACGCAGAGCACAGAGAGGATGAGCAACCTGTCCAGGGTCACAGAGTATGTTGTTCATGGTAGAGCCAGGACTGAACCCCAGTGTGGGAACAGCCAGTTTAGGGGGCTCCTCACCATCCTTCCCTCGGTCTGCGATGCGCTCAGACACCGCACTGCCCTGCCACGGCCTTCCCTACCCCATCTCGCAGGGTCTCGGTCCCCACGCCCTCCCTCTCACCTGTCCTCCTGGAAGCAGTGGGCAGCTGTTATCACCCAGCGGTCAGCGATGAGGGCCCCCCCACAGATGTGTCGGCCCCGCACCTGGAGGCTGGCCTGCCATGGCCACTCGCCCTCCGAGGACATGGCCCCACCCACAATGCGGCCGGAGGGGCCCTGGAGGCCACAGTCTGGGGGAGGTGGGAGAGGACAAGGATGGACAGAGGCGGAGGGGCGGGAGAGAGGCCGATGAGACAGAGAAGGGGGAGGGACAGAGGGAGAGCAAAGAAAAAACATGAAGGGAAAGCATGCAGGACAGAGGGCGGGAAAGAGGCAGGCAGGACCAAGATGAGGGGGCAAAGGTAGGAGAGGGAGACATGAGCAGATGGTGAGCTTCTCTCCAGCTTCCCGGGGTCGCACCGCCTCCTTCCCTCCCACATGCTAGGGCCCGGGGGGTGCACAGGCTCTTCTGCCCACCCCACCCTGCTGGAGCCCCCCAGCAGCCAGGTAGGGCAGGCTCACCACAGCGCTGCTCATCCGAGCCATCCCTGCAGTCAGGCCGCCCGTCACACTGCGGGTTGGGCTTCTTCACACAGCTGCGGTCCTCACACTGGAAGGTGAAGGTCCCACAGGGCACCCCTGGGATAGAGGGGGTGGGGGCAGGGCACAGAGGGTGGGTCCCTGAGCCCAAGGGAGCCTATAAAACAAGGCCCAGGGAAGATGGAGCCTGGAAGAGGCCAGGAGGTGACTGGTAAAGGTCTCTTGATCATAATGAAGGGTCCCCTGAGGCTCCTTAAGTGTCTCCTAAAGGCAGGCTATGTCCCTTCCCCACCCCCCACCTCCTACTCCCCCACCCACCTCAGACTATTCTGTCGAGAGCAAGGCTATGTCTCCCCTCTCAGATTTGGGGTCCTGCCTCCCCACCAGGTGTACCTGAAGGCAGAACTGGGCCTCCACTTTCAGGCTAGGCTCGCAAGAGCAGAGCTAGCCTCTTCCACTAGACTAAGGCTTCCCTCTTAGCCTGGCGCTCCTCCAGGTCCTGGCCACACCAAGCCACCCACCTGCTCCTCACTGTCTTCAGTGTGAAGAACTTTCTGATCCAACACCTGGTCTTCGCCTGGTCTCCTTTCTTCCCGCCTATTTGAATGTTACCTCTCTTCAAGGCCCAATTCCAAGCCTGCCTCCTCCAGGAAGCTTTTCCTGCCTAATCTCCTCCCCACCCTTCAGGCTTCCTATGCTACTGGACATAGTGTCCAGGAGGCTTTGGGCAGACAGAGTCAGCCTCATGTCTTCTTACGAACAGATAATCCCCAAAGGGCTGGGATCGCATCCCTGGTGTCTTTTACTCCCACCTCCTCCCTCGGCCTTGCCTATCCCTGGGTAGTCTGCAAGTGTTGGTTGGATGGGTGGATGGATGGATGGATGGATGGATAAAACAATGGACACAGATAGGAGACTGGGCAGACCAACGGCTAGGAGGATTGATGGTCCACTAGAGAGACTGACAAACATCTAGAAGGATGGATAGCTGCGTGGACATAAAGATCAATGGACAAATAGGTAGTTAGAGCAGTGGATGGATGCATGCATACATGCATTAATGGACGCATGGTTGGAGGGTAGAACAATGGACACACAGACAGGTAGTTGGGTAAACCAATAAATGGGTAGATTGACAGTTTAGTGGATAGGAAGATAGATGGTTGGACAGGCCAGTGGATGGATGGATGGATAGAAGAATGGATGGATGGATGGATGGATGGATGGATGGATGGATGGATGGATGGAAGGACATATGGACATACTGACATACTTGCAGATGAGTTGGTAAGTATTTGGACAAGTGGGCAGAAACCTTTGCCAAAGAAGCATGCAGGAGGACCAAGCTGTCTGGCTGAGACCATTCTTTGGTTTCCCTCTAGATACCTGGTCACACCCCACCCTACCTTCCTGGCACTGCTCTTCGTCACTTCCGTTGAGACAGTCAGGCTGCCCATCACAGACCCTGGACAGTGAGATGCATGTGCTGTCCTCTTGGCACTGGAATGTGGCTCTGCAAACTGTGTGGGGACACAGAGAGGGGTCAGGTAGGAGGGAGCCAGAGGAACCAGGCTGGGAATGCCAGATGCCTGTAGGACATGTATTGCATGTCATAGTCACAAATCTTTCTCAGCTACTTTACACCTGAGTTTCGCAGCAGCCTGGTGAGATACTCTATTTCATTGGTGGAAACAGCAATGAAGTGACTTGTCCAAAGTCGGTCGGCTCAGCCAGAACTTGAAGCCAGATGTTCTGGTTCCAAATTGAGACGTCTTCCCCAGCACCCAGGCAGATCACCCCAGGAGAAGGCACATCCTTCCCTCCTCTCCCCACATACTAAAAGCGTTGATGTGACGGGACAGGGGTAGGTCTGGGGAGATCAAATCAGGACAGGCTAGTGACCCTGGGGGCCAGAGACCAGGATTCAGAGAAAGAGGTATTATTCCAAGAATGCCCTGGCTTGGGGACTCCCCTGAGCCCCTTCTGCAGGGCTGGGCAGCGGTGAGCACAACTCCAGTAAGAATTGGCAACTCCAGTCTGAACCCTGAAGTGGAGAGGTAAGGACCCATTCAAGGGAGGGAGATAGAGGATTTGCTCCTTGGCCTCCGGGGCCTGTCTGCCTCTGCTTGACAGCCTCCTCCTTCCTGTCCCTCCTCTCATCCGCTAGGTTCCTTCTTGGATGGAAGGCTGGGACAGAGGCTGGGGGTGATGGCCTGGTGGGGAATCGGGAAGCCTGGTCTCTGCCGCTGCTCCATGGGGTGGCTCTGGGAGGCCACTTTCCCATGCGGTGCTTCCATCTTGCCACCTCAGCACTGAGAGAGATCCCCACTTCCTGGGTGCTGATAGCTGGAAACTGCACTTGTTGGTGGGGTCTCTACTCAAAAGGGTGGGCTCAGCTCAGCACAGAGAAGGTGAGGAGAGAGGAGGGGGGGACGGGCGGGCTGCTCACCACAGTTTCTCTCATCCAGGCCGTTGGGGCAGTCCTTGACTCCGTCGCAGGTGGGCACACAGAGCCCATTCACAGAGCAGAGGAACTCTCCAGGGCAGGCTGGGGGAGGGAGGGCACCATTAGGACGTGTGCCATCATGAAAACACCTGTAGATGCTGCACCTGTGTGCTACACAGGTATATGCCCACGTGTACACACACCTGTGTACGTGGTCCACATGGACATCCGTGTCCAGGCACACACACGCAGCATAAACTTGGGTGTGTGTGAGTGTGCACACCTAGTGAACACATGACTGCCTTGCATATATAGACACACGTAAAGCTATATACGTTTGTGCACAGGTGCACACGTGTTCACATGCGAATACACACACACACACACACACACACACTCCCTTTGTCCAGCCTCTTGGTGCTTCCAGGGATGGCAAAGGGGCCGGGAGAAGCTGTGGGGCTGGGGGTGCCCACCCTGCTCGCAGCCAGCCCACACTCACGGTCTGACTGGTTGTACAAGCTGTAGAGCACCTGCACGCCGGGCCCCGTGAGGGAGATCTGCGAGGTGAAGTTGATGGTGATGCCGGCGGTGGTCACCACGGGGATCCTCTCGGCGTAGGGCTGCAGGGTGCGCAGGCCACACAGCCTGGGGGTGACCAGAGAGACACTCAGGCCCACATGGGCCTGTCCAAGGGAGGAGCTGCCTGGGCTTCTGTGCGGACAGGGCAAGGACAGGGCGGCCAGAGAGGAAGGGGGGGCCGCACCTCCACCCCCACCTCCTCTGTCTTGATTCCTCCCTTGAGTGACCGCTCACCCCCAGAGTCATCTTCTAGAAAGCAGCCTGGCTATGTCACTCCCCTGCTGAAAAATGTTCAATGGCTCCCCATTGCCTGCAGGATAAAATTTAAAGTCTGGATTCTAGTCCTGTCACCTAGCAAGTCAGGGTCCTTCTCTGAGCCTACTTTCCTCCCTTACAAAATAATGGAAATTTGATCTCTGTTGACCTGAGTTCTGACAAAAAGGCTTCCATGTGTCAGCAGCAGAGGCAGAAGACGTGACTGGTCTGCTCTCTGTAGACAGGAGAGGACGTTCCCTTTGTGCTCAGTGAGAAGGCAGCAGTGCTCCCGCTCAGGCACTGTCCCTCCCACCGAGACACCTCCACAGCCCTGGTGGTCTCTCTATGACCCTGTGGGCATGAAGGAGGCACCGGTCCTGCGCTACAGGACCTGTAGCGCAGTGCTGATGGGTAGCTCCTTCTCCGTGCATGACCACACCTGGCGGGACCCTCCTCCAGCCATGGAAACACCCCTAAATCCTTGCTGGACCACTCCCCTCCCAAGAAGACACTTTTGTTTCCATAGAGCAGGTGGGAGAACCTCCACAGAGAGACAGAATTCTCCCCAGAAAACAGGTAGGCATCCTCCCATCTCCAGGGTGGGGGGCACAGGGCACTCGTCCCACGTGGAGTCTTGGTGGACCTTGCCTCACAGAGCAAGTGGGCGAGCCAGTGGAGCAGACACAACCGCACACCCAGAGCCGGACCCTCCACGAAGAGCAGCATGGAGTTCCCTGCCTTCCCAGGTGGGACACCCTCACAGGACAAGTGGGTCAGGCCCACAAGCTCATAGAATGTCCCCACAGGGAAGGGGGGGGTACCCTCACAGAGCAAATACGAATGCCTTTACAGAATACGGTTTGAAAGATCTACAGAGAGAGAGGCAAACGTGCCCCAGCAGGTAAGGTCGGAGGAAGTCAAGAGAGCAGCTGGGAGTGAGTGCTCCATAGTGCGAACACCCCACAGAGCAGGTCGCCTGATTCCCAGGGGCCAGGCACGTCCTCAGAAATTTTAAAACATGTTAAGCACTTAGTTCAATTAATCAATCAGAGAGTTAACCAATGAAAACTGAGGAGGAGCTTCAGCGCTATGGTAACCCCTCAAGCTGGGGGCTGGACACAGTTGCACCCTCTCATCCGCCTTCCCCCGCCCCCCATTGGCAGCAGCTTGGAAAGGCCTCCTTGTACAAGGATTTCGATCTTGAAGAAACTCTACCCGGGGCCAGAATCCAGTCTGCTGAGGACCCAGGAAGACCCACCCAGCCTGCTCAGGGGGAGGTGGGCAACCTGACTCTCACTGCAACATGAGCTTCAGGAGCTGAGCTTTCATGTCCCCCACATCTCCCCACAGACCTGGCCTAAGGTATGGTGTCCTTATACTGTCTGGCGGCAGCGGCCAGACACCGCTGCAGTCCAGGAACCCCTGGGGGTCCAGGGTTAAAATTATTCTCATAATAATGCACAAGGATACAGTGGAATTTTCCTGAAACTGTGTGATTTTGCTATGGTAACCAATTGAATGTAGAAGCAAATGTGGGGACCCAGTTACGGTCTATTAATCCAGTTACTAAAGAAAGTTGCAAAAATGTAAAATGATAATGTTTTTCTCACCAAGTATTTTTGGTTTTGGTAAATGTAACTTTTAAATAAAATGTGTTATTTATGTTAAAATGTTATGGGCTTATTATTATTTTAAAAGCATTGATAAATATTTTTAAGTTTTCTCAGTTTTAATTTCTAATACTTAAATATAAATTATATAACCTATATAAAAACTCTTTGGGGTGCTCAGTAATTTTGCAAAGTGTCAAGGGGTCCTGAAGTGGAAAGTTTTGAGAACCACAGCTCTACACTGATTCCCACAGTCCAGGAGGCCAGACACACCACTAGGGGGCACCCCCGAGCAAGCCTGGCCCTTCTTGTCTTGTTAAAACTGAATAAACAAGAGGGTTTCTTCATTTGTTTGTTTTTAAAGTGAATACACAAACGTTATCATGGAGTATTATCCCCAGAGAACTGCCTTGGGGAGCAGACGGCAGCTAGGGGAATACTGAGGAATACTGAGAGGAGGAAATGAAAAGTTAAGTGCATCCATCCCTGAACATCTTCAGGTTCAGGGACTTGGGGCGCTATCTCCACACAGTCCCTGAAGCTTGTGAGGAGACAGGAAGGAACCGGAGCCGGGTGGGAGGGGAGTGGAACATTTCAATCTAGAAGAACTTGGGAGCTACAGGGTCACCCAAAGCTTTGGCCAGGAGCTGTAAGGTACCAGCGCCTGTGGACAGGGTGCCTTCTCTACTGGCATCCGAGAGAGAATTCCGGAATCAGCCTGTGGCTCAGCCCAGTACCCCAGGAACCTGCCCAGTCTGGGCAGCATTAGTTCACACCTGGGAGGCCTGGGGCAGGGGCGGGGGTAGCAGAATTCATGGGCCATGCTTCTTGGTTAGTAGGGAGCAGGCAAGAATTCAAGGCAGAGGCTGTAATCTAGTGACGCAGGTTGAGTCACTCCACTTAAAGATGACCTGTTTGGTCTATGAAGTGTTAAATGTTTTTTCAAATTTAGTTGCCAGCTAATTTCACATAATAATCTAGACCAGGGGTCGGCAAACTTTTGAGACGGAAGAGCCAACCCTGTCCTTCACAACAATTTAAAAATTATTCGAGAGCCATAAAACAAATGGAATCACCATTATGTGAATACTATCCTTCAAAAATTTTATAAATGAAACTATGATAGTTTTATTTTCATTTTCAATTTTACTTCAGAGCCACGTGTACGTGCCCAAAGAGCCTCATGTGGCTCGCGAGCCGCAGTTTGCCAATCCCTGATCTAGACTCATGCTTCTCCTGAAAAATAAGCCCAGAAACAATGGCTAGTGTTTGAGGCCGCCCGAATTAGGGAAGTCACATGTGCCCTGCTAACTAGGTCTCTACCTCTCCCACTGTCCCCCGAGCAGCTTGCCTCATGGAACTACACACAAGCCTGGCCTCTTTGTCCATCTGCGTTTCTGGTTCCTGCTGCAGAGTCTCTAGGAGAGAGTACACATCCTCTAGCTCTCCAGTTCCTCCCCACCCACCAAATGCAACCTCCTCCCCCACAAGCCCTCTCCAAGAGGCACCCGAAGTCTGAAGGCTGTGGAACCCACCTCGTCTCAGCTACAGCGTGCTGAAGGCACATTTCTGCACTGTGGTCTACCTTGCTTTCTCACCTCTCTAGATTTAGAGATTTTTTCCCTTCTTGCCTCAGATGGACCTGTCAACCTTCTTGTAACTCCACACAGGGAAGAATTCAAGAAATATTGGATGGGTGGCTGGCTGGGTGGGTGGTTAGATGGTTAGATGAGTGGATGCATGCATACATTCCCTTCCCTAAGGACAGGTTAAATGGGGAGCTGGGTCAGAGAAGGCAAACTCTAAAGAAGAGAGGACAGAAGCATCTGATGTGGTGGCCAGAGCATTGCACCTGGAGTTGCAGAGCTGAACTTGAGGCCCAGCTTTGCCACATGAACCAGCTGTGTGATCCTGGGCATATGGCTTAACCTCAGCAAGCTTCAGTTTTCATGTCTGTAAAATGGAAGTGATATTATCTCCCTTGTAGGATGTTTTAAGGAACACATGAGAAAGTGACTTTTTTGAAAGCAAGCTGCTGACCATTGTCAGGCTGTGAATGCATCCATGGCAGCAGCTGTAGTTCTGTCGTCCTCATTTCCAGCACCCAGCCTAGGGTCAGACCCTCAGCGATGCCCAGGGAGCCTCGATGGTGACAGGCAGTGCTGAGCACCCCCCAGTGGCTCAGGGGAGCCAAAGGGCCACCCTATAGCCAGGTCAGGCCAACGGAGGCTCCAGCAGGCTGAAAAAGCCAGTGGTTCTTCCTGTCCCCATTGGCGAGAAGTAGGTGGAAATAGTTGGGTAGATCACAAGAAAAGTGACATCACAGGAGAGGAAGCTGGCGAGGGGCAGGTTCCCAGAAAGGGGGAAGCCTTGCTGCGGTGACGCCCAGCCAGGCTGGGTTCTGGGTTCTGTGAAACCAAGCAGCTGGGGCTGAAGCTCACAAGGCCAAGTCCCTCCCCTGCCTCCAGGCAACTCAGAGGGCATAAGGCTGGGGTCAGGTGGGCACTGAGAGAAGTTGGGTAGAAAGCAGGGAGGTGGGGAGAGGCAGAGAGGGCTCAGAGGAGTGAGGCGATGTGCGCAAGGATGCCCAGCCAGCGGAGGGAGCCCAGACCAGCCTTTCCTCCTCACTACGCTGGCATCTGAGGGGTAAGACACCCTGTCCATGACCCCCTCACCCCCTCTGTTTTTCCTTGTCACTCTGGGCCCAAAGACTGTGCCTCTCTCTCCTTACAAACCCTGTGCCTGGAAATCTATACCCTTCCCCAGGCCTCTCATGTCTTTGCCACCCACACAAGCAGATTTTCCAACAAATGCTCATTCAAAGAATTTCCCAGCATCTACATAGGATGATCATTATCAAAAAGAAGATCATAACTAGAGGAAACAGTCTGTCCAGTGCTTATAGTTTGGAGATACGCCTCTGCCTTCCCCTCCACACTCAGAAACGGGCAGGAGCCTGGGGGCAGGGGGCCATGAGTCTCCACCTCGGGACCCCGGATCCTTACCGAAGGATTGAGAAGATAGAAATGGGACTTTCCTGGCTGCTCTCTGAACTGGTGAGAGACACAGAAACTGTCAGTCCTCTCACCAGGGTGCCAATAGATTGGTCTGGTCGGGAATGCCTTGGCCAAGAGAGTGAACAGCTGGCACAGCTGCTCAGAGGTTCTGCGGGAAGAATCTGCAATAGCGTGAGCACTTCCGTGTGCACACATACGTGCACGGATGCATGCACACATAAGCACACTCACACCACCTTACTCAACTCTGGCTCCTTCGGCTACAAGTTGAGTGACTTTCTGCACATGACTTTTCCTCTCTGAGCCTCAGGTTACTCTGTGGTGCATGATGGCAGCACGGGGGCCTGCCTCCTCACTAGCTTGTTGAAGATAAAGGAAATAGCACCTCAAACCCCTTAGCTTGGTGCCTGCCCCGCACCAAGTGTCGAGAGCCAACTGTTATTAATTCATGGCGGCTGCTTTCTGGAGCTGCACTTTTTCCAGGCCACGCAGACGCAAGTGTCCTCCATCCATTATCTCATTTCGTCGTCCCTGGGTGGGGGGGGGTCTGTTTCATGCCCATTTCCAGATGCGTTACCTGACTCTGGGAGAGGTGAGTCCTTGCTAAGTGGGAAGAGGAGGAGCCAGGATTTGGACACTGTTCTGTTTGGTTTCCACACCTAAGCTCTCTCCACAGTGACATTCCACTAAGAACTAATCAACGCAACGTATTGGGTGACATTTCTCTGATGGGTAAACAATTAAAAGTTGGGAACTTGGGCTGGCCTAACCTCCTGGTTTTACAGATAAGGAAGAAGGCGTCCCCAGAGTTATATGCAGAAACCAGGTGGCCAGACTCGCCTGGCAATTCTTCACCCCCGTGAGGCTGGGGGAGTCATGGGAGGCGAGAGGAGAGGGATGGGGGCACTGGGCTCCCTCAGGCCTCCCCCTCCCCTCCCCACCCACTACCTGGGTGCACCCTGAAGTCTCTCTCCACCATTTCAAGGCAAAAAGACAAGGACAAGAGGCCAAGTCCTTAACCCTCTCTATGCCTCAGTTTCCCCCCCTGCACAATGGGTGAGGGTTGGGCTCAAAGGCCAGTTCAGTTCACGCTTTCTAGAGCTCAGTGGTGCTTTGAGACACTGAGAGGGGGAGTCCCCCACCCCCACCCCAACCTCATTAGAATCTGTCCCAGTGCCTGAAATTCCACCATCGCAGCATCGCTCCTTTTAATTAAGACTGTCCTCATCTGTGGTCCTCATGAAGTCCCTAGCACCCAGTTCCTATCCCCTTGCCCAACGCCTGCCGGCTGCATGAGGAAGGGAGGAGGAAGGCTCTCCAGAGGGAGCACAGTGTGGGCCGCCACGTGTCCTGCTGTTCCGGGTGGTGGGCATGGGAGAGACGCTGGCTGTGGACCCATCTGACACCACCTAATCCCACTGAGCCTCAGGTCCCTTCTGTGGGAAATGGGGCGATGATACTGTGGAGGTCACAGGCCGTTGGGCCAATGAAATGAATGCCCGCGCTGAGCACCAAGCTTGGTGCGGCTGAGTGCCTGGTGCCAGGGCCGGCTCCTGGCTGGTGGAATAGCCATGGGGTGGGGTGGGTGGGCAGCGGGTAAGGTCAGGAACATCAGACCCAGGGCCCTTCTCGCCCTTTCTTGCCCCTCTCCCAGATATCAGATTCAGCTCTGGGGTTGAGAGGAGGGTAGGAAAACACATTGTCGTCATTCAAAGAGCTGTGACTCATGGGCCACTCTCAGGGTCACTCTGTGGGCTCCTGAAGCTTAGGGGTGAGCACAGCCATCCTCAGTCTGGTCAGGCCCCAGGCAGATGGACAGGGATCCCCAAGGGAACGCCATGAAGGATCAAGGCAGTCATGCCCAGAAGTGCCACCCACATACTGGGACTGGTGGAACAAGGTGACTTCTGTTCCCCAAACAGCACAGGGTCAGTCACACCATCTGGTGTCACTTCCCCCCACCCCACTCCCCACAACAGCATGATGGGCCTGAACTCACACCATTGGCATTTTTTCTTTTTCCTTTTAATCACAGTCCCTGATAAGTTGCAAAAGACCTAGAAAGGATGATGGTGAGTCAGCACTGCTAATCCCTGTCACCTCTGCCTGGCTGATGCCTTCGAATAGGATCAACCTATAAGTGCCAGTGAATGTGAACACCAACCCCAGAATCCAAGCGTTCCAGAGTTCCAGAACCTTCCAACTGTAGTTTATTGGAATCAAGAAGTCAGACCTTGCATATTAGAATCCCAGCCTGTTAGGCCCCCCAGAACCCCAGCGTTGGAAGGGAGGTCAGAGGCCCCACCTGCTATTAGATATAGAATCTTCTCTTCAATGTCCTTGGACCTCAGGTGGGGAGGGGACTCCCTGGCTTTGCAAAGCTACTTCAAGATCCCTCTTCTCTCCTGAAGCCTCTGCACCCCAATAATGGAGCCGTGGGGGCCTCCTTCTGCTCCTCCTCCATGCCACCCACTCCCCTTCCAGCCCTCCCCTCCAATCATTATCCTCTATGCCTGAACCTCAGTCATCTTTCTTTCTCTATCGGAGTTCCTGCACAGCGTTTAGACATGGAGCACACCCCTCCCCTTTGTAAAGATCCTCTCCCTTGAATATCTACTGGTTGCCTCCTCTCCCCGGCTCCATTGCCCTGCCTTCCGACCCAGCCTGGGTCCAGGACCCAGGACCACCAGCACCTGCCCGCCCCAGTGGGCACTGACCAATCCTCATCCTACTGATTAAAAAACTGCAGCCACGGCCCCACTGTTCTGCCCATTCTGCCCACCTCCACGAGGGACTCACTTCTTCCTCAGAAACTTTGTCACCAGTGGGGTCAAGGGCAAGAAAAGCAGTTGGGTTTGCAACAGTGTCATTGGCCCTGGCCGTGCAGTTTTCCAGGCAGGAAGCCACCTGATTTTGACCAGGAGCAGGGAGCAGGATAAGGGCAGTGGGGCCTCCAGTTGCACGTGGGTGGTTTAGGGAAAGGCTCTCTAGCACTGCTGAGGCCTGCGGCTTCCGCATCACCACATTTAAGGATTAGGGTACCAGACTGGGTGACGGCACCCAAGGAAATGAAACCGTTTCACTCTAACTAGGATCGACATCCAAGGCGTCTGATGACAAATGAGTGTCTGGGACTATCGGGTGGCAAGAACGGAAGCTGGGGCCTGGGTGGGAGTGTGACAGGGACTGGGTCAAAGGGGCGGGGCACAGGCCTGAGAAGCTCTGACTCCGCCCTCCTCCTGTGCTGCTCCTCTGAGGTCCAGGGCTTGGGCTTCCAGGGGGAGTTCCTGTGGGGAGAGGACGGGGTTCCAGGGGTGGGTACCTCCGGTTCTGGATCATCCACTGGCCCTGGGTGCACGGCAGGTCGTATTTCTGCCTCCGCAGCGCATAGGCGTCAAACCAGAGGGCCAAACCATAGTCTAGAGAGGGCACCTGTGACAGAGGAGCTGGTCACCAGGCTGTGGCTGGTCTGGTGACCCCACCTCCCAGGGCAACAAAGGGAGAAGGAGGCCTGCCAACACAGGGCTGACGTTTGTCAGTCACTCAACAAACATGCATTGCTGTGGCCAACAGA
>NW_017731776.1:113629-259279 GCF_001890085.2 Hipposideros armiger
GTCCCGGAGGGATCTGGGCCCAGGCTCAACCTGTGGGTGCTTCAGCAGAGACAGGACACGGCACCCCTCCCAGCCGGGGTCCCTGAAGGTCCACAGGGTGCTCTGGGGTGAGAGCAGGTAGGCAGGCAGGGTGCGGGGCTCACCGTGAAGTGCCAGGAGCAGTGGGTGCTGGGTGAGTAGTAGCTGGGGAAGTACGGTGTGCTAAGGACGCCCTGTGGTTCCAGCTGGCTCTCCAGGGTCAGGTTCACCTCGCAGGCTGGGCCCAGAGAACAGCCGTTACACAGGGTCCCTCATCCCTACCCCACTGCATCTCTCAGCAGCTGGGGAGCAGCTGTAACCCCATCACCCCTGCTTCCACAAAACAGTAAAGTCTAGTGGCTGAGTGTGACTGTGTGACCTTGGGCCTCAGTTACTTCATCTGTAAAACGGGGACAATAATAGTACATACCTTGTAGGGTAGTTGAGCAGATTAAACAGCAGCTTCAACTCAAACAGCCTGACATGTAGTAAGTGCTCAATAAATGTTCACTATTAACATTTGCTATGCAGCACTGGACCGTTTACTGGGTGTTTTCACTACTGTGAGAGCCTCAGTTATGGGGGTTGGGAGAGGGAGAATTGGTCCCCTTTTCAAAGATGAGGTTCAGAGAAGCGGAGTGACTTGGCTAAAATCACACAGTGAGAGGGCAAGTGATCTGGTGCTGGAGTGCCTCCAACTGCCCTGCCACCTCTTCTTAGAGGAAAGGTCCCTAAAACCTCTTGTTCCGATCCCCCTAGAGCTGTGCCAGAGAATCCCATGTGAACTGAGCCAGTTCAGTCACCTCCTTAGCCCCAGGGACCACGGGAGGGCAGCCAGCACCCCAGCAGGTTCACTGTGGACCTGGGCCACTGCCAGGAGCCCTTGGGGGTTGACACCAGGAGAGGGAGAGGAGGCTGAGTGGGAAGAAACAGAGTGGGGTACAGCAGCCCGTCTGCAAACCTCCTACCCGGAGCTCTGGGAACTGCCAGGTTTGCTTTGCCTGCCCAGAGGCACAGCTGTTGCAAGCCCAAGGACACCCAGTGGGTGGGAAGCATGTGTGTGCTCTTCCTGAGAGAGGAGGTGATGGAGGGAGTTCCAGGGCAGGAGAGTGGTGGCCGGGGAAGGGTCAGTGGGCACCCTGGGGAGAGCCTTTCCCGTGAAATGCTGTGTAATTGGCTCCCCCCCACCCCCACCCACCTCAGCGCCCTACCCATCTCCTCGGAGATCTGTGGGTTCACCTTCGGTTTGAGATGATTGTCTGGAGGTGAATCTCAGGTCCTCAGGCCTGCTGACCACAGACCCCACCCTCTAGGCTCAGCCATGGGTGGTGCAGAAGGAAAAGGGGTGGGGAGAGGCTAAGAGAGGAGACACAGAGCTGGGACGGGGAGGGAATGAGAGAGGAGGGAGGACAGACGAGAAACTCAGGAGAGAAAAGCAGAGAAGGCAGGAGAGAGAATGAGGGAGAAAGAGGACTGAGAATTGAGGGTGAGACAAGTGAGGGAGAGAAGCGATGGGGCGTATAGGAGAGTGAAGGAGAAGATGGGGAAATGCACTGAGAATAAAGGAAGGAAAAAGACTGTGTGTGGGGGTGGGATGGGGTGGGGTGGGGGTGGAGTGTAGAGGCGCTTCTAGAACCTTCCTCTCCCCCATCCCACGATAACTGCAGCCAAGAAGGTGAAGGGCATGCCCAGGGGAGCACCCTCAGTTTCTGCCACCGTGCTCTTCCCCTCCCCAGGGACCCCCGACCCCCTCACCCTGTAAAGCCACAGGCTGCACGGAGAGCACGAAGGGGTCATAGTAGCTGTACAGGCCCTTCCTCCAGACCACCGCCATGACGGCGCCTGATGCCAGGACCTCCACCACGGGCTCCTGGCGGCTGCAGCCATAGACCCTGGGGGGACAGAGAAAGGCGGCAAAGGTGGGCCGGGGCCCAGGAAGGGCATCTGGGAGGAGCAGAGGAGGGTGGACTGGGAATCTGTACATCCAGGTGTGCAGCCAGCCTGCTGTGTGTTCACAGACAAATTTCTGACCCTCTCTGGCCCAGGGGACTGCCTGGAGACTTTATAAGGGTCAAACCAGCATCTCAGATGAGAGACGCCAGGAGGTTGCCCAGACTTCTAAAGCTTACAATTCGACTGCGCCAGCTAACTCCAGTCCCACAGAAGCCCCTCTACTCCCTCAGAATCTCCGTGACCTCTGAGTGCCCAGCCTGTGCCCACAGGGAGACCTGACTGGCACCTGTGGGAACGATACCCTCTGACTGGGCACCTGCTGGCTCCTGCTCTTGTTCTGGGTTGAGACAGGCAGTCAGCAGGAGTGTGGGATGGCACCCAGGATTCGTCCCAGAGCTTGGCGCCTGGGATGCACAGAATAAATAACGGCATCGTAGAATTCTCGACGCTTACAGGTCTGGAATGTCAGCCTTGCAAAGGCTCTTAAGAGATTGTCAAAGTCAACTGCTTGGTTTCTAAGTGGGGAAACTGAGGGTCAGAACCATGCCAAGTCCCCAATACAGGCTCACAGCAAAGATAGAAGTACATGGGCAATGCCTGTGACAGCGCCTGGTGCCCCTCCCAGTAGGTGCCCCTGATCTGCCATCTTAGGTAGGGGTGCTCCTGGCTTCCCCTCACCTGTCACCAACCATCAAACAACCCCTTGTCTCTGACAGAATCCTGACCCCTCACTAATGAGTATACCAATTCCCAGGAAGCTGCCTCCCAGAGTGGGCATGCCACCGTCCAGCATCGAGGTACTGCCTGCCTACGATGTGTCAGCCATGGACTTGACCAGAGAGAGTGGGCACTGATGGGGGCACTGCAGGCATCCCGGCAAGTGCAGCATGAGATCCAAACACAGCCTTAAAAACCAAAGTGGAGTGAGTAATCCCAAGGCAGTTCCCTAGGAGGGTCCTGGGGCTGAAGTGTCCTGGAAAGGGGTGTTCCCCTTGGCCCCTGGCCTCGTCCCTTCTGCTTTTAATGCACCCCTCCACACCACGCCCTCCTCAGCCTCACCTGCTCAGGTGGGAGATAAGATAGTAGGGTTAAGAGGGACCTGGAGGTCCCCTTCAATGGGGGTCTTCGGTTTTTAATGTTGGGAGTTGCTTTGCTTTTATTTATTTAGCAGCAGAGCCTTGTTGTAACTAAAATGCCTCCAGTCTCCCAGGGTAGGGAACACATGGAAACAAATCAGAGGGCCCAGATCCTGCCCAGGAGGTCAGAGATGGACAAGGGTCTGCTCTGTCTTCCCATCACCACTAAAGCTCCCTCTCACGCTCTGGGGTGCAATTTGTCTGTCATTTGAGACCTTCTCCTTGGGTCCAAGGTGGAGTGAGTTGCCTGCCCAGGTGCCACAGTGATAGGGACCCAACAGCCAGGCCCCAGGCAGGGGTAGTGGGAGGGCACACAGAGAAGCCCCAGGGGAAGCCTGTAAGTGTCTCCGCCCTCCCCAGGCCTGGTAATCAGATAATGTCTGGCTTCTCTGAGCTTCCCAGAGCCCTCCAAGAACCCCGCCCACACACCCCCAGATTGAGGTCACCACATGACAGGGCAGCAGGGGTGCATGCAAATGGGTGTGCAGCCTCAGAGCCTGGAGGTTCAGAGAGGCCCTGGAGGAGGGGACTGGGGAGAAGCTTCCCCCAGCTTGCTCTCAAGGTCTGCTCTTGATCTGAATGTGAAGGCCCCACCCCCACCCCTGCCTGGAAGCTGGCCCAGCCCAAGCACAGCAGAGAAGGCAGCAGGCTAGTATCCCCGTGTCTCCCCCCACCCCCCACAGAGCCTCGTAGGCCCGACACCTACTCCCCACCCTGAGGACCTGGAGACCAAGGCCATTTCTAGCCCCTGTATGGTCTCCCCATCCCCTACTACCTGCCCTCTGACTTGGTCACTTCGCACTCCACATCATATCCCTGGTCCTAAAGCCCTGTTCCTCTGATCAAAAACTTTCAGTTAGGTCCCCACTTCCCAAGTACTAAAGTTCACATTGCTCCTGGAACTCAGTGCCCTTTGTGACCTGGCCTCAACTGAATAGCATTGCTGTGCGTGAGGGTCTTACCACAGATGGGCTGATTTAAATCCTCACAATAACCCTCCAAGCACGACTGTGTACCCATTTTATAGTTGAGGAAACTGAGGCTGGGAGAGGCAAAGCAACTTGCCTTAGGGCACACAGCTGGAAAGCAAGAGTGAGGGTTGGAAGTGGGAGTTGCCCGACTCTGAGCATTCTTCTAACAAGCCATGTACCTCCCGGAGCTGACCTTAGGGGCCATCTAATACAACTGTTTTGTTACAAATGGGGAAACTGAGGCTCGGGGAAGAGACGGGACTGCCCGTGGTCCACAGCCATTTCCAGCTTTCCCTCCCACTCTCCCTCTGGGCTAATCTCACGGTCTCCCCAATATTAGGCCCCTCACACAGCCACTGGTCTCAGAATGCTGGGTGTGACCTTTCCCCAACCCCCCACCTCCACTCCCAGCTCTCCCCGGGACTCACGAGGTGATGAGCCTTCTCTCCAGGGGCCCGCCCACATCATACACGGCCAGCCGGTCCCGGCAGTCGGCCAGCATCCACTCGAGCCGGAGTTTGAGCATGAGATCCTTTGGGCCCTGCAGGTGCCACAGGCAGCTGGAGGCCAGGTAGTCGGGCCCCTTCAGCTGGAGGACCTGGCCCTGGCCCACGTAGCTATAGCGGTAGCAGCCTGGAGGGAAGAGGGGGACAGGCCCCCTGACCTCTATTAGCTGGGAGGGTAGACCGGAGGGAGCCAGACCCATCAGGTCCTCACCCAGGCAGGGGCGGGGTGGGGCGAGCAGCTGGATGGGGGAGCCCAGATGTGCTCTGTCCCATCTTTCTGTTTTCTCGTGCTTTCCATCTCGTCTCCTCATGCATGCACTCACTCATTGGTTCATTCATTCGTTCACTTAGCACTCACTGAGTTTTCCATGCCAGACCAGTACCAGAGAAAAGTCCAGCCACTGCCTGGGAGCGCTGAGAACAGCATGGACAGATAGATACAAAGCCCCGCAATAATAGCTCAGGAGGTGAGGGCTGAGGCCTGGTCTGTGGGGCAGAGAAGTATCGGGGTTGAGGGGGTCACAGTGTAAGCAAAGCACTGGAGGTCCAGGTGAGCAGGGGACATTGAGGCAGGAGTGCAATCTGGAGAAGGGCGGCAGGGCCGAGATCACACCCAGGAGCGGAGCTGCCTTCTGGGGCCATGGGAACCATGGAACCATGGGAGGTTAGGCAGGGCTGGGGCAGGGGCAGGGGCAGGCTTGGATCACATCCCTCTGGCTGCTGGGAGCAACCCTGAGGAGGCTGGAGACCCGTGAGACAGCTGTGCCAATCCGGGAGCAAGGTGAAGGGTTCATTTCAGATGGAGAGAAGGGAAAGTGTTCCAGCGGGACTCGGGGGCCAGCTCTAAGTAGAAAAAGTGAGCTCCAGCTAATAATAAAGCCAGGAGAATGAAACCATTTGCACTTAGCAAGTGTTTGAGACACGCTGCAACTGAGCCAAAGGCTGTACACCCACCATCTCATGTAATGCTTCCATATAACAGTTTCTATTATTGTCCCCGTTTTACAGACCCGGGGCAGACAGACGTGGGTACACCCACGTCTTGGTTTTCTGGGCCTTGGTTTTCTCCTCTGTAGAATGGGGACAATGACGCCACCCTTGCAGGGTTGTCACAAAGCTTAGGGATGGTGCATGTCTGAGTGCTCAGCATAGTGCATTGCACGCAGTAGGTGCTCAATATTGCATTGCACGCAGTAGGTGCTCAATATATGTAATGGCGGATTTTCTTTAGGTGGGTGTGGGAGAGAGGGAGAACGTGAAGCTGGAGTGAAAGTCCTGTGACTTGTCACCCTTCAGCTGGCCCCACTTGAGGCTCAGATGTACCAATCTTATTGGCTGCCCTTACTTCACACCTCCATCACACAAACATATCCACCCGCAACCACACCACAGAGGCTTGGCCTCCTTTCTTAGATTCAATCCATGAGCTTTGTAGGCAGGGCTAGACCCTACACAGCAGGGCTACCTACACCATTCATTCATTCATTCATTCATTCACTCATTCAACATAGGTATTGGGCTCCTACTACGTGTTTGATTTAAAAACCAAGGACCAGCAGTAAACAAACAAATCTCTCCCATGGAGCATAAATATCTCATAGAAGCCTCACCATAAAACAATGAAGCAGGGAGGAGGGTTTTCTGCCAGGAAGCAGAAGGGATGTGAGAGTGAGGCCCAGATGTGGGAGGCAGCCTTGTGTGCAGGGAGCCCACACTCTGCCTTATAGCCCCAAGCACCACCTCTCAGCAGCTGGGTGATTCTGGACCAGTGGCTTAACTGCTCTGAGCTCTGCTAATGGTCACAATAACCCCTGTCCCACCTCCTCCTCTGGCTGGGTCTGTGGACCCAGAAGGGAATGGCGGTGAACAGCTGCCTGTTGCTCAGCTCCCTCCTCCTGACCCCTGGCCATCCTGACTCCAGTGGGGAGTTGACCTCCCCCAGGGAGAGACCTCTGACATCTGCAAGGGGAAGGGACAGGGCCTATGATATCTGCCTTGGCCAGCAGCTGGGGGAAGGTGCCTGGCTGTTTCTAGGTGTTTGTATTTTTAAAATCTCACTCCAAGCTGATGCTTTGCTTTGCTTTTGCCATTTTAATAATTATTTTTGGCGGGGGAGGGGGGACAGAATTAAATGGATAGGTATGTGCTGGTGTCTGTTGGTCATCAGAAACACCTTCGGGGAGCCTGGTACCTCTGGTCTCAGGGAGAAAGTAAATGAATCTGCCTTCGCTCTCCTCACCTGGCCTTGCTCATGACGTCCTCTCTGCCCAGTATGCCTTTTCCCTTTCTCAGCCGGACAGATTCCTACCAGTCCCCCATCCCTGAGTCTGCTTCCCCTCCTCCATGAAGGCCTTCAGGACTCCCAGTCAGGAGCACCTCCTTCCTCCTTCTAAAGGTATGTTCCTTCCTCTGCTTTGGATTGAGGCCCCAGTCCCCAGGGCAGAACCATCCTCTCTCTCCACAGCCTCCAGGACCTCTGTTCTCGCATTGGCACTGGGTGTTATGAGATTCTGTTTATGAGCCTGTCTCCCTCACGGGACGCGGAGCTCCTCTGAGGGCAGGGGTGAGGACATGGTCACCTGGTGTTCCCAGCGCCAGGGTGGGGCCTGGCATGGAGGAAGTGCTCAAAAGGCCTATTTAAAAGATTTGAGTTGTCATCCCTGCCCTGTTAGTGCTCCTAGAGGCCAGGGGTTTCAGACATTCATGGAACCAAATAAGGGTAATTACAAAGCAACTGCCAGAAACTTGGGGACAAGTGGACATCTGGCACAGGCAAGGGCAACAGAAAGGCTTATCCCAGACCAAGGGGCAGGGCAACTCGTGTACCAATGCAGTGTGAGATGGATGGATGGATAGGTAGATAGATAGATGATAGATAGATAGATAGATAGATGATAGATAGATAGATAGATAGATAGATAGATAGATGATAGATATGATGGATAGGTATAGATAATAGGTGATAGATAAATAGATAGATAGAAAGATAGATAGATAGATGATAGATAGATATGATAGCTGACAGATAAATCAGTATCTTGTGTTCTTCTTTGGACCGGTTTTACTATCTTATTGGTTCCCACATTAGAGTTAAATAAATCTCAGACATCTGCTCACTGTATCTGTGTATGAGAATCGTGCTTTTAACTCTTTGAAAATTGTACTTTGACCCCATTATCTCCATCCACCAAGGAAGTAAACACTGACCAGCCAGATGGGGGGAGAGGAAGGTCAGCAAAGATATAACCAGCATTTAAACTGCCTTCCAGCCTTTGCTCGGCCCGCTCCACACCCTTTGGAGTGTACTTTTTCTCCTGATAATGACTCCCTGGCCCTGGCCTTTAGCCTTGCTCCCTTTCGCCTTTTTGAGCTTATTTTGCTCCGCCCGCTCCACACCCTTTGGAGTGTACTTTCTCTTCTAATAATGGCCCTTGAGCCATTATCTCTACTGCTCGGGCCCGCTTCTGCTTCTTTGAAATGTAGTTTGTCTTCTACTAAAATGTCCTTTTCTGCAACTTAAAAAGAAAAATAAAAAATAAAAAAAAAATAATAAAATGCCTCCCACACTCAGAGGGAGCTGAGGTCCTCAGCCCAGCCTCAGCAATGGGTAGGAAGTTTAGGTAGCATAGGAAGAATCTGAGAATTTGGGGCTTGTGTCCAGGACCACAGGGTACAGTAGCACAAGTGGTGCACTGCACAACTCTGAGTTGCCAGCCCCATAGACTGTGTAGATCACCCCGGCATTGTGCAGCATGGTGTCCCTGATGGTGCTTTGCTTCCCAGGGATCAGCAGGAAGACTGTGGAGCCTCTTGGAAAAAATCGAGGTGACTCTAGCAACATGGCACAGGGGTGGGGTGGGAGACAGAGGGCAGGTTAGCCTGGCTGGCTGAGAAAGGGAAGGAAAAGGTGGACAAGGTATCCTTGAATGTGACAGAAATGTCTCCAAAAGACCAAGTTTTAAACCCAAAGTAACTGATACACCTCAAATTGGCAAGATTATTTTCCTCCGTCAGTGCAAACAGTGGCTTGTAGGCAAATTGAATCCAATGATAGAAAACTAGAGTTACACTCTCATACCCCATACAGGCAACACATACACACTCATGTACAAGACACACATACATGGGTTCACAGATGTACAACACCTCCTCCCCTCCCCCACAGGTCCAAAGCAAGGCTTTGCATCCCCTGGGTGACTCCAGGCAAGTGCTCCCTGCACCCACCATAGAAGCCATGTGGTCCCCTGACACTTGACCAAGCCAAGAAAAACACCAACTCAAAAGCAGAGAGGAAAAAAAAGTAGCGTACCCAGCGTGGAATTCAGTGCAACTATGTCTTTCACGCTGGCTTCTGTTAAAAGGAAATGAACAAACAAATAAAGACAAACAATAAATAAATAAAATGAAATGAAAATAAAAATAGAAGAGACCATCAGAGCCAGCCTGTCTGATATTTACCCTGAATGCTGACCCCGCCACCGTCCCCACCCCTCAGCTCTGGATCCTGAGTCCCCGGGGGCCCACCCTGAGAGCATCCCAGCCCTGGTGGGCAGCCTTCCCAGGCCCCACCAGACCGTCCCACATTGCCCCTCCCCAGTACTGACCCAGGATCACCAGGCCCTCAGGGTCCAGCGAATACTCGGCCTTATAGGGAGCAGGGGCCGAGCTGTTGGCTGTGGACAGCAGCTCCTCCACCAGCAGTGCCCGTACCACCTCGGGGCTCAGCATTGGCTGGCGGTGCTCGGGGATTTGGAGGATGAACCAGAAGAAGCAGGTGAGAGGTCCCTCCCTGAGGCAGGCAGAAGTGAGAGGGGTTGGGGGCGGGGCCTGCAGCCTCCCCTACCCAGCCCCTTGCTCCTGTGGGGAGGACACCAACTGCGGCTCATGCATATTGAGTGCTTACTACCTCCCAGGTACTGCTCTCCACCTTCACGAGGAAGCCTCCTAGCTACCTCTGAGACAGGTGCTCCCCTCATCCCCATTTTACAGGTGAGGAAATTGAGGCACAAGAGGTTAAGTTGTATGCCACAGGCCATGTCAAAAGTGGCAGAGCCAGACCGGAGTGGGGCAGCTAGGCCCCCCTCCACCCACACCCCACTGTGGCTTCACCTAACCTCTGCCGGGCCCTTGCTAAGCACATCACAGCCATTGCCTAGGTAATCCCTACCATATGTCTGTGCCCACTCTACAGATGAGCAAACAAGGTGCAGTGAAGGGAGGTCATGAGCAGGAAGCCAAGTTGCCTCTCCATGCCTCAGTTTCCTCGTTGAAAAAAAGAAACGCGGGCATGGCGTCAGAAGCTGACCGTGTCCTGTCCCCTTCCCTGAGTCTGAGGTTCTAGCCGGGGTGGGTTGGGGGGCCAGGCGACTCACCCAAAGGAGTAGACGGAGCTGGAGTTGTAGTAAGTGCCCAGGCTGGTGCTGGCGATGAGTGCCCTGAGCTAAAAGAGGGGAAACAATAGCCCCCGTGACCCTCTGCACAAGCCCCTCCTTGAGAGGCCCTTTGTCCCTCCAGGCAGAGGAGCCCGTGGGGTAGAGTCTTGCCCGAGGTCACGTTGCGGGTAGTGGCCTCACCAGGAAACAAGCCTCACACCCGCTCTGCTTTCTCTCCTCCCCCTACACTCAGGCACTGACCCCCAACCCCACCCCACCCACCAGCTCTGTCCCCCTCATCAAAAGTCACTCCTCAACTCTGAGAAGCCCCGCTCGGCTCCCGAGTCCCCTTCTCACCCCTAGCCACCAGCCAGGGGGGCTCAGCTGGTTGGCTGTTGCACATGGTCAACTATAGTGCTGATGGCAGGATGGGACGCCGGGGCTGTATGTTCGTAAAGCACTTGGAACAGCATAGCGATCATGTCCACCTTCTCTCATTCCAACCCCACGACAACCCTCCAGACAGGCACTGTTATCATCACCCCACTTTACAGAGGAGGAAGGAGAGCCTCGGGTGGGTCCCCCAGAAGCAGGTCCTGAGTCAAGGATGGGAAGCAAGTGGTTTGTGTGGAAGTGATTCCGGGGAACACCAGTGCGGGGGTGGGAAAGACAGACTGGAGGAGGACAGCCAACACGGCTGTGAAGGAGCCGGGTGGAGCTGTGGGCCGCTGAGGCGCAGTCCAGCAGGGCGCTCTGGGAGACGGTGGGGACATCCTCAGGACTGCCCGCCACCAAGCGCCGGCGGGTGTTTATCCACCCGCTCTGTTTCTCGTGGCTGAGCATTGCTCCTGGGACTAACTCCGCAGCGCTTCCAGCCGGCCCTGCTGGCCATGGTGCAGTCCTGTGGCCTGAGAGTGGAGGTGCTGGCGGTGGGAGAGCATTCTAGTGTCCTGAGCCATTGCCCTGGAGGAAATGGGATGTGGGTGGGCCCTGACAGCATCCTTGCACTGCCCTAACTTTCCCAAGTCAAGCTCCTAGGAAGTGGCACCATCGGGATTTAACCCAAGTGCATTGAATGCCAGAGTCCACTAACATTCCCACCGCCCTATACCACGTCCCCTTCAATTGTGTCTAGAGCAGGCCTCTGCTCCCAGCTTGTCCTCCAGATGGACTGATCAACAGGCTTGACGTTATCAGGCCCCTCCCTTCCCCTTCTCATCCCACATTCCTTCCCCCACATCCCTGCAGTCCTTCCCTACCATCTTCTGGGCTTTGGCAGTTTCACTGCGGAAGGCACTGGACTCCCGGTGGGCAAGGTCCTGGGAGAAGTGGCGATTGAGCACACGGAGGCTTCCTGAGTACACCTGGCTGACCGTCGCCTCTGCCTTGTACCCTGGCCAGGAAGAAACCAGCAGGTTAAACGAGGGAGCCGGTGGGGAAGGCTCCTGTCTTCCTCACGCCTTCTCCTCCGCCCACACCCTCAGCTCAGCTTCCGGCATCGTGGGCCTCCAAGGCACCATCATCATCCTCATCTTTGTCATTATCATCATTCATCATCATCATCCAAAGTTTTTAGTGATAAACTGGCCCCAAGGTGCCAGGGAGGAAAGAACCCCACAGATGGATGGTGCCCCAGAAGCGGACACAGTAATCAGTCCAGGACACAGATGACGTGAAGGCCAGGAAACCCACATGGCCCAGAAGGTCAAGTTCATGGGTGAACACCTGTAGGCATCCTTCTACTCACCTGGCTGTCCAGGTTGCACCTACTCTGTAGGGTATACTAGTAAACCAAGAGAGATGTGCCTCCCCATGAAAAGATGACAGTGGTGGGGAAGATAGATATCATTCCAGAAACCATAAAAAAGGTAGGGCCCAACGATGAGGCGGGCCTTCATGGGTAGGCACCAGGTGCTATTGGGGAGACACAGCAAAGAGACTGGGCCTGGGCTAGGGTGACCCTCCAGCTGAGATAAGAGAACTGGAGAATACCTTGGGAAGAGGGGAGGGAGGAAAATACCCTAAGGGCAGAAGGAATCGCCTGTACAAGGCCCCGAGGCAGAGAGATTGTGGTGAGGGCTGAAAGTCTGCTTGGCGGGAGCCATCAGATAGGAAGTGGGGCACCGAGAGGCTGGGACATCAGCAGGGCAGGATTTTGGTCTTAACCCAATGAACAAGGGAAACCACGAAAGGTTTAAAATCAAGGATGATGTCATCAGATTTCCGTTTTGCAAAGACTGTTTTGGTTGATGTGAAGAGAATAGATTCATAGCCCTGTGTTTATACCCTTATTTATTCTTTTATTCATTCATTCAAAAAATATTGATTGAACACCTACCATGGGTAGGGACTGACCTAGAGCACTTGGAAATATACCAGTAGAACAATGAACAATAAAGAATAAAAACAATGAAAAAAAAAAAACCAAACCCTGCCCTTCAGTGCTTGTAGTCTAGCAAGGAAGACGGACAATAAATAACAAACATTCTGTACAAGAAGTCAGAGGTGTAAGTGTTGTGGAAATCAGGGCTGGGGGTGGGCTGCAACATGGAGGCCAGAGAAGTTGATGGCCTGAGCCATGTGGACGTGAATCTGTAGAAAGGGCCCTCCAGGCAGCGGGACTGGCCGGTGCAAAGGCCCTGAGGCAGGAGCTTGTCTGGTGTGTTTGAGGAACAGCAAAGAGTGAGTGAGGGGAAAGCAGGAGATGAGATGGGGGGATAAGGTCCTGGAGGGCCTCATAAGCCCTGGGAGGACTTCAGTTTCTCTTGAGTGAGATGGGAGCGGTGGGGGGTTTTAAGCAGAGAACTTAAACAATTTCATGTGCTGTTGCATTGAAAACAGGTCTAAGGAGGCAAGGGCAGAAGCAGGGAAACCTGCAGGAGGCCCTGCGGTGGTCCAGGTGAGAGGCGCGGGAGCCTGGACAAGGCTGTGCGATGGGGAGGATGAGAAGAGGTTGAAGTCAGGCTGTATTTTGGAGTTAGAGATGACCAGGTATGCTGGCAAATTGAGGCCTGGATAAAAGAAAGAGAGGAGGAAGTGGGGGAGCCACTGAAAGCATGAAATGGCCCCACTGGGCTGTGGGGGCTCAGGTTTGGAGGGAATGACGGAGCGCTGCTTGTTGAGCCAGGGGGGATCTGAGGTGGCCCTTCAACATCCCGGGGGGGTGGGGGCAGACTTTGTGACCAAGTCGAGCTCAAGGTTAGAAATACAAAAGTGGGAGTCATTGGGGGTATAAAGGGCGCTTAAAGCCAAGGGTACCAGCTGAGACCCTGAAAGAAGTGGGCGGAGGGAGAGAGGAGGAGAGGCCCTCCACCAGCAAAGGACACAGAGGAGAAGCCACCATGACCAGGGGGGAAAGAAAGTGTGGGTGCCTGGGAGCCAAGCGAGGAAAAGGTTTCAAGGAAGAGAGGGTGCAGCACCTGGTCAAGTGCTGCCCATGAGTCAAACGCAATGAGGACGAGGACCAGCCGCTGGATTTAACAATGTGAGGATTGGTGACTTCGACAAGCGCTCTTGGAGCCGGGGGAGCGGCGGGGACCCAGATTGAAAAGGGTACCAGAGAGACAAGGGGTACACAAGTGGAGGCGGCAGCACGTCGAGACAGCTCTTTCAAGGAGGTTGCTGCCAAGGGGAGCAGAGAAATGGGGGACACCAGAGGGACTGGGTGCAGGAGCAATGAGAACACGCCTGACAGAAAATGGTGCTGGAAGAGAGAGGGAGCATTGCTGGAGCCCAGCCACCACGTGAGACCCAGGAGAGCTGGCTTTACAGGACGCAGCGATGGTTCACCTTGGGGAGGGTGGGAGGGCAGAGCCCGTGGGAGCAGCTGGGAGGGTGTGGTGCCAGCATCTAGGGGGCGTCTCTTCTGAGTAGTACCATTTTCTCATTGAAACAGGTGGCAACATGGGTGGGGGTGCAGTAGGCTCGAGGAGAAAGCATAACAGTGTCACCCAGGAAAGCAGGAGAGGGAAAGGACCAGGGACATACAGTTGGGCAGCATCAGGACCCCTGTGCCCAGGGCCCGGTTGCCTTGGGAAGCCAGTCACCGCCCTCTCCTCTCTAGGGCCGCTTCCGGGATCAGGCTTCCACTCACTCTGCGCTTACCCTGCTCCAGCATCACAGGTGCCTTGTCCATCTCCCCTTCCCGACCGACCGGGCAGGGCACATCTCTGATTCGTCCCCTCCCCCCGGTGCCTAGTACCTAGAGCACAGCACGGCCAGGGCGGGAGGAGTGATTCAAGCACATGAAGTGCCTCCTCTATCCTAATCCCTGTGTGGGGCGGGGATTGGCTTCCCCCAGCTGAGGCTTGGGGGCACTCACCCTCTGGGTCCTCAGCCCCATGGAGCCCGCACACCCTGGGGGTGATTTATTCCTGGAGTGTAACCAAGAGAAATTAGACTCATCTGCAAAGAAAGACAATTGGCAGGTGAGTTCCTGGCTGTTCAGCCTGACTGCTCTGTGGTTTACCCTGAAGACTAATTACCCCGCAACCAAGGAGGGCTCAACAACCCCGGGCTATTTGGGGCAGCAGCTTCCTGCTGGTGGTGACATACACACAGCTTCCAGTATCCACCGTGCTGCTCGGCTCTGAGCAGAATCATTACCCACTCTGAGCCGTGGCGGGTGGATCCGCGTCACACATGGGCTTCCTAACAGCATCTGCCGTAGGCCAGCTCCAGACGACCTCGGCCCCCTGTGGAGCTGAGCCTAGGCTGGTCTCCCCATGACCACTCCAAAGCAGGTTTCTGTTCCTTTCCATGGGCCTGAAATTCCACCGTGAGACTTAGCCGGTGAGGATACTATCAATATCTAACTTTTGCAGAGGGTTTCATGGGAAGTTTCTGATTACGTGCCCCTGTCATGGCACCCCAGCCCCTCAGCTTTCTCTGTCTTGGCGCAAGCCATGCTTTATGGTGAGGCAGGACCATCTTTAGAGCCTGACACAGAGCTGGCGTAAAGGAGGTGCTCGGTAATGAATGAGTGAATGAGTCTTCTACAACATACTTGGAGTTTTTTCACAGGTACCATCTAACTTGGTTTACCCATTACTTCCCATAATCAGGAGCTGAAGGAGTGAGGTACAGTCTCCATCACTTTAGAGAAAGACATAGTAGATGCTCAAGAATGTTTATTGAATGAATGAATGAATGAATGAATGTCCAGAAAGATGGACAAATGGACCCAGAACATAGGTCAGTTGCTTCTGGGGCTCCAGGGGACTGATCAAGGGCTGTGATACCAGACGGAGAAGCCCTGAGCTACCCGCTCTGGAGACTACAGGCCTCCCTTTCACTGTGTGTTGAATTCCATGTGTGCCCGAGCTGGCGTATGAAAGCCCTCTGTGTGCATGGTTACCCCTGGACGCCTGAGTCCTATGTCCGCCTCCCCTTCATTCCCATTCATGCTGGGCCCTCAAGACCCAGAGGTGATAGAGCTGTGGTCTCCATCCTAGAAGAGCTCCCAGATGGGGCTCAAGTGAGCAGAGGCACTAACTGATGCCAGGAATCACCAGTATTATTGGGCCTTCCCCTGCAGAGGCAGCTGGCTCCAATCCCCAGGGGCAACCCTGGAGGGCTGCAGGCAAGGGGAAGCTGTGTTAACACTCCTTTGGCTTGTTGGTTCCTATGGGTGCAGCAGCACCCCCATCTCATAGGACAGGAAGGGAGACGCAGAGAAAGGAAGTGCTCGCCCAAGGTCACACAGTGAGTTGCTAGGCATTGCTGAACCTGGAATCCTGGTCTGTCCTGCTGTGGCCCCCCACAACTACCCCAAGTTTTTCCTAGGTGCCTCTCCCGGGCAGGCCCACGTGTTTACCTAGGAAATACCAGAGCAGGAACCCCCCTGAAGCCAGCACGACCAGGGCCAGCCACAGGGGCGCCAGGCGAAGGTAGTCCCGGACTTTTCTCTTGGGGTCCTTAGGGGTCTTGAACATCCCCTCCGGCTCTGCCTCCTCACCATCACCTCCGTCACCCGGCCCGCCAGCCTCCTGGGGGGCCTTGGCCATGGGCATCCTGGCAGGGAAACAGACCGGGGTTAGAAACAGCCTGGCATTTGCAAGGGAGCCTTTGCTGAGTGCCAACGGTACACAGAAGTAAGACAGCCTGCTTTTTGGAGTAAGAGGATCATAACACCAGCTAGTATATAAACAGTGATTGAAAGTGGCCCCTGAGCCAGCTCACGGAGGTGAGCGGCAGACCTGGACTGGCGTGGCTCTGGAACCCTTAACTTTGCACCCAGCCTGTCTGTGGTCAGAGGATAAATGGAAGTTTCAGTGCCGGAACCCCACCCCTAGAAACTGTACCCACAGATGGAACTCAAAAACATGGGGTGTCAACCTCTGTAAACTAGTTCCTCTTGCTTTCGGCTTCCCGTCATTCGAGAGATGCTCTCTCTTCCTCCTGGTTCCCAATAGCAGAGCTTCCTGAAATACGGATGCAATCAACTCGCTTAACCTTCCCCTAGAAGCCCCAGAGCCAAAACTGTGCTGGGCCACGGCCTGTCCTTCAAGGGGTGCTGTCCCTCTTTCTCCCCATCTGCCCAAAAATCTCTTAGGGGCAGAGGAAGGAGGCAAAAACTGATATTCATTTAGTGTCTACATAAGCTATTTCACAGGTATAACCACCTCATCCATTTAATCCTCTGGTCACCCAGGGATGTGGGAACCATCGTCCCTGTGCATTATTCTTTCTCAGGCCCACTCTGTGTGGACACTTTACATGTATTATCTGCTTAAATCTCCAACCAGATTTCAAGGTTCTGTACCCATTAGACAGATGAGGAAACTGAGGCCCAGAGTGTTTTAGCAACAACTCAGTCCACGGTTTTCCTAGCTTTATTTTCCCAGAGTGATTTGAATATCTGGCACTCACTACCAGCCCCATGTTACAGATGAAAAAACTAAAGCCCTGAGAGGCTAAGCCACTCACTCAAGGTCACACAGCAGATACATGGGGGTTTTGTTCAGATGTCTGACTCCCTGCGCCTTCCACTCCTCCAGGCTGCTTCCTGTAAATGAGCTGTTAATGAACAAATCATGATTTCGTAATAACTGATTGTCCTGTCTCTCAGTGCCCAGGTCTGCAGCTCTATCACCAGACCCCTCCAAACCAACTTCTGAATATTGTCTGGCTTCTCAGGCAGGTTTTCCCACAGTGCAGAGAAGGCCCTCCATCCATCTACCCAGCAGCAGAGCAAGCATCCCAGAACACTGAGAAGGTAGTCTCCTCTTACCAAGTGCATAAATGCCACCGTGGCTTTGAAATGCATCCCCAGATGTGTGGGGGTGGGGGGGTTCCTTTGGGCTGTGTCTTGGGTTTTCACAGAGTGGGTTTTCCCAAAATGGGGCCCCTCAATGATGTTCAAAATCATCTCAGCTGGCTACAAGGGGCTCCCTGCCTTCCGCCTGCTCCCTCACTTCCTGCCATTCCTCTTGGCATTGTTCCCAGGCAAGGGTCTCTGGCAGCCAGCCATGGTAACCATCTTGAGCGGCCCCCACCGGATGCAAGGAAAGGAGGAACTGCTGGTGATTTTTGGCTGGGCATGGAACTCCCCTCCGCCCCTACGCAGAGGACATCCAGACGTGTGGGACCAGGCGTCTGGTAAATACACCACAAGGGGTGGGGCAAAGTGTCCACAGCACCCTTGGTGAGAAACGGGCTGTCCTCTGAGAGCTGGGCAGGGTGGCTAGATTGGGGAAAGCCCAGTGATGGCCCAGCTCCTCACCCTCTCTCAGCCCCAGGTCTTCTCCCTCCTCCAGGGGTGGCCACACCCCTGTTTTATGCTTGAATCCGGCTCACCAAAGACCTATTTTGAGATGACTCATAGAGACATGGGGACTCAAGGGCACTGGAAGTGACGATAGTTGACATTTATTTCAACTATTTCCAGTGTTTTGTGTGTCTTGTCTCATGTAAGCTTTATACAGACCCTGTGGAGGTAAGCTCTCTTATTTATTATCCCTGTTTTACAGATGAGAACGTTGAGGCGTAGAGAGGTTGAGCGGCTCGGCCAAGATCACACAGTTGATTAGCAGCAGACCCAGGCTGCAAACCCAAGCGGTTTGCCTTCAGAGTAATGCCCGACTCCTGTGCTCTAGTACCCATCATCAGGGTACTGAGGTGGAAACCACGGTCATGAGGTCTATTGGAGGAGGCATCGAGTAGAGCAGCCCAGGGCAGGGCACTCAGTAGGCCTCTCCCTTCCTCTCCCCCTCCCCCTGACCAGGCCTGCACCCCGTGGATTTTGCCTCCCTCATAAATGCCTCCCACATCCATCTGTGAGGGCTTTGAGCATCACAGAGGAGCCTATTTTCAGAAAACCCACTGTGTAAAAACCCAAGATTAGACACAGCCCAAATGGGGGGTGCTGTTCACCTGGGGTCCCCATTGCCTCCCACCTGGACTTCTAGGGCAGGCAGCCTCTCACCTGAGCTCCTATCTCCTGCTTCAGCACAACCTCCACGTTATCCCCAGGGCATTCCCCTTGCCCACCTCCACCCATTCACCGCTCAGAATCCTCTAATGGCTCCCAGCCACCTCTGACCCCTCGCCAGGGCACCAAGGCCCTCCCTGAGCTGGCTGCCGCCCACCCCTTCTGTAGCCCTAACTTCCGTCATGCATATCACCCTGCCACACTCTCTGCCTGAAGAACTGCCTTAAAGGCGGCTCCAAGGCCACCTGCCTGGCGATGGGTCCCGAGTAAGTCATCCCGTCTCCTGGGCAGCCCTTGGTCAGATCAGCAATATGCCTGGTTTGGGCTTCGTTTGTCTCCCTCACAAGGAACTAGGCCTGTGTCTTTATCACTCCTGGTTCCCTGTAGGATCTATCCCAGGGCCTGCCACACGAATGAATGCTTGATGAAGGAATGAACGCATAGAGCCCCAGGCCTCCAGACTCTCAATGCAGTGCTCTCTCCTACATCTTTCTGCCTCTGGGAAGCAGGACTGCGAGGCGTGGTTGCTGGGTCATGGATGTTGGCCATGGAGTCTTAGATTCAGTTACCCAGACACCTTATTTTTGTTGAGCACCTACTTGATGCCAGGCTCTGCGCTGGGCCCAGGGGGCACATTGGTGAATATAAGAGACCCCATTCCCATCCTCTTGGGGCTGACAGCCCAGTAGGAGATGAACAACTGTGACAATTGACAGGTGTGAAGATGGCCTCACTGCTCTGCCTTTTACCATTATACAGTGGCACCCCCATTGTTTCAAGGGCCCAGTCCATCAGAAAAGTCTGTGGCTCTACCTTCCAAATGCCCCCAGAACCCAACTCTCTTGGTACTACCATGGCTCCCACCATCATCTAAGTCAACATCATTGGTCACCTTGACCCCTGCAATAGCCAGTCATCCAGCCATCTTCAGTATCGAATTCCTGGTCTTTTCACCATGCGACCTGCTCACAAGCCTCACACGGCTCCCATCCACCTAGAACAGAGCCCACAGTCCTTATCAGAGCCCACAAAAGCCTATGTAATTTGGCCCTTTCGCATCTTTCTGTCCTCTCCCTCCCTCTGCTGTAGCCCCACCCAGCTCCTTGCCCAGGCTATCAATATATCAATTATCATGGCCTTTGCATTTGCTGTTCCCTGCCCCCCGAATGTTTTTCCTTCGCGGCCGGCTCCTTGAGCGCCTTCCAGTCTTTGCTCAAATGCCACCTCTGTGGTGAGGCCTTCCCTGACCACTCCTGTTCTCTGCTCCGTTTTTCTCCCAGCACCTCTTGAGACCTAAATTGCATGAGATGCTTCTATGTGCTTTGTCTGTCTCCTCCCTGGCTGTAAGCTGCACAGGAGCAGGAGCTTTATTCTGCTCACCGCTGTGTGCCCTGCTCCAAGAGCAGACGTGGCGCGCCATCATTGCAGTCGAATGAATGAACGCTGAGATGCCAGCTTCTTCCCACATAGCTCCAAGGCGCTGTGCGCATGTGTGGCTGGACCAGCTTCTCCTGCTTCCCCTCTCCCCACGCCCTCTTCTTCCTGTTGTACCCCAGTGACACTGAACTTCTCAGTTAGCAAGTCTAATAATGGAGCTGGTAGAAAACTGTTACGGATCAAGGGCTCTTAGCCAGCTCTTGGGTGAAGAGCATCGCGTGGATTGGTTCTTGAAAGTTCTTGCTTAACGCTTAGCTTTCCCACGCGCGCTTCTTTCCTCCTGGGCTGCCCACCCCCTGGCCTGGCCAGCTCTTAGATGGCCTACACACCTCAGCTCAGCTCTCATCTCCTCTTGAAAGCTCTCCCAGAGGGCCCCAGGAGGGGCGGCTGCCCCCCGAAGTCTCCTGGGCCACCCCCGTTAATGCATAGTTCACCTTGGGGGCATTCTCTCTGTCCCCATGACAGTGAGTCCCTGCAAGCAGGGGCTGGGTATACCCCAATTGCCACAGGGGCCTGATCTGATTGCTTAGACCCCACCCTGGCACCTGTTTCTCACTCCCTTCTGCTCTTCTGACCATCAGAGTATTCTCGGTCTGCCCACTGGGGGCTGAGCTCACTGGGGCAGGCTATCCTCCTCCTCCATGCTAGCCCTGTGCTGGACAGTGCTGAAAACTGTATCCCATCTCAGCCTCCAGCAGCCTGGGGCGTTTGCCTTGCTGTCTCTATCTATCTCATGGTTGGAGAAACTGAGGTCTAGAGAGATGAAATGACTCACTCAAGGTCACTCAGCCAGGGCAGGGCAGAGCTGGGATTCTGATCTAGGACCTTCCAGTGAGGCCATTCGGGCCTAGAGCAAATCCTTGCTATGAGCTACTGGGACTGTGTTCCCAGGTGTGGGGGGAGTGGGTGAACAACATGAACTCACACACAGGTGTACAGATGGAAACATACAGAGGCCCACACACACCAATCCGTGACACAGATTCAAAGATGAACACTCCCACTTCATAAACACTTGTGCACGTACACACACACACACACACACACACACACATACACACACACATTGCCGGCTGCTTTCAACTCTGAGCCTGGGAGCTAAAGGTCTTCTGTTTAGTGCAGCGTGGGGCTCTGGGCTGGTCTCCCACACTGTACAGCCCGGGTAGGGTACTGGGTATGGAGGAGGCAGCATGTCCAGTCCTGAAGAGTAAGGGTGGGGTGCTCAGCCAGCAAATCAGGCTTCTCTGCTGCCTTGTCCCTGCCACAGAGTCCACCAGCCCCACTTAAGCCCAGGCCTCCCAGCACCCAGAACCCACAGTTCCTTCACGGTCCCTGTGCCTGTCCATACACCAGGCCTCACTCCGTCCTGTCCTGCCCCAGCCCCAGCTCTGTGGACACCTCGCCTTCTGCTCACCCAGTTGCTCTCTGGCCGAGGAGGCCCTGCAGACCTGGCCTCAGAGCAAGGCAGATAGCTCAGGTTCCAAGGAGCCAGGCCCAGCTCTCAGAGTGGACACTGTCACCGGGTCATTCATAGATCCTGGTCCCCTGTCCTGGAGGCCCCCACTTACCTTTGGGAGTGGCAAGTGGGTGCCGGGCCTGCACGCAGACCTCACAGCCTCTGTTTGCCCAGGACAAGGTCTCCCCACCTCCACCCGGCCAGCTGGGGCTGGATCAATGGCCCAGAGCCATGGCCGGGGTGTCTGGCCCTTGTCCTCTGTGGCCTGTGGCCCCAGGCTCCATGGGCCTACTGCTGGGTTCAGGACAGCACTGTGACTGTGCTCAGGTAAACAGTCCGGAGGCAAGAGACAGGCAGTGCCCGCCCCGCCCTGCCCCGTGGGCACCCTGGAGGCTGGCGGGCAGGTGCAGGAGATCTGAGCTGTCCCCCGAGGCCCGTTGCCTGGTGACATTCCTGCCTGGTTACAGCCCCTGGTCCTCTAGAGCATGAGGTGGGGGGCCAGGAACTGGGGGCTGTGCTGAGGAGCCTGTGCAGTACATGCAGGGTCTCACACGGGTCTCCTTACCTGGACAGGTGAGACCCGAGGAGCCAGTGGCCCGAGAGAGAAAAGGAGACTGGGCCCATGTGCTCTGGGGACAGGAGAGAAGAGGGTGGAGTGCAGCATGCTGTTTTCTATTAAGCTGGAAATTATTTGAATTTCTACCTGATTCTATAGAGCTATGCTGCCCATTTTGATGGCCACTGGCCCCCTGTGTCTCTGGAGCCCCTGGGGCAAGGTCTGTCTGAACTGAGATGGACTACTGCATGGCTGAGCTACACACCAGGTAGTGCAAACAAAGAATGTCAAATACCTCAATAAGAATTTTTTATATTGATGACAGGTTGAAATGGTAACATATTGGCTATAGTGCGATAAATGAAATATATTGTTAAAATTCATTTCACCTGCTTGGCTTCATATTCTTTCATGTGACTACTAGAACACGGAAATCACAAGTGTGGCAACAAGTAGAACATGGAAATTCACAAATGTGAATTGCAGTGCTAGTGAGCAGAGCTGCGGTAAGAGACGGTGGATCTGACCCCACTGTGCTCCTAAGCACAGGTTGGGCAGACCCAGGGTTTTCTGGTTGTGCACAGGCTGATTGGTATTTGTTGCAATGAGGCCCAAAGTTTAACATCTGAGACCCTGAGTGCTATGACATGTGGGTCCCAGCGCGCGCGTGTGTGTGTGTGTGTGTGTGTGTGTGTGTGTGTGTGTAGTGTGAGGTGTGTGTGCCCAGTGTGTCTGGGCTAGGTCAGCATTGCACAGAGTTGCCAGTGAAGGTAAGGAAAGCTGCCTGTGCAATATCTACCATGTGACACCTCACGCGTGTCACACACACACGCATGTGCATGCTCCTGTATATGCTTTGTAAGGGGGCCTGCTGCGTGCAAGTGTTGGGGGCATATGGGGTCCACATGTGTCCTGAGGGGTGTCCATCAGGAGTAGGAGCCCATGCACAGAGGCGCTGGGTACAAGCTCTGTACAGTGTGTACCATCTCCAGACCAGAAAAGGGCTGGATCAGGGCAGGAGGGTGTCCCATGGGGCTGGTTAGGGGTTCTGGGTGGGGAGCATTTTGCCTCATGTCTCCTATTGCTCAACCCTGCCCAGGGCCCTGCCCATGTGCATAACTCTGACCTGGGACTGAGGACGCCCTCCTTGTCCCACCCTCTACCACCCCAGACCCAGATAATGTTCCTCCTTCCTCCAACCTCCCCTTTTCCCAGGCCCTGGCCCACACCCCATTGCAAACTTTCCAAGGGAGAGGTGCTTGGGATGGGAGTGGGGGTGGCATGCGGGCCAGGTGCAAAGACACCCCAAGCCCTGCCTCTGTACCCCTCCCCATCCTTTGAAAGGCAAACGGCCCAGGCCCCCAGACCAGGAAGGCTTGTAGCTGGACAGTCTGAAATGCAGAAGACCTTGCTCAATCAATGTCCTCTGTACTTGTCGCCTGGCCAGTCATCGATCTATCGGCCACAGTCAGGGGGGAGGGGTTGGCATGAGGGGCCAGCAAAATGGGAAGGGAGGCATTTGAAAGCATGGGCAAGAGTGCCACCAACCCAGGTGTTCAGAGAGCCACGGGTGGGGGACAGCCTGCCACTGAGAGAAGACTTCCTTCTATCAACAGGGCAACTATGTGGCCTGGATACCCTTGTCCCTGCAGCAAAGGGACACACTCACACACAGAGGATGAAGGCCTCAATGCTGCCTAGGCATCAGCATTTCACATCAACACTGCCCCCCTTTGGTCTCCAGGAGCAGAGAAGCTCCCTGGAGGCCAGGCCTCAGTGTGCCCACCACGCTCAGGTGACAAGAATCCAGCCAGAGGTTGGAGAGTCGGAGGATGTGGCCGGAATCCCAGTTCTTGCACTTGATGGTGATATGGCAAGAAATGTCACCTCCCCAAGCTACCATTCTGTCATCTGTGGAATGCGGATGACAAAGCTGGGTTGTTGAAGGTGGAAAGATGGCACAGATATAAATGACAGATGTTGTGCCCGGTACACGGGAGGCCCTTACAAAATGTTAGCTGCCTCTCTTTAATTTAAGGTTTGGATGGAGTTGGGGGTGGGGGCGGGCAGCTGTGCCCTCCCTCCCACTTCACAGCAGCCTTGTGATAATGGCCTTCCAGGTCCTGGCTAATGCTGCAGAGAGCACTCACTATGGGCTAGGCGCTATGCCCATTCGCTTTTCACAACTGTTTCGACAATGTCATTTTTAGCCCCAATTTGCAGAAACCAAGGCCCTGGTGAACTCTGAAGTCAGGACTCCTGGTTTATTAATTACACAAACCTGTATGAAGCATCTACACTGTTCCAGGCGTGTCCTGGGCAGTGGGGACAGGGACATGAAGGAGGCATGTCTGACTTCTGCCCAACAGACCTGGACATTGTCCAGAAGTCCTTAGTTTGGAAAGAAAATAGCTGGCTATTCAACATCCCATTCATAAGACTTTTTAAAAATGAGGTGACGCCAAGAGGGAGGCCACCGGGCCAGCACAAGCCTGACCTCAGCCCTGGTGTCTCCCAGGGGGACAAGTGCTGCCTGCCTTCCGGGAGGCACAAAAAAACTGTCGTGATGCGTTGAACTGTGTCCCCTCAAATTCATATGTGGAAGTCCTAAGCCCCAGTCCCTCCGGAGGTGACCTTATTTGGAAATAAGAGTGCTACAGATGTAATTAGTTAAGGTGAGGTCATACTGGAGTGGATGGGCCCCTAATCCAATATGACGGATGTTGTTATAAAAAGGGGAAATTCGGAGACAGACACGCTCACGGAGAATTCCATGTGAAGATAAAGACGGAGATGAGGGTGATGCTTCTACCAGCCAAGGAAAGCCCAAGATTGCCAGCAAATCACCCGAAGTTAGGAAAGAGGCGTGGAATAGATTCTTCCTCACCTCACGGCCCTCAGAAAGAAGTAACTCTGCTAACACCTTGCATCTTGGATTTCTCACCTCCTGAGCTGTGAGATAAATTTCTGCTGTTGAAGCCACTCGGTTTGTGGTGCTTTGTTATGCAACCCTTTCCCCTCCACCACAAACTAACACAATGCCGAGTGAGCCTATCAGGTAAATGCCACGGCAATGCCTGTTTGCGTGTCCGCTTCCTCCCAGGACCATGTACACAGCAGGTGCTCACAACTGCCCACCAAAGAGGCTGAAGGACCCAGAGAGCTGCCCTTTCATCAGGCCTTCAGGCCGTGCCTTGTCTTAAGCAGTTTCCTTGTTGTCGCTCCCTCCTCACCCCTAGACTGTGAGCCCCATGACGACAAAGTCCTGTCCGTCTTGTCCCCTGCTGGATCTCAGCCTAGAGCTGCACCTGGCACACGGGACAAACAAACGCTGGCTGAGTGAACGAATAACAGTTACTGTCAAGTCCTCCGATGATAATACAGTAAGGCTTTTGAGTTCTGAGCCCCACGCTGGCCCCTTAACAGTAATGCCTCAAGTCCAGGCTTGGGAGTTCCATGTCCCCACTCAGCAGAAGGAGAGACTGAGGTTCTCAGAGGCGAGGTTGACCTGCCCCAGGTCCCATAGCCCATTGCAGGTGGAACAGGAACTCCATTCAGTTCTCTTTGCTGGGAGGTGTATCAGTTTCCTGGGCTGCCATAACAAATTACCATAAACTGGGTGACTTAAAACAATGTATTCTCTCATAGTTCTGGAGGCCAGAACCAAATGTCAGCAGGTCCATTCCCTCTCTCAAGGCTCTAGGAGATAATCCTTCCTTGCCTCTTCCTGGCTTCTGGTAGTTGCCAGCAATCCTTGGCATTTCTTGGCTTGGAGAAGCACCACTCCACTCTCTGCCTCCATCTTCCCCGTGTCTCTGTGCCCAATTTCCTTCTTATAAGGACACCAATCACACTGGCTTCAGAGCCCACCCTATCCAGTATGACCTCATCTTAACTAGCTTACATCTGCAATGACCCTATGTCCAAATAAGGTGACAGTCACAGGTTCCATGTTTTGGGGGAACATTATTCAATCCAGTACAGAGAGTGACGGTACACTTCTGAGGGGATTAGGCTGGGAGACAGCGGGGGAGCTACCTCTCCTAGTCAGCCTGTCCTGTGGGTCAGCCAAGCCTCAGAGCTCAAGGAGGCCATTGTTGGGCAAAGGCGAGTTGGGAGTCCAGCCCACCCTGGAGAACATTCTCTGCTGGCTGAGCCTCTCTCTGAAACCCTCTGGGGAAGTGCGGGGCTCATAGGCTGCAGCGAGAGGATTGCGGGGGAGCGGCTCCGTGTGCTCCAGCCAGATGCTGTCTAGATAGGTGTCTAGGAGGACTGAGATCCTCTCTAGGCTCCAAGGTGGTGTATTAGTTTCCTAGGACCGTCCTAACGAAGTGCCACCAACAGGGTGGCTTAAAACAGCAGAAGTTATTGTCTCACAGTTCTGGGGGCTAGAAGTCCAAGATCAAGGTGTCAGCAGGACCGCGCGCCATCTGAAGTTCAGCTCTAAGGGAGGATCCTTGCTGCCTCTTCCTAGCCGTGGTGGTGGCTGGCAAGCCTTGGCGGCCCTCAGCTTGTGGCCGCTTAACTTCGATCTCTGCCTCTGTGGTCACACGGCCGTCTCCCTCTGTGTCTGTCCCAGTGTCTCCTCTCTTCTTACAAAGACGTGGGTCATAGGTCATATTGGATTAGGGTCTGCCCTAGTGACCTCATCTTATTTACATCTGCAAAGACCCCTATTTCCACATAAGGCCACATTCATAGGTACAGGGGGTTAGGATTTGAGCGTGTGTTTTGGGGGACAAAGTTCATTTATTATAGTTGGCGAGGGAGGCTGGTTATTGACAATGCCGTGGACTGCTCTTTCAAAGGTCCATGTAGCCCTGGGTCCTCAAGTCACTTCTGAAGCGTGTTCTCTCTCTACACCTGAGCTACGACCACTCTCGCTGTCCTCCCACACAAACACAGGGGTAGCCTGCCCCCTTCTCCCTCCTGCAGCCTCTATAGCGGCAGCCTATGCTGGGCCCCAAACCACAGAAAGATATAACTCTTGACTCCCTGTCCTTGAAGGATGCAGCCCAGCCAGGGAAAGACGGACAGTGGGACAGATGGCAGGTGCTCTGTCCTGACAGCACCAGACAGGGCGGGCCCTCAGCAGTACTTAGGGATTCTTCTTAGTGCTTCCAGAAATGGGAACCATCAGGATGGCCTGTCATTGTTTCAAGCATGAGACCTCAGGAGAGTCACTGCCTCGGTGGCCTGTCTTCTCGCATGTATAAAGGGATTCAAGGTCCCTAAGGGCCTCTAGGACCCATATGGAGGCCCTAAGACTGACTTGATCAAATAGCTAACTAGAAACAGGACTGGCTTCACCCTGCAATTAGGAAAATGGCCATTTCACCCATTTTACAGGTGAGAAAAACGAGTCTCAGAGAATAGATGTGACTTGCTGTAGTGAAACAGCCAGGAAGTGGGATTCAAACCCAGGACCCCCTGACTTCAGAATCCACCTGACATCACCTCTTCTGTGTCCTGTCCCTCCTTGCCTCTCCGCCACCCCTGGGCTCCTCACCCCTTCTGTCCTGGGTCCTGGTCTCCGGCCTCTGTCTGCTGGTGACACTGGGGGAGAACTTCTCAGGCCCCTGGCCTGTCCCCTCTCTGCTTTCCCAGCCGGGTGGTCAGGGGGTGGTTTCTGAGCAAGGGCTTGGGGTTTGAAAGGCGCTGTCTCAAGTCATATCGGGGACACAGAATGGAAACTCGGCATGTGTCACTCAGTCTGGCCTCCTCCGCTGTGGGGTCCTAGTAGGAGGGGCTCCCAGAACATATCTGGAGACCGAGCCCCAAGTAGGGGGTTGGAGGGACCCACCCAAGGTCACATAGCAAGGCTGCGGTAGGGTTCTAATTGGAACCCAGTTACCTGGTTCCCAGTCTCGTGCTCTTTCCAGTAGTCTATCCAAAAATAAATTTAAAAAAATAAAATAACAGGGCTGGCCGAGTGGCGCGATGGTTAGGAGCTGGCTTGGGACGCCATAGAGCCCCGGTTCGGATCCCACATATGAGGGCCAGTGACACTGCCCTCCACAGCTAAGATGCTGAACAACAGCTCGACCTGGAGCTGGGCTGCCATGAGTCGCCGGCGACGGTGTAGGCTGCGGCCCCTGTGGCAGTGGGTTGCCATGGGCTACCGTGTGTAGCCAGCAGCCAGCGTGAGCGGCCAGCAGCCGCAGTGAGCGGCCGTCCAGAAGCCGGCGACTGATGTGCCTCGCCCGGGAAGAGCGCAATGATGGTGCCAACTTGGGCCAGTGAAGCAACGTCCTCCACAACTAGACTGAAGAACAACAACAAAAAACGACAGCAACTTGTCTGTTCTCCTTCCCCCAATTCCCCAGCACTGTTCCCACCCCCCCAATTCCCCCCAAAAAATTCCCCCCACCAAAAAAAACATTAAAAAATAATAATAATAAATAAAATAACAGCGCAATATCATTACTATACATGCAAGTCCTTAAGCAAAGAGTTAATAAAAATTTCCAAGGCACACAGAGTGCCGATTTTCAACATATATATAACTTTGGGGGCGGGGGTGGAGCTCAAAATGTTGCAGCCAGAGCTCCTCCCCGACAGGTAGTTCAGTTTGAGGATCCGGCTCTTGCATGCCAAGGGAGCCTGGTCCCTGGCTGGAGCCACAGGAGGGTCTCCAAGGAGCCTCTTTCCGGATGCCCGTCAGAGGAAGCGCCCAGCCCTGCTCAGGCCTGTGGGAGCGCCTCTCTTCCTGGTAACTTGTCGTCAGGGCAGCTGTTCATCCTCGTGGGGTCACAAGAGGTCCTAATGTCTGGGGGCTTGGTCCCTTCTGCCATGTGTTGTGCAAACCCAGATCGTTGGAACCTCTGTGTAACTGTCCCTCCCTCCCTCCCTCTCTTCTTTCCTGCCTCCCTCACCCATTCGTCAATCTACACATTCATTCAACTAACGTCCTGTGGCAGGCGCCAGGATACAGTGATGGATGGGACGGTCAGGGTCAGGGCTGACCCAGGGGCACGGCTGGGCTCAGCGAGCACAGGAGTGGGAGGGTGCACCACCCAGCCCAGCCGAGTTATTGAGACTCGGCCTTTATAATCAATCCCATAGGATGGTTTGCCTTTCCAACTCCTTGTCTATGTGCAGACACATTTTACTTGGCCTACTTGAGTTTCACATTTTTAAAAAATTAGTGGCCGATATTTAAAAATCAAGACACATCATAAAAAGCCGAATTTTCAGCTTCTCTTAAAAATTTAGAAGATCTGGCCTGCCTCCCAACATGGTAATAACCAGTGGTGGCTGCCCTGAGCAATTTCAGTGTGGCACAGACCCCACCACTCCCAACTGTCCCTACACTGTATGGGTGTAAAAGCAGCCTGGGTTCAGGCCCTGACTCCCACACTTCTAAGCCACATCACCTTGGGCTATGTTATTTGATCTTATTGTGCCACTGTTGCCCCATCCAGAAAATGAGACAATACTTGTAAGTGGAAATAAAAAGGGATAAACCATGTGAGAAGCTGACAAGTGTCTGTACCTACTAAGCGCTCACTACATGTCACTGTCATCATTTTCAACACTGCTGCCCCCCCCCCACTCCCTCTGCCCCTCAGTATTTCATCTGAGTTTGGGATCCCAGCAGTAAGGGTTTTCTTGTTAGTTTCATATTTGCATAAAGCACAGCAACAGAATTCCCTTGCTAACTTATTCAGTCCCTGGCTGGTAGCTCTGACCAATGTTGTGGGGGGTGGGGTGGGGGCCTCTTCTATACCTGCTGTTACAAGAGTTGCTGGACCGTTGGCTGGGGCCACCCACTCAAACCCTGGGATTGACCAACACCAAGCCTTGTCCTGTGCAATCTCAACTCTCTCCAATGTCTACTTTGAACAGCGCAGTGCACATAGTAGAAGCTCAATAAATGGGTTAGAATAAATGAGGAATGGGTTGCCTACTGCAGGGTTGGCTACAGAGCATATCACATGAGGCTTTTCCAATCAGTAATTCCTTCAGGTATTTAAAACCGAGATGGGGGAGGAGGACTGCAATGGCAAATTTGCTGGGTCATTTTATCAGAGTGAGTGGGGACACCCTCCCCATCCTTCCACAGGCCACGGAACAGACGGTTCAGCCAGAAGGGAGCTTCCAGATAAAACAGATTCCTCTCCCCAGCACCCTTCACCCAATTTATAGATGAAGAGACTGAGGCTCAAAGGGGACAAGTGGGACAAGTGGGAGGGACTCGGTGCCCTTGGCTGGTGGCAGCTAACGTAGCTGGAGTTGAGAGGTGGGTAGAAGACCCAATAGCTTTCCTTTCACCTTTGTCACATCTCCTGGAATCCCCTCATCAGAGAATCATCCCTTTGGGTGTTTGGATACCCCTAGGGAAGGTCACACCTTAAACCTATAAATTCTCAGACCTATCCAGGTGCCCGGGGGAGACAGACAGTGAGGAGCAGGAGGTTGGCAAGGGCAAGGAGGTGGAGGGAGGGCAATAGAACCCCCACCTGCACCTGTGTGCAGGTCAGCCCCGTCCAAACAGCATCACCAAGACAGCGAGAGCACCTGAGAGGCAAGCCAGCAAGCCAGCTGTTGCCACGTCTGCAGCCCTGGGCTTTCCCTGGTCACAGCCTTGTCCTTGCCTGTCCCATCTCTTTCAAACACTTTGCATACACTCATGTTTGTAATCCTCACATCCTGGTACTTGCCCCTCTCTTACAGATGAGACAAGTGAGGCACAGAGAAGTTCAGGCATTTGCTCAAGGCCACAGCTTGTAGTCACCAGAACCAGGATTTCATCCACACTGCTGAGGTCCAGACTTAGAGCTTTAACCACCGTACCAGCTGCCCCAAGGAGGCTGCAGGTGTCTCAGGGCAGGGCAGAGGGCGCTTTGTCCACTACTGGATCCCAGCACCTAGCACCATGCCCTGAACGTAACAGACCCTTTGGAAATGCATGTTGAGTGAATGAATGAACGTATCTCTAAGAAAAATTCCTCCCTCTCCCAAGAGCCATCCTCAACCAACTATATCCCAAACTAGCTGAGCTGCGGCTGAGCCCCTCTTACTAAAAGCCCCATGCAACGTTCCACTCTCCCTCCCCAGGTTAGGAGCTTTCCCAAGCCAGGCATCTTCAATAAAGGCTCTGGCTGATTTTCTTCCAAGCAGCAAGGAGTGACTGTCAGTTTACTTCTTCGTGCCCTCTATGGTCACTCCCTCCCCCACAGGGCTGGGGGCTTTGCAGACAGGGCAGTCACCAGCCTCCTCTCTGTGACCAGTGCCCGGCATGAGGCCAGGGGCACGGAGGAATGGAAGATGCTGCATCTCCCTCCAGCCCCCCCCCCTGCGTCCTGGCTTCCTGGAATTGTACACTGGGTGCCTCTCTCCCCACTCAGCACTTCCTGCCTTGCTTTCCCACAGCTCTGAGCACCGCCACACCTCCCCGGTGCTGTGACGGGACCATCGAGTGTGTCATACCTGTGGTGGTGGAAAATGTCTCTGAGCGAGCCGGCAAGGGGATGTCCCGGGGCTGTCACAGGGGCCAGGCCCGGGCTGCTGGTGCTGAGCTCAACTTTAATCAACAACCCAACACGCCCTTCGTCTCCAACGACAGTGGCCACGAGACAGTAGGATGTAGGGGTGAGAGCCCAGGGTTCCAGTCCACCCTTCTTGCCCCCTAAATTCACTGTGTGGCCTGGGACACAGCACCATTTTCATGGGACCTCCTGTCCTCATCTGTGACGTAGGACTCAGAGTCTCAATTGTTCTTGTCTTTCTAGGCCACTGAGAGATTTTATGACACACTAGACATGCACACACTTTAAAGGCTATAAAGAGCCAGTCATGTGAATGCTAAAGGCCACCTGGGTTCAAATCCTTGCTTGACTGTGTTCTAGCTGTGTGACCTTGGGCAAGTCATTAGCCACCTTGTGCCTTAGGCTTCTCATCTGTAAAATGGGGTAAGAATAGTTCCTCTCTCCTGACATTGTTGTAAAAGATCAAGTGAGTTAATAACACAGTGTGCTTAGAGCAGAGCCCGATGCACGCTCAGTGCTCCGTAGAGAGACCCCGGAGGTCTGAGGACGTTCTACTGTGGCTTTCACAGGTCCTTGTCCCCACAGCTGTCCCTCCCCCACTACATGTCGATAAAAACTCAAGCTGCCAAACCGTGGCGGCTAGTCTGCAAGCACAATTTCTCCCTCTTCCAAGAGCCATCCTCCACCAACTGCTCCCCAAACCAACTGAAGACGTATTAAGCCTAGAATGTTTCTGGCTGGGTCCTTCTTACGAGTACAACATTCTATCTGCCTTCCTTCCCTAAGTTGGAAGGCTCCTTCACAGCCTTCTCAGGCCTGGTATTTCTGAATAAAGTCTTGTGCTAATGGGGTCTGGCTGATTTTCTTCCACAGCTATTATTATCATCCTTATAGCCCTAGAATTTCATGCAGGGTCTGACTCACAGCACAAAAGATGGTTTTTAGCAGAGGGAACTCAGAAAGGGGCAGCAGGAGGCAGTCATCATCACTACTTGGGAATACTCAAAGGGCCTCCGAGAAACGGCGATGTTTGAGTGGGGTCCCAAGGGATGTGGGGGAGTCTGGGAGTGGGTTGTTTGGGTGTCAGGATGACTTCAAACCCAGGGACCAGCAGATGCCAAAGTAAACGAGTCAGCTGTGGTCCTTGTCCTCCTCTCTCGTCTCCCCTACTCTTGAAGTGAGAGAACGTAGTCCCAGCCACAAGCCGCATTTCGTGTGGCCCCTGAAATGACAGACTAGTAGGGCTAAGAGAGCACTTAGAAATCATCCAATCTGACTATCCCATTCACAGAAGGGGCGGCTGAGGCACGAGAGCAGATGGGACCTGCCTGAGGTCCCCCAGCGCATGGACTATCACATGAAAGGGTTCAGCCACTGACCTGAAAGAAAACAGGCAGTCAGTGGGGGAGCTAAGCAGGGGTGGGGCGTGGCCAGATGTGACCCCGAGCAAGGCCATCCTGGCAGGGCTCAGAGGTACAAAAATTAGAGGGGCAGGTGGCAGGGGCAAGGGGACCAAGGAGGAGGCTGAGCAGGGATTCAATCTAGAAGCGAGGCTGCCGGGTCACAGGGGTGGGGCTGGTTTCAACCAAAACCCCAGTCATGGAATGCGAGCTTTTTTTTTTTTTTCCAAATGGGTTGCCAGAAAGCTTAGAATGGACTTTTGCTTGGTCTTTTCCCCCCAGTTAATGTACTTGTCTCCCATGCAGGCTTGTATATGCAAAGGACCCAAAGTTCTGGAGCTGCATGTACCTGAGTTTGTATCTTGGCCGTATCAACCATCGGCTGCATTTCTTAACCTCTGCGGGCCTCAGTTTCCTAATCAGCAAAATGCGGAACATAACACCTGCCTCACGGGGTCCTTTTCAGGTGAAAAGAGATGATGCTTGGGAAGTGCCCGGCACAGTGTCTGGAACATAAATATTAGTTTTCTTATCCCTTTTTAATGTGCTTCTCAACTATTTTTGGAGTTGTCCAGAAGGCCAATAATTAGGGCGACGGTGGTAGGTTATTCATCCCAGTCATGGTCTGTTTCCACCATGGTTTTCTTGGTACCTGCGGGCCCTGGAAGTTGCTGGGAGTGGGAGCTGGGAGGTGTGGGGAGGGGAGAGCAGAGAGACTGGGGGATTGGGTTGGTGAGGGAACAAATACAGCTCAAGAAATTGGAGATCTGCGAGTCTGAAAGGCCCTCCCACCTCTCCTCCCTTTTCATTTATCCCCCAATCTGCCCTGGGTGCCTCCCGCTGCCCGCTCTGCACCTGGCACCCTAGGCTTCCAGGTCCCCAGCTGCTGCTCCTCTTCAATGCAATCTGAGCCAGACAGGCCTGTCCCTCATTTACTGCTTCCACCCCTCCCAGCTGCTCCCTGCTTGCTCTATCTCTCAAGGCCCACACTCAATCCACTCTGACCCATCAGTCCATCGCCACCTGGTGTAAGGTGGCCCCTTACTCCTCTCACCACCAGCTCAGGTCTCTCATCAGACATGGTGGGGACAGCTGGATTCCCTGGGAGTGCCCGCGCATCGGTTCCCCTCAGCTTCCCAGCCTTCATCATCTCCTCCTGTTTTTCCTGCCTGGAAAATTGGAGGTTCTGCTGTGAAAGAAACCTGAGGGAGTATCTGGTCAAGATGTCACCAGGTGCCAGCCATGATCAATCGGGACCTGACTACAGAGTCTAATGTTGCACCCAAGCTCCAGAAGGAGGGCCACGATCAATTAGCAATGTCTGCCATGCATGCAGCTTTGTAAATACCAGCGATTGCCATCCATGATCTGGTCCAACTTTTCAGAGTCAGGGACACTAAAATAAGATTTTGAAAAATAAAATTATAGTATATATAAAAATCCAGTGCAATTTTTTTTCCCATGAGACCATGTCAGATGGTGCCTAGACACAGGATAAGATAAATCAGACTCCTGTGAGTGAAAAGGATATTTGCTTTACAATCCTTTCGCTTTTCCTCAAGGAGGAAGTCTCCAGTTGGTCCCTACACTTGCTAATCTCCCCTTTAAACTAAGAGACAGAGCAGATTTCCAGCAGGCAATGAACTGAAACATTTCATTGTATTTACTTTTGATAGTTATCTTTTATTTATAGTGAATAACAAAAAGATGTTTCTTTAAATAAAAGTTTTTAAACAAAAAAAGTGACTTGACTTAAAGAAAAATATTAAGGAAACAAAAACAAAGATGGTACACACGGATCATTAAAAAGTACATATATATAACACAAATGACCAGGGCTTGAGCGATGTAAGCCTTCCCAAGAACTCTGCGAAGTAGAAAAACTAACTTGCAGAGAGGTTTCCTAGTTTATCCCAGGACACACAGCCAAGGTCTGGGCGTGGAGCTAGGGTTTGAGGCTCAGGCAAGGGCTGAGGCGCCTTGCAGCCAAGAACACAGGGCACCGATGGCAGGAGGTGGGAGTGAGACCTCTGAGTAATTCAGCTATTCCGCGTTAAGTATCCAAGATTCAAGGCAACCTCCGGAAAAGGGAGTTTATTTTGGACATGAGAAACCTGAGTGAACCGCCAGTAGCCCCCTCAGCAGCAGCAGTCTCTGTATTAGGAGCAGGGACTCAATCCCACTCTAGCCTTTTCCCCATGCCCTCTCTACTTGCGCCTGCGCCCAGGGGCCTCCCTCCCTCCCTGAGTTCAAAGGCCCAAGACTGAGAGAAACCTGATTGGTCAGCTCAGGCCCGGCTTCCCTGATTGGACAGAGCTTCTGTTCCAAGCCCCCTCATAGTTTGCTGGTCAGCCTGCGGTGGGGGGGCTTGTGTCAAGTGCCCAATCAGTTGAGAGCAGGGCCTGCAAATTAAGGCACTGCAGCTCTCCTGGCTCATAGTTGTAAATGCTTTCCTAAGACTCCTCGTTAAGGAGGTAAAGTGTGGCAGACATCACAGGTATGTGTGCTCAGTGCCAGGATAGAGGGAAAAGAAGTGGAGGGATGCTGGGGAGCCCTGAGCAGGGGCTGGGAGCGGGAGGACTGCCATGTGAGGCGATGTCTCTTGCTGGAGCCAGTGTGCTGTAACCTAGTGGGCATGAGGCTTGACCTCAGAAGGGTCAAGGCGTCCAGGGTGCTCCTGGGAGGTGGATGGTGCCCGCTGTAAGAAGCTGGGCGCAGGGAGCCCAGGCAAGGTGGTGCCAGCTGGTTCATTAACCACCCGGGAAACAGGATGGGATGCCAAGTGCACTTTGTCAAAGTGCAGTGAGGTGCCCCTCTGGAGGAGGTGTGCCAGCCCCTGGGCCCCAGAAGAGACCCCTGCAGGGGAGGGAGGAGTAGGAGGAGCCCTGGAGTGGCCTCCCTGTGCCAGCATCAGGACCTGCCACCAGGAGGGGGAGCATCAGCATGTTTATGACTCTGTGAAGCCATTGTGGAAGGATCCCGCCAGTGGCCATCTTACTGGGGGATTTGTGTCCATATCTGGGCCACCGCGTTAAAGATGTGGTAGCCAAGCATTCTGAGGTCATGAGACGCCACGGGGAAGTGACAGGGCCACTTTGTTCAGCTGCCCTGTGACCCTGAGAGCTTATCCGTCCAGCACTGAACCACACGGTTTGGGCACATTAAGGGAAGCAGTGTTCTCTCCAAGGGAAGCTGAACTGGCAGAAGGCTAAGGGGACTTGATCACCTAGATGAGAAAGGACAGGGCACCGCAGGCATAGAGAACGAATGGCATGTGCAAATGTGTGGGGGCGTGAGGGGGCTCCAAGGGGCTCCAGAGGGCTTTGGATAGGGTTCCGCAAGGGAATGACCCAGCATGATGCTGGACGGGGTGAGGGCCAGGCCAAGAAGTGGGGCCGAGGGCAGCGGAGCGTCACGACAGGGTTTTAAACAAGGGCAGCAGAGCTGCGTCTGTTTTGGAAAGAGCGCTCTGGCTGCCCTGTGCAGGGTGCCTGAGAGTGGATGACACTGGGCAGGAAACCCAGTGAGGAGGCTGGGGTGCAGAAGCCTGGAGAACCTCAGGAACGCTCCCCGAGGAGCAGCTGCAGGCTGGAGGGATGTTTCAGAGGCAAAACTCAGGGGATCCCATGATTTATGAGTGTTGGGGGGGGGGTGAAAGTGTCCCCTCCCCCTGCAGTTCCTGACTTGGGCAGTAGGACCAGGGAGCAGCAATTAAGGTTTGGAAGTGAACTGCCGAGTGTGCAGGGGCAGGTTGGGGCCATCCGCTGGAGATATCCACGGGGCAACCGGACACCAAGCGTCTCAGCAGTGGACAAGCCTTGAGGACAGACCGCTCAGCGGAGCTGGAGCAACAGTGGGGGGCCTCCTGCTTCTCAGCCCGGCCGACTTTCTACATGGAGTGAGCTGGGTCCTGATCCTGGAGCTCTTGGAGGGACAAGTAGACATCAGTGTTCAGGGTCAGGCAGGAGGCGGGGGCCCTGACTTGACCTTGCCCAGGGGGTCTGGCCCATGGGAAGCTGGCCCCCTCCCCAGGGCCGGGAGCAGGGGCCTCCTCTCTTGCTTCTCCCAGTGCGTTCTGCAGGGGCGGCTGGAAATCTACCAGGCTAGGGGCTTCTGGAGGGGAAGGCCCCAGGAGTGGGGGGGCCCAGTCTCTGGGGCCTGCCTCCTGTAGGGAGGCGGGCGGCCTCTCTTCACTGGCCCCAGTGCCCCCCAGGGCAGTGTTTGGGGGGCTCGGGCCAACGACGAGATTGGGGGAGAAGAGCAGCAGGTCTTCCCCAGGGGGGAAGGTGCAATAGGCGTGGTCCTCCCCAGGCAGAGGCGGCAGGGGCGGGAGGAGAAACCCCTCGGGTGCCCCAGGCCCGCCCTCGTCGGGGTCCTCGGCGCAGGGGTCATAGGTGAAGTACACCTGGCAGGACTCAATCTCCAGCGCATCCGGGAGGTGGAAGAAGAAATAGCCTTGGTTGGTGAAGCAGCTGGTCAGCGAGTGGCCACTCGTCTCCAGGGAGGGGGAGGGCTCCTTGTCCTGCTGCAGAAGGAGCAGCTGCGTGGCCTTGGCATCCCTGTCCAGCACCTCCAGCGGGGAGATCTCAGGCGCCGGGCCGCTGGGGCTGAAGGAGGATGAGGGGAAAGGCGAGGACAGCCACTTCTGCCAGGAGACAGAACAGAGGAGGGTGAGCGGGGTGCCTCCTCCAGATTCTCAGCAACAACTCCGAACTCCTTCAGCAAGCCAGGCAGGACTGCCCCCTCTGACAAGCCCTCCCCCACCTGCCCACTGGCTTGTGGAAAAACCTCTGGGTCGGCCCAGGGAGGTGCTTGCTTCCCAGCCCCAGCATAGGCCTTCCTGGCTCATTGCAGGTGCTCAGGCAATGCATTGGCTCAATGAGTGACAGCTTACTGAGCACCCGCTACGAGCCTGGCACTGCTCTAGGTACCGGGGACACAGCAAAGGGTAGAATATCAGTGTCTGGTGGGGACTAGTACGAGTGTGTCCCCAAGCAACCCACCAATGCCAAAACAGAAAGGAACTAGGAGCACATCTTGTTCACTTTACAGATGCCCAGAGGTGGTGTTCCCTGGCCCTAAGCACACAGCCAGCTGGTGGCAGAGCTGGGACTCCAGGCTCCCCGCTCACACTACCATGGAGACATCTCTAGTGGGGAGCTAATGTCCCCCCAATTGGCCTCTCCCTCTCAGGGCCCTGCAGCCCTCCCCCCACACACACACACATACACACAGCCTCCCTCCACAGAGAGAGGAAAGTGCCCATCAGAGCACTTCTCAGTTGCTCCAGAGTCCAGAGAGCCCTGGCCAGGAGCGGGGACCTGGCCTCCCGCCTGGCTCTCACTAGCTATGCGAACCTGGGCAGGTCCCTGCAGCTGTATGAGCTAGTCTCCAGCAGTTAGCTGCCTCCCTCCTGCTTCCTCACTGTGGCTGCCAAGGAACTGCCAAGTAAGAAAATGAAGGTAGAAACAGCTGGCCCAGGGTACCGTGCAGACTACGCTGCCAAGGTTTGGGGGGCGGTAGTCCCCCAGGATGGGGTGATAGACTCCTCAGGTGGGTGCGTTTGAGAACCCCAACAGCTCTCAGTCCTGGGAATCTTCAGCAGCTGAACTGTGGTCCCCAGAGTCCAGGGACCAGACCTGATGGTACTCCTGTGCCCAGCACAGAGTCAGGGAGCCAATCAATCTAAGTCAGATGAATTAACAGACCAGTAGAGACATGGCCTGGTCTCCCTTCCCAGAGTGAGTTCCCGGGGCTGAGCTAGGTGTTCTACAGACACACGCACACACGCATGCACGGCCCCCTCCCCCAAACCAGGAGTTTGTGTTACAGGAGAAAAAGCCAGAGTAAGAGAGACACTAGGGCAAACTGAGGTTGGCGAGGAAAGGTAGCCAGTTAGGGGAGAGGGAAGGAGTGCAGGTCGGGTGAGGTCCCGACACTAGAAGAGGCAGTGGAGGGCAGGGCCAGGCAGCGGCCTTGAGCCTGCGACCAGTGCTGGTGTGCCAGGCCTCCCTGGGCCCCCTGGGGGGAGGGCGTCAGCCACTTCCTGGCCTGGGCCTCCATCCATGATGCCCTGAAGTGAGGGGTGGGGAGCACACTCACACCCTCACACTCATTCCCAGGTCCCATGGACAGGGCATGGGCCTTGTGGCCCCGCAGCCAAGGGTCCTGGGGTAGAGAGAGAGAAGCAGGCCTTCCACACAGATGCAGAGGGTGGGGGATCCCTCCGGGCCAGACCCAACCCCCAACCACATGTTGTGACCCCAGGGCCTCCTCTACACAGGAGGCCTGGGGCAGGCATCTAGACCTGGGGATGGCCTCGTGGGAAGATGGGGTGGTTTGCAGCTGTCTAGGAAGCACCCTACTTCTACCTCAAAATGTCCTAGGCCCATAAAATCAGGAAGACTTAAAGCTGTGAGAGGACTGAGGATGCATCTAGTGCAGCCTCCAACCAGTTCCAATGTAGAATCCCTTCAACTATGTTTCTGACACATAATCAGCCAAGGCTTGCTTGTATACCTCTGTTGATGGGGAACTCACTACCTGTAGGGCTGAAGGAGGAATTTTAGGGAGCTACATGTCCCTGCATCGAGAAGACTGTAGGTAAGATAGCCCCAGTTTGGAAGTTTTCCAAAGAATTCCAGAAGGGGCCTTGACCAGCCCTGATAGAGAACTCCAAAGCCAGCCCGTGACAGCTCTGGTCCAGTATGGCTTTCCAGTCCCTCAGCACTCCTCCTGACCTCCCTCCACCCCACCTCATCCCCTCCCCCACAAATCTAGGGAGCCTGGGGCAGGGCGAGGGGGAGGTAGGGTGGTAGAAGCAGCCCACCACATCCCTCATCCCCCTTGAAGCTTCCTTCCTGAAGTGGGTGTGGGCTGGGGGAGGGGAGACAACTGAACTTTAAATGATGTTCGGAGTGATACTATTGTATGTGCCCGCGCTTTCAAAATGAATCTGTGTTTTGTAGCTAGAAGTGACTAGAGGACTTGTTAGCATGTGTGATCAGTTATGGAACCTGCCCAGAGATTCTTTGCAGGGGCAGAGGGAGCACTCTCCCCACAGAGAAAGCCTGTGCTCTGCGGTATGGGGAGAACGTTCCTGGCAAGACCCGCTCAGTCCACAGGCTGGTGACGGTAATTCTAGCTAGGGCCCCCTGAGCACTGACCGTGTGGTGCCTGGCAACGTTCTCGGGGCCATGCACATAGTAACACTAGGTTCCTCCTCATTTTACAGGTGAGGAAACTGAGGCACAGAGAGGTACTATAACTTGCGCCAGGTCACACAGCCAGGAAGTGGTGGAGTCGGGATTTGAACCCAGGCGGTCTGGCTCACACAGGAGGCGTCAGTCAGCCTGAGAACGCTGGTGCCAGAGCTGGGGAAAGGGGCCCGCCCCCGCCCCAGAGGCTGCTCACTTCAGCACTGGTCTGCTCTCACACAGTGCACACCCCTCCTGCACCACCTCCCCGCCCACCGGCGCCACTGCCACGCTCTGGCCAGCCCGTGTCAGCTGCCCACTTCCAGCCTCCTACCTGGAAATCTCCTCCATGCTCTGAGCTCAGCTGGGAAAAGAACTCTGAGGGGTCTGGGATGTGACACTTCAGAATCTTCTTCAACCTTAACAAGGGAGAGGGAAGGGGGGTGAGAAGGGAAGGGGACCGCAGTGTCCTGCCATCAGCCCACAGCTCTGAGGGCAGGGCACGGAGCCACTCCACATTCGCTCGTTTATTCAGTCAACACCGATTGAATAGCCAGTAAGGGAGGATCATGTGCTGGGTGCTGGGGACACAAGAATGGCCGGCCGAGAAGGTCCCTGCTCTCAAGGAGCTGACATTCTAATGGGGAGACAGAACCAAGTGTCCAACATTACCATTCATTCTGCAGAGACAAAGAGCAGACTGTTACGGAAGAGAAGAATGTGGAGGTGGGGGACTGCATGAATCAGAGCGGTCAGGGACAAGGATGACTGGAGCAGAATGAACCAGCAGGAGGGAGGTAAGAGGGGCCAGATTGTGTGCCTCCCAGTCAGGGCTGTCATGGATGGTGGTTCAAGTTGTGCACTGCCCAAGAGTACCTGGTTTGGGGGCTGGTGAGTGGGGGCTGAATTCCAACCCATGTTCTGCTTGTCAAGCTAAATGCCCCAGCCTCTAGGCCCCAGAATGCCTGGTTGTTGCCCACATGACCTGCCCAGGCTCAGGTCAGCCCTCACCCACCTCCCTTACGGTCTCTGACCACACCTTCCTCCCTGCACTCTCAGTTTCTAGAAGGCTTGTCCCTCCTTCCCACCCAGGGCCTTTGCACGTGCTATTTCTTCTTCCCGGGATGCACTCCCTAGCTCCTCCCCTTCCCCCCCTCCCCCCCTCAAGTCCTGCCTGGTTAGCTCCTCCTTCGGATTGCAAGAGAATCATCACTTCCTCAGGGAAGTTCCCCCGACCACCCCTCAGCCAAGGTTCCTCTCCCTGTAGTCTGCTTCCAATATACATGATACCTTCCTTCACCATGCTAACCACAGCGTGTCATTATATATGTGTATGACTAGTGAACATCTGCCTTCCCCCATGGGACTGTGAGCTCCAGGAAGTTGGGACCATGTGCATATGGCTAGCCCTTGCGTTCCCAGCACTCAGCGCTGTACCTGGCACTGAGCTGAGCTCAGTAAATAAAAGAAGAAATGAACGATTGCCCAGACCCAGATAGACCCACGAGGACCCCCACACACAGGCAGCTAGTGAGTGCACACACACACGTGTGCACACACACACTCAACTCCTGAAAGTGATGCTCTGGGCAGGGCCCCCCTGGGGCCCTCCCTTCCCTGCTTCCCTCAGGCTGGTTCCATGGGGTTCCATCTTTGGGGGTGGGTCATAGGGAAAGGCCAGCTGTTGGGCAGGGAGGACTCCTGGGAGGGCAGAGGGAGCACTGCTGTGTCTGAGCAGGGGGCTCAGCTCAGAACTTGACCCGGCAAGGGGTGTGTGTGTATGAGAGATGGGAGCACGCAGGACAAATGGGGATTGCTCTTACCACGGCCCGAGGTACCGGCAGCTGGTCAGCAGGTAGACTAAGATGAGGAAGCCGAAGGCACCGCTGAGGCCCACCATGGTGTGGCCCAACCAAGAGAGGCCCTGGGTCTCCTTCCCCAGGGCTGCCAACGGATGGGAAGAGAAGCGGGGAGAGAGGTTACAGAAGTACCCCAGCTCACCCGGCTCACTCCAGCATCCTGCTACCCCCACCCTGGTGCTGAGGGGTAGGCTGACTTCTGACCTAAGACCTTCCCAGCTTCCCAGCTGGTCCAGCAGACCTACTGTGTGCCAGGCCGACATGGGGCACTGCATGCTTTCGTCACAGCAGCCCTGCCTCAGCATCATGGTACCCACTCTACAGATGAGTAAACTGAGGCTGAAAGGTGAAAGTCCACCCCCGACCCTGGCAGAAACCAGGAATTGAGGTTTCAGGGTAGAGAAAGTAGAAAGAGCATCTCTGGCCTCCCCATTAACTCACAAAGCCGTGGGCAAGTCTCATCTGCTCACTGAGTCCCTGTTCCCATGGGTGAAACTCTGCCCACGCCGACCACCATGCAGGGTCACACCAAGTGAGCTGATGATGACAGACGGGCACGGCGGCCCCAGACCCCAGCCTCCCCTACCAGCTGCTCCCAGAGCAACACCCCAGCTACACCCTGCTGTCCTAGCTCCATCCCCACCCCTGCTGTCCACCAGTACCTGCAGGCCTCGTCCTGAAGGCCAGGGGCTGGCTCCAGGGGCTCCAAACTGTGAAGTTGCCTCGCTGGGGCCTGACCCGCACTTGAAGCTCATACAGGGTGTCCGGAAGGAGCGTCTCCAGGTGGATCCATTGCTGGTTCTGCCTGAGGGTCAGCGGGCGAGCCTCCTGGGACAGAGATAGGGCTCTCAGGGAGAAGGGCCCCTACCACCCACGTCACCTCCCATGGCAGGGCTGGCTGGAAGGCTGAGCAAAGCAGCACCTCCCCTTCTCCCCTCCTCCACACCCACCCCATCCTCCCAAAGGGCTCCCTGACACCCCAGTTGCTGGGACCCAACCCCAGGGTCATCCTAAACCCTTCCCTCTCCCTCATCGTCTCCATCCAATCAGCTGTTTCCGCCTCCAGAACCTATTGTAGACCCTTCCTCCTTCTCTCCTCTCCTCCCCGCTCCAGGTCTGAGCTCCCACCTCCTCTCAGGCCTGAGGCTGGTCTCCCTGCTTCCACCGCACTCTCTACAGTCCGTTCTCCACACAACCAGAAAGGGATTTGTCCACAGACCACTCCCACCCCTGCATCTCTCTTTTTGCCTTTTTCCGGTTCCCCACACACCCAGGCAGTGTCTTGCTTTTGCAGTGGCGGCTTCCTCCGTTTGGAAAACCCTCCCCACATCTTTGCAGGGTCAGCTCCTCCTTGACCCTCAGATCTTTGAGCAGCTGAGTCTGTAGTAGCCTGTCCCAGTCCCTCTCAGATGCATTATCCCGTTTCGTTTTCTTGATAGCATTTATCAATATCCCACAGTCTCCCGTTGCTTGCCAACTACCTGTCCCCCCACTCACCCCATGTGAGTTTCCTGAGAGCAGGAAACCTATCAGTCTTGCCCTCCACTCTCTCCCTAGGATTCAGCACATAGTAGGTATTCACTAAATGTTTGTTGAATGACTGAACGAGCGAATAAAGGAATGAGTGAATGAGTAAGGACAGACCCCTGTCGACCTGGACCACACTGGATTTGAAGAGTGGAGAGGTGGCATCCCAGGGCCTCTGAAATCTCACAGAGAGGTCAGTCACCTGCCTCTTACTACGGAAATCTAACCCTGGAGGCCCTGGGTTATCAGGGAGCAAGTGAAGGAAGGGGGAGGCGGGAGCAGGCAGTACAGAGGAGCAGCAGGGGCTGCCTGGGGGCTGCTGTAGCTTTGCTGCGATGCAAGATGGACACGGTGACCAGGACAGGAAGGAGGAATCAGGGCAGGTCAGACTGGGCCATGTACTCACCTCCCAGGTTTGGTCTGGGGACCTTTTCCGGACCTCAAACTCCAGGTATCTTTCAATGTAATGGGAGGACTGGGAGACGTTCCAGGTTATATTGCATCTGTGGGTCCCTATATGGGTGACTTGGAGGGAGTCGGGGGCCATCAGGCGAACTGGAGGCAGGAGACAGGAAGGGAGAGCAAGCTTTGGGAACGCTGGGTCATCATGACGCTGAGATGACAAAGCTGAAACGTGCTCCAACCTCCGCCTTTGCACCTGCTGTTCCTCCCTCCCGACATGCCCTTCCCAGGTCCACAGGTCACCTCTCTAAAATCACCTATTGAGAAAAGCCTTCCCCAGCCACCTGCCACTCACTATCTGCCTCACCTGAGTTATTTTCCTTTCTAGCGCTCATCACTACCTGACATATTAAATACCCACTTTTGGTTCTTTAGTCACTGTCTTCCCCCACCAGACTGTGAGCTCACTGAGGGCAGGGACTTTGTTCTGTCCTGTGTCCTTGGTGCCTGGGACATTGCTTGGCATGTACTAAGCACGGAATTAAATATCTGCTGAATGAGTGAGTCAGGGCAGCCTTTCTCTGCACACAGAAATGACCTAAGAGTTTTACATCGATCATCTTTTATGTAATGTAATCTCATTAATCTTATATGAGTATAAGATGTTATGATTCTGAAGTTAAATTGATCTAAGTTTTTATAATTCTGAGACTCTGTAGAATTCCATGAATAACAATAAGCGAGTGTTGATTGAGTGTGGTGCTAAGCAGTTTCTGAGTCTTGGCTCATAGACTCCTTACAGCAACCATGTATAGCAGGTAACTGATTATCCCCCATTTTATAGATGAGGAAACCGAGGCTGACATGTTCAAAGATCTGCCAGTCAGGTCATACCTTAAGGCAGGGTTGCATTTAGCACCCTACCTGGATCTCACCCTCTGTTCCACCTCTTCCATAGAGATGGACCCCAAGTTCTGGGGGAGGTGGGAAGGGCTGGGGGTGGGACCAGGCACTCAGTCATCATTCAACAAACCTTCCCAGAGCACCGGCCAGATCAGACCTGGAGCTGAGCACTCAGAATGGAGACATAGGGGTAGCAGCAAATCTGCTCTCAGTGAGCTCACAGCTCAGTGAGGGAGGCACACCTATCATCAGGCAGTGATGACGTTGGGCATGAACACCCTTAAAGAGGAGGTACAAAGGGCTGGGAGAATCTAGGAAAGCTTCCTGGAGGAGGTGACTCTTCACCAAGCCTTGAGGGTGGATGGGAATTTTCCATGTAGAAAGAGCCTTCCAGGGCCGGCTGAGTGGCGCGATGGTTAAGAACTGGCTTGGGATGCCAGAGGGCCCCGGTTCGGATCCCACATATGAGGGCCAGTGACACTGCCCTCTACAGCTAAGATGCTGAACAACAGCTCAACCTGGAGCTGGGCTGCCGTGAGTCGCTGGCTACGGTGTAGGCTGCAGCCCTTGTGGCAGTGGGTTGCCATGGGCTACCGTGTGTAGCCAGCAGCCAGCGTGAGCGGCCAGCAGCCGCCGTGAGCGGCCGTTCAGAAGCTGGCAACTGATCTGCCTCGCCCGGGAAGAGCGCAATGATGGTGCCAACTTGGGCCAGTGAAGCAACGTCCTCCACAACTAGACTGAAGAACAAAACGACAGCAACTTGTCTGTTTCCCTTCCTCCAATTCCCCAGCACTGTTCCCATCCCCCCAATTCCCCAATAAAAATCTTTAAAAAAAAAAGAAAGAGCCTTCCAGGCGATGTGACCAGCACGTGCAAGAGCTCAGAGGTATGGCTGGGCAAGTTGTGTTTGGAGAACTGGTCTTGGGTGTGGCAGGAATAGAGGCCACAGGAAGAGCTTGCTGGAGAGGAAAACCAGGTGGGATCCCGAGCAGCCTTGAATGCCAGGGTAAAGAGCAAGGACTGCACCCTGAGGGCGGAGTGCAGTGAGCGGGTCAGATGTGTGTGTGGAAGCTCATGAAGAGACAGCAGAACAGTGCGATCCCAGAGAAATGACAGGGAAGGAGGTCCCTACCCCCAACCCCAGCCCCACCCTGGGTCGTCACTCACTGTTCTCAAAGGGATGGAAGTGCTGTGTCATTACCATCTTCCACGTCTTCCCTTGGAGGCACTTCACACTGATGTGGACGATGTCCGCTGAGGTCAGTTTCTGAGACTGCAAGTGAAGGGGTAGGGATGTTGCTACCAACAGCTGGCAGGGGAAAGCCATCGGGAGGGGGACGGGAGAAGGACAGGAGGAAGACCAAGACTGCAACCGTTGGAGCCCCACCACACACCCACATTGTCTGAAGTACACTTTTTCTGTAAAGGGTCAGGTAGTAAATATTTTTGGCTTTGCAGGTCATATGGTCTCTGTTACAACTGCTCAGTTCTGCAACAGACGACATGTAAGAGAATGAGTGTGGCTATGTGCCAATAAAACTTTATTTACAAAACAGACAGCAGGTTGCATTTGGCCCATGGGCCCCATTAGTTTGTCAACCCCTTATCTAAAGTGAAGTGAGCTGTCTTGGGAGGAAGGGAGTTCCCTGTCACAAGAGGTGTGCAAGTGGGATGAGCCCCCAAGAAGACGCAGGGCTGGAGCTGTACCTGTGTAATAGCTTTGAGTCTGAGAGCCCCCCGTATCCCATTTCTCCCCATACCCTAACTTTTCTGGAAGGAAATGTCCAGGTATTGAGCATCTACGGGCAGGAACTTCTCAGCAGCATTAGCCATTCTCTGGCTGATTCTCACAGCCGTTCATCCCACACTGCATGTGAGAAACCTGAGGCTCAGGTTGGTTAAGAGACTTGCCCAAAGTCATGCATCTGAACCCAGGTTCAAACCCATGCTCTGTGTCGACAGCCCCACAGAGACTGCAGCCCTGGCCCATCACGCCCAACGGAGGACTGCCAAGTGAGCATCTTATGGTGGCCACCGCCCCGTGCAGAGGGCAGCCCTGCGGGGCCTGCAGGAGGAAGGTCTAGTGCAGGCCCCATGAGGATCTGTGCTCTGGGGCCTAAGGTGCTGTTTGCAGATCCAGGACCCAGGGCTCAGTCCTTCTGACCTGCTGCGGGGCTCACTAGGAGCAAGCCTGGAACCTGATTATCAGTCCCCAGAGCTGGGAACAATTCCTCCCTCTGTACCCCAAGGACTCTGCCCCAGCCTTTTTCCAGCTTCTAAGGGGGCCAGATTTTCCCAGATAATAATAGTATTATATTATTATTGTTACTGTTATTACTGTTGTTATAAAGATGCCAATAATATATTCTGTTGCGCACTTAGTCTGACAGGTACTCTTCTAAGCATTTTACATATAGTATCTCATTTAATTCTCTCAACACCCTATGCAACAGGCACTATGACTATTCTCATCCTACAACTGAGGCGACTGAAGCACAGAGAGGCTTAGGGACTTGCCTAAGGTCACACAGTTAGGAAAGTCACACGGCTAGGTGGGGCCAGGATCTGAAGCGAGACCGCCTGCCGAGCTCTTGGAGACAGGCATGCAGCCTGTGCCTTTATCACCTACACATAAGCCCATCTCCACTCCCTCCTGCCCCTTGAGAATGCATATAACCTGATGATAGTTGGAAAATGTGGTCTGGGCATCCCTGGTGCCCGCTGCAGCCAAGGAGGGTTTGATGGACAATAATCTGATGTACAACCATATGGACACGGCTACATGCCCTTTGAGAGGCAGCCTGGGGCCATGGCGAAAGGTCCGGGTGGGAGTCTCACAGACCTGGGTTCAATCCCAGCTCTGCTATTCTCTGGCTATGTGACCGTGGGCAGGGACCACACCTCTCTGAGCCTCAATTTCCTCATCCGTTAAGGAGACAATGCTGGTGACCACCCAGGGTCATAGGGGTCCACTGACGATCGTGCCAAGGGCCTGCTCTACCCTGGGTGGTGTTCCAAGTGCTTCAACGCTCGGATCAACCCTACAGGTAGGTACCAGCATCATTCTCATTTTATAGGAGGTGAGACTGGGACACAGAAGCCGTCCAACATCACCCAGCTGGTGTGCAGTGAAGCCGGGGCTAGAACCCAGACTGTTACGCTCTGGGATCCACACTCCTGACCCCACACCACCCTGCACTTGCTACGTCCTCGATCAGAGTTGGATGTGTGGTTATTACTATCACTGGGTACTCTCCCCGCTTGAGGAGGAGGGCAGTGGTGTCACAGGACCCACAGCATGGCGGAGCATGGGGGACAGTGGATGCAGGGGCAGAATGTGAGCCTCACACCCCATGGATCTGTTGCTCCTGGGTCAGGTCTGAGTCCTGGCCTTTGGATACTGCCCTCCTTCCATCCGCCTCCCAGCCCCAGGCAGCCCACACTACCACAGCTTGCTGGCCATTGGGCTGGCTGGGCCCCAGCTCCTCTCCTGGGAGGACACCCCTTGGCACCTACCGTCCCCCTGGGCCTCTCTCCTCAACTACAGATACTCACATTTAGGGGTCCAAGGATCAGGTTGCACGCCCAGGATGCCAGCCCCACTGAGCTCAGCTCACAGGATTTGTTCCAGGGCCTTTCAAGGAAAAAGGACCTCCTTAGAAAAAAAGTAGGGACCCAAGTTGGCCCCTGGGATGGTCCCCCATGCAGTGAGGTCAGTCTGTGCAAGTCAGCCGTGCCAACCTCACAGGGGGTGCTAATTCCCCCACCTGCTCCACCTTCACTCATAAGCACCATCTTCTGCCCTCCCCACCTGAGCCTGGCCCACAGCAGCCAGAGGGATCTTCTAGAAACAAACCAGTTCAGGACACTGAGCCTCCCTACCTGAAGCCCTGTGAAGTCTTCCCATGGGGCTTGACTGGGCCTTGGGAGCCCCTGTGGAATCACCACCCACAGGAGCCGGGGCCAAAGCCACCTTCGCTGCTCCCACCAGGATGTTTGTATCACAGCAATCCGTTCATCAACTCCCACCCACCACCCCTCAAAATCCGCAACCACATCCCTGTCCCCTGTCCCCACAGCTGCCCTAAGGGTCTCTCAAAATCCCAAGTTACTTACAAAACTTGGGGAGCCCCCTTTCTTCCCCGCCCCCCTTGCCTCTAAAGTCAAGTCCAGCCTCAGCACAACAGGCTTGAAGCCCCTTGTCCCCAGTTGGCCTTGTCCAGCTCATCTGTAGCCTGGACCCCCACGCCCCACTCCCACCCAGGTTCCAAGAGCCTAAATATCTGATTCCCACATTTTCCAGACTTCTGTGATACCAAAGGTCTGTGCATTCTATTCGTCCAAGGTTCTCGAAGCACAGACGTCTCGGAGTCTGCGAGTTAGGATTCCAAGAATCTAAATGTCAGTGATGGTAAGATCCCACAGTCCTGAGATTGTGCGGTTTTGCCAGCCGACCCCACACTCACCGTTTATCCGGCTGGGCGTGGATCCGGCACGATGTGTTCTGCAGGCTCCCATGCCGGCTCCAGACACAGGAGATGTTGGCTCTCGAGTTGTAGAAGCATGTGAGCTTGGAAGCCTCTGCTGGCAAGACGAGGCATAAGTGGCTGCAGGGTACCCACGGCCCTCCCCAGTGGCTTGCCCACCACCCCTGCTCCTACCAGATGAGGAGGTAAGCAACCCTGGTGGGCAGAGAAGGGGTTAGTGGGCCCGTTTCAGAGAACAAAACAGCCCCATAGCCTGCAAGGTCCCCACAGGCAGGCTGAAGCAGGGCAGGAATGAGAAGCCAGCATCTCCCTGTGGCCTAGAGAGGCGTGTGGATACAGTGCGGGCAGGATGGAGGGCGAAGGGGGAAGGTTGGTACCTGGTCTCTGGTCCTATTGCCCCTGCCTCCCTCCTGCCTGCCTCCTGCCCCTGATGATGAACCTTCTGCCAAGAAGAAAGGGTCCCAGGAGGGCTGTAGAAGGGCCTTGGCCTCCTCCCCGAGGGAAAGTAACATTGTGCAGAGATGCCAGTGTCCTCACCGTTCGCTGCTGTGGACGCCTGAGGGATGTCCAGGGATAGGAGGAAGACAAGGAGGGACAGACACCAGGACAGAGCAGGAGCCGCCATCACATCCACAGGTGGAGGCTGGGGAAAGGAGCCCTGGAGGAAGGAAGAGGGGGAGCTAGCAAAAGTGAACACCCACCCATGTCTCTCACCACCCCAGGGGCAGGCTGGCCCTGCTCCTCGCAGGGCGCGCAGGTCCGCTCTCCACCACGTAACATAGTCCAGCCTCAGGGCCTTTGCACCTGCTGGTCGCACTGCCCCACACATGCTCATCCACTTCCTTCAGAGATTCAGAGGCCCACATATTGTGATTGCTGAAGGGGCTCTCTGAGTAAGCCCAACCCCTTGTTCAAAATTGGAAAAGCAGGCTCAGGATGGCGAGAGATTTACTTAGGTCCACCTAGGGAGGCCAGCACAGAGCTGGGATTAGAGACCACCTCCTCTCTACCCTGCTGCCCCCTTAATGACACCAAAACCACGTGTTCTATATGCCAGGCTCTGTTTTAAACTCTTTAAATGCAGCAATGAGAGCATGTATTAGAGATACTCTTATTATCCCCATTCTCAGATGAGGAAACTGAGGCACAGAGAGGTGAAGCAAGTTACCCAAGGCCACACAGCTGGTAAGAGGCAGATGTGGGTCTGAGCCAGGACAGACGGCCCAGAGCCCAGGCAGGGCTCCCTCCTGTAACTTCTCTGGCTGTATCTTCCTACCCACTGAGACAGTTCTCATGATCAGAAATCATGTACTGATGACCTCAGAACAATGCTTATACTGTGTGCTGAGCACTCATGTTTGCCAAGCGCTTTGCGTACCCTGGCGGTGGGGAAGTGCTTGTATTATCCCCTTACACGGGTGAGGAAACCAAGGCCACAAGTCATAACTCGCCCAAGGTCACATGGGCAGAAGAGGCAGCGCTGGGATCCAATGCCCAGGCTCCATGCCAAGGCCCGTTCTCTCATGCCATTTCACCTTGCCCAGCCCGTCCCAGGCACTGGTCCCAGAGACAAAGCCAACAACCTTCCTGCCCTGGGGGTCAGGGTCCACATGAGCACAGACCCACTGGTGGCGTCTGGCCTGGGCACGGGAAGGAGCCCAGAGGGGTACCCATGGACTCCTCCTTACCCGGCCCACCAGCCCCACAGGAAGGTGAGCTCCCCAGGATGGGGCTGGTTGCCTCTTTCTTGGACCCCCAAATAACACAGGGTTGGAACCCCAAAGGGTGCAGAGTCCAGCAAAAAGGCTCCCAGCAAGCCCCCCTGTTCTCCATAGTCATCCGATCACGACCCTGGGGCATAGGCACTGTCTATCTTCTGGAGGGTGTCCCCCGGGTTCAGGCCACAGCCAACAGGCAACCCCATGCCCAGGACAGGACCTGGCACAAAGCCCCAGGGTGAGAGGAGGTGGGGGGGGCAAAGGCATGCAAGACTGCAGGAAGGTCAGAGACAAACCTCAGCCCCAGCAGCGGGGAGCCTGGGGAGAGGAAAAGTACAGTAACAGACATCAAGAGGCCAAAGTACACGGAGGAGGGTGAGGAGGGGCAGACACCGGGACAGAGCGGGCGAGTGTGGTGTGTGCCAGAGGGCTGGGGAGTTGGGGGGCTCCTGGCAGTGTCTGAGGCTGCGCCCTCATGCAGAGGAGGAAGCTGAGCCTCAGGGAGTTTAAGAAACCTGCTCAAGGTCACAGAGCAAGGAAGAGTCCCACCCTCAGGGAGGGCAAGTCAGACCTCTGAGTGCCAAGCACCTCCATCCTGGGTTCTCACACACATCCACACGTTCCCTTCCTGGCTGCAGAGCTGTTCACACCGACTGACTCATTAGGTCCCCACCACAACCCTGGGGTGGGGGAGGTGAGGGTGGATGTCATTGTCCTCCTTTTGATAGATGCTAAGGCTGACATGCATAGCCACGCAAGGGGCTGGACTAAAATCAGGTCATCTGATTTCAGGTTAGAAGATAGGGATAATAATGACGATAACAATGATGACAATGATGATGATGATGGTGACTAATACTCAGCTTGTACCCTGTGCCCGGCACTGTCATTAGCACTCACAGCAACCCTCAGAGTAGGTACCATTATGACTCCTTTTCTCAGATGAGGAAGACCGAGGCACACACAAGGCAGCCTTTGCCCAGGCTAGAGGCAGGTGGGGCTGGGGTTTGAACCCAGTCAGATGCAGTCTGAGGCCCCATGGGGCGGAGGCTGTGGAACGCGGGGGTTTGTGGAGGCTGGAGGAGGATCTGAAGCAGGAGTTCAGTAGCCAAAAAAGTGTCCCACCTGACCTCTGAACTTGACGGACCCCATCTTCCCTCATCCTCCAACCCCCTACACCTCCACACACACCCCCCCAGTACGCACATACACACACACACGCACGCACACGTCTCACTGTGGGGCATCTTCCCAGCAGGTGTGGGGTCCTAGATGTGTGGGAAGGAAGGGGACCTTGGGGATGGCTCTGCCCCCCAGCAGCCCCATTCCCACGGTGCTCTAAACACAGTTAAGGACGGGAGGCCTCGGCCCCCAGGAGAGGAGAGAGAGGGTGCCCACCAGACAGCCCCAGAGAGGGAGTCCCATCCACCCCCAGTCACACAGCCACGTAAGGGACACATCTGGACTTGAACCCCAGGGACCTCCCAGCATGCACCCCCACTTCACAGCCAGGTCTCCTCCCTCGCCCTGCAAGCCTCCTGTGGAGCGCTTTCCAGGGGGAGCCTCCCCAGTGGGCCCCATCCCACAGCCATCAGGAGGTGGCTGTCATCTCTCGCACCCACTTCCCAGTGCCTTCTCTGAGCACCCAGCCCATCGGAGGCTCAGGTGGCCTTCCTCTGCCAGTCCTCCCACCCTCTTCTCCACCCCCCTGGGTTGGGGGACCAACAGAGGGCCTGGGGAGGCCCCTCATCCCATAGCAGCCTCCAGCCTCCCCCCAGGATAGGCTGGAAAGAAGAGAGAGACTTGGACTGGGGACCCGCTTTTTCTCAAGCCAAGAGTCACCAGATCAGAGCCTGCCCCATTCTCGGGAGAGGCTAAGATCAGGTTGGAGGGAGGGCTGGGAGATAAAAGTTTAAGCAGAAACTGCTAGCGGGAGAATGGGGTGGGGGGGTCGGCTCAGTCAGAGCTGAAAGTCATCCCCGTGACCTTTACTTCCAGCCCACCCCCCTTCCCCGGGGGCTGATGGCAGGGGCCATGAGGGAGCTACTGGTACCCAGGGGACTCAGGAGGGGCAGGTTGAGGGCAAGGCGGGTATCACCTGGCTGAGACATGGAGCTGCGGCAGGTTCTCTCCGGTTCTCTCCGCTGCTGGGACCACAGCCATCTCCCCAGGGCCCTGCTCCGGCTCTGGCGGTCCAGGCAGCAAGTAGGCTGATGAGGTCAGTAAAGAATAAACCCCAGGGCCAACCCACTTCCTGTAGAGGCTGGAGGGGGCAAGGCCTGGGCAAGGGGGCGGGAAAGATCTGGCTTGCTGAGAAACCCCGAAACTGAAGCATTTAGGGGACAGATAAAGATCTCCCTCCTCCTCTGGGGGCGGGGGAGGCAGCGTGGGTGAACACGCGCGCGCGCGCGCACACACACACACACACACACACACACACACACACACACTCTCTCAAATAGACTCCTGGCTGCACACAGGAGCCTAAGGGGGCACAGCCCCTTCTTTTCTCTCCTACACCACCCACACCCAATCTCACACAGGCCACCTCAAGACTTGTCACCTTTATCCGGTCACACACACACCCACTAACACCCAAGCCTCACACAGACATGTCCCTTTAGATGTCCCCCAGCTCTTCACACTCATTGCACCTACCTTTCTGAGACCTCCCTTTTCACCCCAGCCTTCCAGGAAGCCCCTTACTCAGTTTATCATTCAAAGGTGATTATTTCTCAGGGCTTTGCAAACAACTTGATGGCCACTTATTGAACACTTTAGAACCTTCCTCTTCCTCTCAAGTCAGTTCCTAATCCTTTTCCCCCCTCTTTCTTTGGTCAATGTGGAGGAGGCCAGCTCGGGGCTTTTTTTAATGACGAAAAGTTACGGACCCCTCTTTAAAAAAGTGCACGTCTATCTAGGTGCAGTGTCCCTCACAGGCCCAGGGACCCTGTGAAGTTCCACCCAGTGTCCAGAAGAAGTAGCTCCTCTCTGTCCCTTTCCCTTGATTTTAATGGCCTTGCTTGGGGGGCAGGGGGAGGTCTTGGAAGCTGCCATCTCTTTCAAGAAAGAGAACACGGCAAGCAGAAGGAGAAGTGGGACGGGCAGGTCTGCAGAACCCCTCTCTGCACAGAAACGAGAAAGCAGAATTGAAGACCCTGAAAAGAAACTCAGGCCCAGCCCCGCTCTGAATGGGAAGGGGCACTAGGGCTGTCCATGTTGCAGAAAAGGCCACATTCAAGGCTGCTTTGAAGCTGAGTGACCTCTGCTCCAATGTCCACACCTGTGGAGCGACGGCGGAACAGTTTCTGCCCCGTATGTCCAGAGGACTGGACAATGGCCGTGACCACAGATAGCAGGCTGCACTGAAGGCCAGTTCCTCCCTCTCACCCCCCACCTGACCCCCCCCCTCTCACCTCAAGCAAGACTTTCTGGCTGCAGGAAAGGGTAGTAACGCAACCAGCACCAAGATGAGACTACTAGCCAAGACATATGAAGCCTGGAATATTTCTGGAAGCTTCTCAAGAAATCAGGAACACTGGTTCTCCCAGGAAAGAAAGCCAGGTGAGGAAAGGGGGTAGGAAGGACTTTTTTCACTGTAGACCCTTTTGTACTTCAGGAACATATTTCCTGCCCCAAAAGACATGAATTCAGTTAAAACTTAAAAACACAAGTAAAGAAAAAAATATATATACATCCCCAGGGGAAGCCAGAAATCGTGAACGCAGCTTGTCACAAGAAGCTTCGCCCAACAGTATTGCCCACAGGGATGGGCATCGGCCTGCCAGCATGAACTCCTGCGGCTCTCTCTCCTCCATCCCTCTTTCCTTCTTTCACTCATTCAGCAAACATTTGCTGAGCACCCAGCAGCCAGGCCAGGCGCAGAGAAGCCTGAGGTGGCTGCCACAGGCCCTGCTTTGGTCAGTGACACAGGCCACAGGGGGCCAGGGGAGGGAGAGGCAGCAGCTCTGACCAGCCAGATGCCCTGGGAGAGGGGGGGCAGCAAGTGTAGCCTGCGCCCGCTGAGGCTGCTTGAACGGGGGAAGGAAAGTGGGAAAGGGGACAGTCCCCACATTCAGCACCCCCATCCCAGGCCAGGTGGGCCTTGCTTTTGCCGAGGGGCCCAAGCCAGGACACCTCAGGTGGGACAGCAGGGAGTGAGCTACGCTGAGCCAGGAGAACCTCAACACTGCACAATCTTCACATCCTCTCCCTAAACCTCAGCTGTGGGCGCACATGGGGGCGTGCATCACGGTGCAGAGAGTTGCCCTGCTGGGCATCTGCCACACTCCACATCCCGCCTCCCTTGCAGTCGGGTGGGGCCATGAACTGAGTCTGGCCAGTGGGATGTGGGGGGGAAGCGATTTAGTCTACTTCTAGGCCTGAAAACCCTTACCTTTGATCCTCCTCTGTGTCTCTCACTCTCCTCCTCTCCCTCCTTCTCTCTCTCCTCCACTCCCTTTCCTTCCTCTGCCTCCCCTCCCCACCCCTACAAGAATCCACCGGAGCAATTTGAAGCCTGAACAATCCGCACCAGACTGGGACATGCTCAAGAAATATACTGATATGGTGCTGGGCCTCTGCGACTTGGAGGTTCTGTTCCAGCAGTTAGTGGGCACTATTCTGACTAATACAGACGGTGCCCCAGGTAAGGGGGGTGAGACGGGCATGCCAGGCTCAGGCCCCAAGGCCGGGGTGGTGAGCAAGTGCACACTGAAGTGCGCGTGCTTCATGGACCCCCCCCACCCCTCTCCCAGCTGCCAGCATCTCCCCCCAGCCAGGTCCACAGGGGCCCCCTGGCTGGCCTCCCTGTTTCCACGCTGACCCCTCCAGTCTATTCCTCACTCAACAGCCAGAACGATCTTTCTCAAACCCAAATCAGGTCATTTCACTGCATCACCCCCTTTAAAACCTTCCAGGAGTTCCCAGGGCATTTATAATAAAATCTAGATTCTTCATCTTGGCTTCAAAGTTCCGCATGAGCCGGCCCTGCCGTCATCTCTGAACTTTCCGCCAGCTCAAGCTTTATTGCAGCTCAGCACACATGCCAAGCTCTGCGTGCCCAGGGGCTCTGCACGCGCTGATTCCTGCCGAGACTGCTCTCCACAGAGCAGCCCCTTCCTTCCTCAGGCAAGAAAACAGGCTCACAGGTCATCCAACCAGAATGTGACAGAGCCAGGATCAAAGCCGAGGTTTGTCTGAGGAGAACATCAGGGCCTCTCTGAGGTAACCTGCAGAGGAATCCAGAAGCTTCTCTGATGGCAGGGGCCTGGCAGAGTCCACTCAGCCCTCTGGGGATCAGACTCAGCCTCCTCCAGCAGGCCCCCGCCCCAGGACCCAAACCACCGAGAGCATCAAACCTGCATTCCTTAAACTGCCCCTCCTGTCCCCTCCACACACCCCCATCCCGCCGCCCCCACCCCGGCATCCTCACAGCATCCCTTTGTGAACCAACTTCCCTGCAACCTCAGCTCTGTGGACACAGCCCCAGCAGCTCAGCCACCCCTGAACCCAGCCCCACCCAAGGACCCCACTTTCATGGGACCAGCGCAGATCAGGGTCTTCTGGCTCCATGTCCCTCCCTGACCATGACTTTCCCACCTGCCCATCACAGGGCTGCTTCTTTTGGGGGTCAAGCCAGGTCACCAGACCCCCATGCCCTCCTCAGCCCTGACACCTACATAACGCTCCCGCCTCTCGCCTCCGCCTTGCTCTTCACGCCAACTCCCAGGAGACCTCAGGGTCCCCGTCGCAGCCTCTAGATTCCTGCACCGTCATCTCCCCAGGGAGCCTCTGTCTGACTCCACATCAGTGCCCGGGCCCAGCCCACACTGGGACCTTGTCATCACCCTGACATCACCCCCCTTGCTGCTGCCACCCTCTTCCACCTACAACAGTGTCCCAGTTAGAGTGAAGTCCAACTGTGTGTGTCCAGAGAGGATAGAAGAGCGTAACAGTGGCCTAAAATCCAAGAGAAGTTTATTTCTCTCTTACATAAAAGAAGTCCAGAGGCAGGCAGGCAGTCCAGGGCTGGAGGAAGACCTTTATGACGTCATCAGGATCCTGAACTACATCTGTCTTGCTGCTAGGGCATCTTTAGTCTCTTTCTCCTTCCGCATAGGCCAAGGGAGCTATTCAAGCTCCAGCCATCATACCTGCATTCCTGCAGCTGGAAGGTGGAGGAAGGCAGCAAAGAAGGACATGCCTCTGCCTCTTAAGGCCCCATCCCCAAAGTTGCCCTTGACACTTCTAACTTACATCGCATTCGTTATAACTGAGTCATATGTCCAACCTACCTACAAAGGAGGCTGGGAAACGGGCCTAGCTATACGTACAGAGCACACAGGCAGAGAAGACAGGTTTGACGGGACCATTAGCTCTCTCTGCTATCGCAAAGACCTCCAGCATCTCCCGGGCCACCCGCCCTTCCTGGCTTCCCTCCCTTGCTCAGCCTGGATGGCACAGTTGCTCATCCAGAAGACACTCTCACACCCACCCTCAAGCCTTTGTTCCCACTCCTCCCGGGTGCTATGACCTGACTTCTCAAAAGTCAGCAGGTAGCTGAGTCCTCAGCTGGAGAAAATCCTGCCTCCATAACACCAGGCTTTACAGGCAGTCAGACATGAGTCCTAGTCCCTGGCCAGGAGGCGACACTATGCATGATTTTGCATCCAACCCTCAGCCTGGTCCCCACCCAAGACTGTGGGGTACCCTCGGGCCAGTGAAGAACACAAAGTAGGAGGGGATCTCGGAGTGACCAGGGCGGGACAAGGAGAAAGAGCGGCCTGGTGGCTGACCACCCTGAGGGCTCTCCTCTGAGCCAATCCCTTGGCTGACATCCATTCTTCATTGGGACAACCCACACAGCAGTCCCCAAGCCAGAATGCGGTCATCCTCTGTGGCACTTCCTGTCCCTCACCCTCCCCGCTTCCAGGCCGTCACCCTCGCCATCTCCGCTTTGCCACACAATCACCTCCACGCTGGCCTCCCGGGCTCCAGACCTGAATCCCCGTGTTCCTCCATGTTCCTCTGTGAGCAGCTGGCTCATTGGCCTCTCCAAGACTGGCACCCCAAGCAGCTCATGTCTCCTGCAAACTATGTTGTTCATGTAGAAAGTCACTCCTCATTTTGGTTCCTTGCCAGGACTGCTCCAGGGGACCAGCTGTCACTCTTTGCCTGGGCCTGAAAGGGTCCCCAAGACACAGGACTTTCAGCGCCCAAACTGGGATGAAGTTGGTCACCCCATTCCCACCCTGCTCTTTACAGACTAACTCAGCTCCCCAATTTAAAACCAGTCTTTCCCTGTCTCCTTACCCCAGCCAGGTCAGGTTCATGCACACACCTCTTATTGCATCTGGCCATGACCTTCTGTTCACATGCCTACACTAGGAGTTCCCTGAGAACAGGGCCTGTGTGCAATCCATCCAGACAGCTTCAGAGCCTAGAAAATCCCCTGACATACAGAAGGTGTCAAGATGCAGGGATGGAAGGAATAAAGGAAAAAAGAAAGAATCAAAGTTTCCAAAGCACCAATACCCTAAAGATTCCAGAAAATGCAAGTTGGAAACAACACTGCGAATAATGTATTTGAAGTTTCGAAAGGTTTGCCACCAAGAGTGGTCTTAAAGGGTGGGTCGCCTTGCTGGTGTGCGTTCAAAGTGGTACCACCTCTCGGGGAGACGACTTGACAACACCTATCAGAATCTCCAGCACAGGCTCAAACTCATCCTGTAGAGAGAGGTGTGCTGTGTACAAAATGTGTGTGCCAAGGGATTCACACGGTGGTAAGGCTGGAGGCAGCCTAAACGTGCACCAACAGAGGACCACGGGTAAGGAAATTAAGTTAGGGGACATCCGCAAGGTGGAAGGCAGTGTGGCCTTGACAAGAAAGGAAGGGACAGCTCTCTGTTCCTGACGTGGAACCATCCCCAAGACGTATGGCAGAGTGAAAAAAAGCCAAGTTCAGAATGAAGTGTGTCGTGTGCTACCACTCGTGTAGCAGGGACAAATGTGAGCATGTAAATGTAACTGAGGGGTTGTGTGTGAGGGTGTGAGAGAGTGAGCCCGACTGTGTGTGCACATTTGTAAGGATGTATGTGAAGGTGTGAGTGTGATGGATGTGAAAGTGAGCCTTCCGTGGGTGAGGGTGGGTGCACGTGTGAGGTAGAGTCTCGGTGTGTGAGTATGCGTAGGTGGCATAAGTGAGTGCGTGCTGTATGTGCATGTGTAGGGGTGAGTATGCATGTGTGTGTGTGTGAGTGTGTGTGTGTGTGTGTGTGTGTGTGCGCGAGGAGAGAGAGAGACAGAGAAAGAGAGAGAGAGAAAGAGAGAAAGAGAGAGACAGAGAGACAGAGAGAGAGAGAGAGAGAGAGAGAGAGAGAGGCCGTGAACTAGCCTGTATGTACTCTGAGTAGCTCTGGAAGCAACCCCTAGAGACTGATAGCAGCATGTTCCTTTAGGGAAGGATACTGGGAGACCTGGGAAGCAGAGGAGCAGAACTTTCCTGAATAACCTTTTGTACCATTTGAGCTTTGTTTCACGGGAACATAATGCCTACTTAAGGAAATAAATAAGATGAGAACCAAAATCAAACTCAAAAGCGTGGGGCCCTTTGGAGAGGCTCACAGTGCTCCCCAAACACCAGCCCCTCCTCTGCCCCTCATCATCTCTCACCTCTGCCGAGGAACCTTAAAGTGTCCTGAGTCACCAGGCCTGCGGGACCACGCTGTTCCCACAGAACCCAGGGATAGGAGCATTTTGTCCACAGTCACACCGACTCCTAATTAACTCCTGTTTCCTGACTGCCAAGCCCGAGTCCTGTCACGGGGACAGTCAGGAACGCGCCCAAGATCCTCTGACAGCTCCTGCAATGGCCGCCTTCTTTCCCGTGGGAAACAGTTCGTAGAAAAGCATCTTTTCACTTTTTCTTCCTCTTAAGCAGGTTTCACCAAGACCTGTGATCTTTCTCAGAAGACAATCTACGTGTTACAGCAAGGAAAGGCGACGTGTGATGTTTGCCAAGTGTCTGTGAGAAGTTCCTCTCTAACTAGAAGTTATGCTTGCTTGCTTTTTTTACTTGGTGTTTTTATTTAAAAATCAGAAAACATTTAAATGTCCCTCTGGCTGGCTGTCACCATTGCCTACAGTGTCTGCTTGGAGGAAAGCAGTAAATGGGGTCAGAAGTCCACCCCAGCTCTAGAATGACACCCCCAGTCAAGCCTGACTCCAGGGCCAGGGACCCTGGGTCTCCAGAGAACAGGGGACCCTGGACTCCCTGATCAGTGACAATGCCAGATTCAGGCAGCGGTGCCTGAAACCATACAATCTTCTCTTGGTCCCTGACTCTTGGCACCCTGGCATGTCGGCCTCGTTGCCACGTTAAGAATATAAATAAAGTGGGGCTGAGAGAAGAAACACAACTATTACATTTTGGCAGATCCTAAAACAGGCCACAATGAGGATACAGAAAAGGCCACGGGGTCTCCTCCCTAGAATAAGGGGGCCGAAGTGAGCCAGGGGAAGGGGAGTTCCAGCCAAGTGCAAAGCTTCAGAATGTGCCAGGCCAGCAACAAGGATTCGTGGAGAAGGGCCCCTCTGGGCAGCGCTCAGAGATGCATGGTGGTGTGGGCCCCCTGTCATTATTCCCATGGCACCTACATTTGCAGCCCAAAGCCTGTCCCACCTGTGTGCTCACACAGGTGCACCCACAACTTTAAAACAGGATTTTCTTGGCATTGTTTTCATGTTTTCAGGTTTGTAGGCACGCCCCAAGGGCCATCCCAACTGCACTTTAAAGACATCATGGGCCAAATATGGAGGTTTTAGACAATCAGCAATTAACTAAAATATACTTTACCCTCTGAGCCTCTCAACATCAATGACTTCCACGTGAGGGAAGGGGCCTAGTGCCTCCCTCATGGTGGGTTTGGGCAGGAGTTCCCCGCTAACATGCCTACATAGCAAAATGGGGACTCCATCTACAGGAGAGGTGGCAGATGGGAATGCTGACTCAATACTGCCAGAAAATTCTGAATTTTCAAAAAGAGCAAAAAAAACGAGATTAAAAAAAAAGTGAAATTCTCTCATTTAAAATATTGGTCATTATTTCTAACTTAAACTAACAAACGCCACCGCCAGGCCTGCTGGCCCAGTGAGGTGCCAGAAAGTGCCACTTTTGGAGCTAGGGTGGCGCTGAGGGCCAAAGCAGACATAGGACCCCCTGTCAGGAACGTTCCTTCTCAAGCGCCGGCCAGATATTTACTTACATTGTGGTCTCACAGCTTTGCAAACCTTTCCTGTGTTTGTGGTGTTTGCTTCTTTAGGAGCCCCAAGCAACGAACCAAAAGTTTATTTTTCCAGCCTCCCTTGCAGCTGAAGGAGTGAACATGTGACCAGGCTTCCCCAATGAGAAGGCCCCCATCCTGAGCGTGAGCATGTGACCAGGCTCGCCCAATCAGAAGTCTCTGCTGCAGACCTCAGTATGAGAGAGAGTGATGCGGGTAAGGAGGCAGAGACATCTAAGAGGCTGGTGAGGATGGCGTCGAAACATCACATCTCAGATGCTATACTCCTCCAAGCCTGGTTTGCCAGTCCTGCCAAAGATTCCTGTGGTTTAGAATATCTGAATAAATTCCTTTTCTCAAGAAAGTAGCCAAGCTGGGTTCTATGGTTTGCAACCGAAATTCCTGACAAACAGGAAACTTTGCCGAGCACAGAGGAAGAGTCACTTAACACACAGATTAAGGCTTAATGTCATCTTTAATTACCAGCCGCCAACCCCCACCCTACCCTTCATCTATAGCTGACCAGCCTGGGTGATGCTGAGGTGGGAACTGCGTGAGAGGGGAGCAAGAGAAGTGTGCGTGCCCCTACGGTGTTCTCTCTGCGGGGGCCCTTGGAATAGGTTGTCACATAGCCAGGTATGAGCACTGGATTTAAGGGGCCAACACAGGAGACTCTAAGACAACAACTTCCTGCTGCCTAGTGTATTCTAGAAAAGCAGCCACAGCTGGGTGTCTCCCTGGCTGGCTACAGTGGCGAACGCCTGACTTCCAAGGCCTGGTGAGGCCCCTGCACATGCCAGTTGGCTGGCTGACCTTGAATCTGTCTTGCTGACTGGTTTCCATTTTAGGTGCTGCTTAATAAAGAGACAGGCTGCCAGAGCTCTCAGAACTAGCAGGGGCCCCCGTGTTTGGTGGGTGGCTGGTTTCACTTTCAGAGTGAGTTAGATATGGCCCCACTGTGAGTCCTCCCACTGCACAGTCACATACCCACGATGGTTTGTCTGAACCAGGTCAGCATGCCCTCTGTTTACCAAATCCTTGTTCCCCTCCTCCCTGCCCCAGTGCAGAGGTCCTACCACGTGCCAGGGAAGCCGGGGCACGTGCGAAGGCCACGGGGGCCTTGCTGGCGACCCCTTCCTGCCTGCCCCGTTTCTTTGTGCCTCCTCACACTCTGCCCAGCAGTCAAACCACCAACAGCTCCCACCCCAACACCTGCCATAGACGGGAACACTCATTTCTTCTCTTCAGTTCTACTTTGTTTCAGTCCCACCGCTCCTTTCAGGTCGGAGACTCCTCCCAGGGGACATGAGCACTGGTTGGGAGTCTATAAAAACCTGCGTTTGAGGCCCAGCAGTGCCACCAGCTCACTAGTTTCATGTCCCTCCCTGCAGTAATCACTGTTCTGGAGCTAGAGACCACAGAAATGGGCTATGGTTAACATGAGTCAAACAGAACTAGCTAGAAGGATCTTGACTAGCTCACAGGTTCTGGAGACAGATTAAGACCCAGGTCTCAGGGGCACAGGCTCCAGACCAGTTGCAAGGGCCTAGCTGCAAAGATCTCCTCAAGGCACCAACCTCCACGTGTATCTTGGCTTCAACCCACTGGAATTCAGTCTCACTGGTTAAGATGGGCTCAAATGACCACCCCCCGTCTAGAGAGGAAGGAGTAGTTTGGTGGACGGTTTACCGAGACCTCACCTGTTACAGGAAGGTAGATCTCCAAAGGGAAACGGGGTGCTGTTACCAGAAACAGAAGGCCAGATGACACTGAGCAAGCGAGAGCCAAAGGTGCCAGGCCTCCCTCTTTGGGCCTCCCCAACCCTTCAGGGATGGGATTGGGTCGATGATCCTGAAAGCTCTTCCAGGAAAAGCATCCTCTGATTGGAGGAATCTGAATGGGCACCTTGCCTCCCTCGGGCCTCAGGGGGCTTCACACTCCCAGCCCAAGGCCCTCCATTTAGGAGAGAACCAGGCAGGCATAGGGCTGCCACCTGAGTGGGGAAAAGAAAAGTTCACTTCCACCTCCAATGTGGGGCTTGAACCCGTGACCTGGATCTCATGAGCCTCCCGGAGCTCATGAGCCAATCTGAAATCAGCAGAGGGCGAAGGGCCCCAGGCTGTGTCACCCTCTCTTGGGGCAAGACCAGAGGGACACTCTGACTAGCTTATGCCTGGAGGCCTGGAGCTGCTGTCTGGGAAATGACCTCAAAATGGAACTCAGGCAGCAGCTGGCTACACCTGCCAGAAGGCTCTCGCCCACTCCTAACTGACGAAGGTGATTTGTGTTCTGAGACCGCTTTTCACAGGTCACTACATGGGACCCCTTGAAACCACCCTGGGAGGCGGCAGGCAAAGACCATGAGACGAGGGCGTTTGGGGAGAGGGAGCAGGTGAGGAGAGCACGGAGTCAGACACTCGACCCTCCAGGCTTCCCAACAAGGTTCTCCCTCCACACCCCCTGCCCCTCAGCCCCTCCATCCACCTACCCCCATCTTCCTTCCCCTCTTCAAAAGTACATAGGAACCCCAGCCTCACCCCTGCCTAAGTCCAGGCTCAGGGACCAAACCAGAACTGGCCAGTGTACCAGTGGCCGAAGAGGGGAACAGGGCATTTAGATCAGGAGGATGTGGCCAATGGCTTTTGGCCTGCGGTTCGAGCCCAGATAGCACCCTGGCTGAAGTCACCTGTGCCTTTCCTGCAGGAAGTAGGGGGCGGCAGAGGCGGAGGGGGCGGGGGAAGCTGTGAGGTGTGCGGTTTAGGCTGTGAAGCTCACACCAGTGCAAGCACGGACATTGAGTGAGGGGGCCTGTGAGCCGCCTCTCGCCAACAGCCCTCTTCCTGTTTCCTTCTCAGCTCGCCCCAAATCATCTCTGCCTGCCCCCAACACCTGTCTCTCCTCAGGGCTCAGAGCACAGACCACCAAGGAAGTTCGGAACAGCCTACCTCAGCACAGCAAACATTAGAGGCTACAGCATCACCAAGGCTCCAGAGAACAGAGCACCATGAAGGACAGAGAGGGCAGAAAGTTCTGGAAGCCATGCCCTTCCTTGAAAGGTACTAGGTAATAGTAGTTAACAACACTTCCCCCAGCCCTAATTATGTGCTGAGACCTGCTCTACGCGCCTGACACGTGTTAGCTCCCGGACATGCCAACTGTGGCTCGAGGTCCCCCAGGAGCTTGTCAGAAATGCAGTATTGCAGGACCCCCAGACCTGCTGGGTCAGAATCGGCCTTTTAACCAGATCCCCAGGTGATTCGTGTGCACGTGGAAGTTTGAGAAACCTTGTATTAAAGCTCATTTAATCCTGGCAATAATGCTTTCAGGGAGGTACTCTTAGTATCCTAGTTTACAGATAAGGAAACTAAGGCACAGAGAGGTTAAGTATCTTGCCTAAGGTCACACAGGTGGTAAGTACCAGGGCTGGGACTTGAACCCAGGCCATCTGGCTCCAGAGGCCATGCTGCTAACTGCTGGGCTGTCACTGCCTTTGAAATGAGGGGACACTGCTGGCCATCCTGTGCCTGTCCTGACTGTGCTGCTCTGGCCTTCCCGACCCTATGCCGGCCATCCCCCTTTTTCTCTGACTCCTGCCTCTCCAGGGAGAGTCTGAATCGTGCATTTCACAGGCATAGAAAGTAAGAGCACCTGGCGGTCAACATGGAACATTTGTCAAGCAACTGTATCGTCCAGCTCTGGGCTGAGAGTTATGGTGGCTAAAAAAAGATGCTTAAGACTCAACCCAGCTCCGTGGGGTCCAGGGCCTAGTTGAGGAGATGGGCATGGCACATGCATGAGTGCTGTAGCAATAGCTGGAGTTTGTGTAGGGTGTTCAGACACTCCCGGGACAGGTGTGTCTTCAGGACAGGCTTCATGGAGGAGGAGGCTTTGACCAAGCTTTGAAGGATAGGTAATGGCTAACACAGGAAAAGGGGCAGAGACCAGCCTGAGCAAAGGGGCAGAGGCAGCGGTGGACACAGATGTAAAGAAGCCTGTGTGCCTGGGGAAGGTGCCTAAAGCTTTAAGCATCCACGAGTCCACCCCTCATCCGATGCCCAACTCCCCTCCATATCATCTCACCCAGAGTACTGACTCCCTCGAATTCCCCCTGTGAGAGGAAATCATTCCCTACCAGAGGAGTGAGCCCATTCCAGCTCTAGTATACACACAGGTGTGTTTGTGTATCTGTGGGACTCCTTCAAGCAAGCTTGAGCCATGCTGACCCAGCCAGCCTGGCTGCTAACGGGAGTGAGAGACATCTCACACACCCAAGGTCTCCACTGCACCGGACGGGCCCCCACACCCTTAGGCCCTTGAAATGCCACCATTAATCAGAGTGTATCTGCAGGGGATCGGCACTGCTGGGTCTCCCCACCTGGAGCGGCTGCTGGGGGGCCCTCCACTGCACTGAAGGGACAGCACAGGAAAGGGCCCCTTGGCACCTGAGCCCCGCCCTGCCTGGAGGAACCCCAAGGCTGGTGCAACCACACGTGCAGTGTGTCCCCCCAGACGGCGGTGTCCTTGGAAGGCACTGAGCACGTAAGTGTTATAAACCCAGCCTGGCCAAGGAGTAAGGCTGACACGCACTCCACACATGATGCCTGTGAATCCCCACGGCAGCCATGATTTTCACTGCAGAGATGAGGACACCCAGGACTCAGGAGGGACAGCACAGACTCTAGGGTCGAGCTCTGAGCACCCCATAGAGTATTCCTTGCCCCCTTCTCCTCACTGCTCACCTTCTGCACCCCCTCCTCCAGACATTGCACACAAACGATGCTCAATAACTGCTTTAAGAATACTTGAGTTAAAACACAGCCAGGCAGAGCGACATGTGGTCCCAGAAGTTGCCACCAGAGGGCAATGCTTGCCTCTCCGCTGCCTCTACACAGGGCTGTTCTGCAGGAGGGAGATGAGTCCAAGGCCAGGAGAGCTGCCCACGCTGGGCAGTAGCTTTTTCCTCCCTGGGAGTTCTAGGTGCCAGCAAGACAAGAGGGGGCAGCAAGCAGGGCCCCTGGATTCCAGGAAGACAGAATGAGGGGAGCCAAAGGAAGAAGAGAGCCCAGACCAGTGAGCAGCCAGGGATCTTGGAGGCTCTCAGGTCCATACCCTCCCTGCACAGATGATGAGTCTGGGCTCAGAGTGGGGCAGCTATCAGCCTTAGGTCACACAGCAGGGTGGGGCTTCAACTCCGGCCTCCAGCCTCCCAGGTCCCTTCATCCCACTTAACTCCCAAATAAAGCAGGGAACTAACTTAACCCAGGTGGTTCCTCATTTTCCTTTATGCTGTGCAGGTCAGAAATGGGTTTACTCCCTTCTCCCGTCCCCGACTGTTAGGGTTCCTGAGACAGCCCCAGGCCCCAACCCACTGCTCCTCCTGTCCTTCAGCACTGGTGGGGAAAGGTATCCACTCCCACCTCCAGCCCCAGCTGCCCCTGAGTGCCGAGGACTCACAGTCCTGCACCCCCATCGCTGACCCACATTCTCAGCCTTCCCTCCACCTTGTTCGTCCATCACTCTGCCTCACTTCACCCCAGCCGCTGGCCTCTTAAAATGAAAATCACACAATATCATGTCCCTCCCAGGGTTCCCGCTGCACTTACAATGCAGCCTCACCTGCTCTCCCTGAAAGACCCAGCCCTGCCACCCCAGCCCCTGGATGCCTGTCAGTGACTGGATGGCTCAACGCTTTCCCCGACCATGGCCTTCACCCATGCTGCCACCTCCGCCTGGGGTCACTTCCCCAGAGAGGACCTCTGTGACTAGCCCCTCCCCTTCTAAAGCAGATGTGGGCCTGTTTGGTCCCAGCACCTGCCCTTCTCCCTCCAGCACTTGCTCTCATTTGTAATTGGCTGGGCATTGGCGGAGGATTTGCTTAGTGTCTGTCTTCCTGGCTGGACTATGGTTCCTCGAGGCCGCAGGTCGAGTTCATGGAGTCCCATGGTTTCTCCAGCACCTAAAGCCATCTGTGGCTCAGGGGAGGCACTTAAACCATATTCGTTGAAAGGATGGATGGATGGATGGATGGATGGATGGATGGATGGATGAAATGAAGGATGGAAAGAAGGAAGGGAGGTCTTGTTATGGGGATGAGGAGGTATGTATTCATCCTTTCATTAATTCCACAGGGATTTACTGAGTTCCTGCTGGCAGCACCCAGCTGTGCTGGGTGCTGTGGGAGTTACTAGGACATGTGGGACCTAAGGACTCTTATCTTAGTAAGGGGATAGGACAAGTGCAACTAATTATAACTATAACTAAGGCCATTGACCTGCATTTTCAGGACAATCCTGATATCAAGAGTAAGAGTAAATACAAGCTATTGGATTGTCAGAAAACTCATGACACATTTTTGCAACAAAAAACACAAGAAAAAATACGTCATGGCTTTTCCAACAACCCAATATTTCATTCTAACCCTTTTAAGGCTTTATCTAAACAAATTAACAAGACAGAAAAAACAATTTTTCTGACTATCTAGGCAATTTGTCTTTAGAAAATGTGGTCATAATGAGTATAAGAGACATAGAGTGTGCCCAGCTCAACAAAACATATGCAGGGGACAAAAAACAAACAAGCAAAATAGGGCCTTGTTTGGCTGGAGCAAACAAAGAAGCCCTCCCCACGCACCCTTTTAGCCTGCCCAAATTCTAGGACTCGTACTCATCCAGTCAAAAAATATTGTGGTTCTGCTTCTCAGAGGCCAGGAGCAGGACTCGGGCTGGCGCCGCTGGGTTGAGGCTTCCCTTGGAAACATCTACCACCCTGGCCACCAGGGGACAGGGTAGAGAGATGGGCCCTGAGTGGGGTGGGGGGCCATGAGGGGTCCCAGGGAAAGAGGAGGTCACTGACACTGGGGACCACACCCAAAGTACCTCCTTCACGAGGCCCTGCCCCCACCCGATCCCGCCCATAACCTTTCCCACATGTGAGAGGCCCAGGACTCGGGCCTCTTGAACTGGTTATCATGATGGGGTATACGCACCGGGTGGGGGGAGGTTGCACTTTTAATAAAGGGCTTGTTTTTTAGAAATTAAAATGGTAATATTTGCCAATTTCAGCATTGTAAGTACGGCCACCGTGGCCAGTTTCAAGCTAACATTCTGACGTCCCTGAACTCAGAGTGGGGAACAGATGCACCCATCGGCTCTTGCCAGCTGGTGCTGGCTGCTCCGGCACACCGTTGGCTGTGGGGGTGGAGGTCCAAGGGCACAAGCTCCCCATAGACTCCTGTAAGCCTCCTGCCCTATCATGAGACCCATCAAAAGAGCTTAAGGAGGTGTTGCCTCCTGCAGCCATCCTCTGAGAAATAATAGCTCGGGTCCCGGCCACTTGTCAGAAAGGCCTGGGTTTCAATCCTGGGTCTACCTCTGACCCAATGACCTGACATTCCTTCAGGTGGTGCCCACTGGATTGATGCCAAATTCCAGGTCGTGCAAACCTGGCTCCTTCCCGCCTCCTGGCCCTTCCTTCAGTTCCTGGGAAGTGCTGAGCAGGTTCCTACCTCCAGGCCTGGGTCTGTGCTGATCCCTCCGCCTGCTGTGCTGTTTCCCCCACGCACCCTCTGGGTCTCAGCTGAACCACATCGTCTTCTAGAGAGGCCTTCCCTGACTGCCCGCTCCCCACCCGCTTCCAAATTAGCTTTTCCCACGATTCCTTGAGAGCATTTACCATAATCTGAGGTCCTGGTGGGATGATCTGCTCAACATCTGTTTCCCCCAAAGGCTGTAGGCCACAGGAGGGCAGGGGTGTGTGGACTTTCTGTTCGCTGTTTTGCGCCCTGTGCCCAGCACAGTGCGGAGCCTATAATATAGGTAGTCAATTCATCCTTGGTGAATGAACACATGATACGTGAGGGAAATTATCCAGTCTCTCTGCATTTCAGTTTCTCCTTCTGTAAAATGGCATAATAAAGTGTCTACCTTACGATATTATTTAACACCTCTAGAGAGCCTACTGTGCGCCAGTCTTTTATACTTACTCTTTTAATCCTCACAACAGCCCCACGGGGTACATGCTCTTATTATCATCCCCATTTTCCAGGTGAGGAAACTGAGGCACAGAGAGGCCAGTTGATCTGCCCTTCTTTACCTGGTTAGATTTGAACCCAGGCAGTGCCTCCAGCAGCCCCAGTTCAACTCAGAGAAGTTTAACTCTGCTTGGGAGGGTTGGGGAGGGCTCCCAGTGGTGGTGACATTGGTGCTGCTATAGCATCACCCAACCCCCCACCCCTGTGCCCCTGAAGCTTAAAGCCCAGTGGGCAGAGCTGACAACTGATAAGCACTGTAATCAGGTGACAATCAGGGCCAAGGCCACCCCCTAAGTTTGGGAAGGCTTCCTGGAACCAAGGTATGATGGCTGAGTCAGATACCACATCTGATAATGTGGCCAAAGGGCTCTGGTAAAAAACGAGCCAGCTGTACCCATAACCACTTCTCCCCCACAACCTCTCTGATTTTACTTGGAGCTTTAGCCCAGGCCCTGGGCGTTCAGGGGGAAGTCTTGCTTCCTATAATCCTGTTCTCCTTCCCAGAGGTTGGGTTATGTGTGGTCATGTGACCAGTTCTGGCCAATGAAAAGTGAGGGGAAGCCACTGGATGAAAGAATCTGATTCTTCTTTCGCTGGCCGTCATCAAGCCTGATGTGACACCTGGACAGGGACAGCAATCTTGTGGCCACCATCTTGTGGCTGCTGTCCTGTGGCCCTGAGGGAAACTGGCCTAAGAGTAACGCTGTTTTATTAAGCGTGCCGAATGGAAATATAGGACAAACCTGGGTCCTTCATGATGCTGCTGAACTGTTGCTGAATTAACCAGCCCTACAGCTGCCCTGCCTTGGGATGTAGGGTTGTTTTCTCTTTATGCTGCTTGGGGTCGATATATGTTCCTTACACCCAAAAGCATCCTAACAAATACAGAAGGGATATATATAGCAAGAAGCAGAGAGAGAAAGGAAGTTTTTTTCCAGGTTCTTAAGTTTCAAAATAAGAAAGAGAGGGCTTGTGTGCCTAGCTAAAATCTTTGGGAGACAATGTCAAGTAGACACACAATCCCCTCTTCCCCAACACCCAAGATGCCCCCACGGGGAGGTGGGCTGAGGGGAAGCAAAGAATGCGTCAGTGTTGGGGTTCCAGCCTCTCCACCCCAACTGAGTCTGGCAGGGTCGGGGGTGCAGAGAAGACCACCCACAGGTTTGGGACATATGTGATTCAGAGGGGCTGTTCCTCTCTCTCCAGGCAGAACCCTGGGGAGGCAGGTGGTGGAGACCCCAGGGAAGACATGGCCACATGGTGTATCCAGGTAGATGGGGCTGGGCTCAGACAGCCCATTGAGGGACACAGAATTTGTGAGGTAAGCGCCTGTGAAAGGAGGACCTGGATGTCCCAAGAGGGATAGGACCCAGGAGACCCTGTAGGAGTGAGCATGATTTAGCAGGTCTGTGGGCGGAACCAGGAGTCTGAAGCAGATGGGACATTGACAACCTCAGCCAGACGTCATGTGGACACGCAGGGCCAGGTGACCCCCTCCCCACTGCCAGGGAGGGGCGCCTAGATGCAGCCCCAGGGAAAGGCGGTGGGAAAGGAACCCCCGCTGGCCAAAAGCACATTTCTTTGACTTCGACAAAATGGAAGTGCCTCATGGAAATTCAGTTTAATCGTGAGGAAATAAAGCAAGTTCTATTTCATGTACATCTCAGTTTGTGGCTTCAATTCATTCCTCCCAGTAAGGAAGAGCAGTCAGTCAGCCAACTGACGGTCAGCCACCAGTACCGCCCCCCCACCACCCTGCTGCTGTACTGAAGAGGGTCCCCTGTTTCCTCCGTGTGCCTGGACCCCAGTTACTACTTCCTCCCGCCCACACTACCGCTTCCAGGCTGCAACTTCACACCCCCCTCCTGACCCTGCCCTGCAACCTTGCTGGCTCCTGGCCACCCCTGCCTCCAGTCCCGCTGAGTTTGCGGACCAGGAGCTCCCAGCCGTGTGGCTTGGCCCCGCGCACTCTTGACTCGTGTCATGGAAATCCCTCTTTCCTCTGGCTGGCCCCCAGCTCTCCCAGACTTGGCCCCACCCATAATGTTCTTGCCATCTGTTTCTGGTCTTGTTGAGTTTCTGCCTATGTTTTTCCCTTCTTCCAGATGTACACGTGGCAGTATGTGGCTACTGGGAGGGGCCTGGAGCTGGCAGGAGAAGGGGGCGCAGGAAAGAGAGCTGCCTGATTTCAAGGCCCGGTTCTTCCTCCCCCACGTTCCTCTCCCCCTGTAGTTCGGTGCAAGTCATTCAATCCAAGAAACACTCCTCTGAGCACCCACTATGTGCTGGCCACGGAGAATGCACGAAGCCCCGTCACACTCAGTGCTCACTCAGAAGAGAACCGAGACTCACAGGGAGGAAGTGACAAGCCCGGGTCACACGTACAGGAGAATAATGTCTGTTCTGAGCCAGGAGCCGTTCTAAGGGAATGCGGGCCTGGGATCAGAGCCCCTTGGCCTGGGGCCTGGCTCCAGAGTCCACGTGCTCTAAACTTCGAGCTTCTCTAAAACTTTGTAAGCCCCTGTCACATGCACTTTATATTTTGTGGAACAATCAGCAGTAATTTCACGTGCTCTACCTCATCGTTAGTCCATAGGTCCTAATGTGGGGTTCTGAAAATGCAATACAATCAGTACATATAGCCTTGGATACACCCAAAGGCCTCAGTTGGGGCAAAAGAGGAGGGATTTTGAATCTGATGTGATTAGATGTTGAATCTAAGGACAGTGAGGGGGTCCAGAGAGGTTAGATGAGTTACCCAGCACCCTCCAGTCCTCAAGTCAATCAGGTGACTCCCTGGGCAAAACTGGCCCAGGGGCCCAACTCCTGCACCCAGGCCTGCCCTCCTCCCACTGTCAGAGAAAAATCTTACAGGAATAAGACACCCTGGTAGATCCTTTGCCCAAGCTGGACCCCCACCTGGCTACCTCCTCCCACCCCTCTGCTAGTAAATCTCTTGCCTCCTTCAAAGTCCAGTGGCAAATAGCCCACTCCTCCAGGATGGCATTTACAATTCACCCAGTTTCCAGGCGTTCCATGTCCTTTCCTGGGTGACAGCAGAGCCCCCTCACTGCCTCCAGTCTCACCCTCTGTAATCCATGCTCCACCTGGCCACCAGAGTGATCTGCCTCTTAAATCAGCTCTAACCAGTAACTGCACTGCTCAGGACTCTCCTGCAGATGCCCAGCACCTAGGAAGTCAAGTCCAACCTTAGCCTGCCATTCAAGGACTTTGACTGCTTGGCCTCTACCTTTCCAGTCTCAAATCCCAGCCTGTTCGCTCGCTGTCTGCCTCCTTTCCAAACATTCATCTAACATACTGGTCTCTCACACTGTCCAGAACGTAGACTGTACTGTCCTACCTCCAATTCTTTCATCCCACTATTTCCTTTCCCTGTGACACGTGACTTTCAAACTCCTATTTATCCTCCAAGGCCCTGCTTAAATGTCCCCTCCACTAAGAAGCTCTCCCTGATCACGCTTTCCAGCATTCTGCTCTCTCTTCCCTGCACTCCCAGTGGCAGAGGAAGGAGCGTCTGTATGGATCTTCCCAGGACAGCTGAGGACTTCCCAACACACCCTACTCAAGACCATGGAATAAATCCAGGCCACCCACCCAGGCAGCAAGCCACCAAGGACGCTGCATCAGCTCTACCCCTGGTTTCGACCCAAATCGCTGTTTGATCACCCCTTCCCCTCGATATTTCCTGCATTTGCCCAAGGCTACCCAACCAAGCAATAGCAAAGTGGGGCGAGGTCCCCCGACATCCAGTCTGGGGTACTTTCCATTTCATGGGGCTGTTTGTTCTCCTGGCCCCCCCCCCTTTCCTTTCCTCATTGCCTAACATTTCAGAGGGAAAAATGTCATTCATGTAACTGAAGGGTGGCCCCAGGGTGGGGAGGCGGCTAGGTGGGCATTCCGCTGGTGTCAGCGGGGCTAAGCACTGCAGCTTTTCTGAGAGGTGTCATCCCCACCTAGAAGCAGGCGTGGGGGGCTCCAGTTTTATAGGGCCTGTACCTAACGCCAACCAAGGCCTTGCTTGTTGGGAGAACCTCCATCACAAAGATCTAGTGGCTCTTACCACCCATCTAGGCTGTGCCACCAAGTCAAGATCTGGGATCCCAGGCAGTCCAGAGGCTGCATCTGAACCCAAGATGGAAGAAGTGTTTGCAGCAGCAGGTCAGGTGAGACGACAGAGGGGCTGCCCGTCTCGGAGCCCTGAGCTAATATGGCCTGGAAATGCCTGAGGCCCTTGGCAAAAGACAAGCTTCAATCCTCCTGCAGGTACTTGGCAAGAAGCTTCAAAAGCTTTGCTGCCTCTGCAATCAGCAAACCAATTGTCTGTATGATGTCCATGAGCAAAGAAATCCCTGGTATTAGGTGCAATCTTTACCACCAGGGTGGGGCAGGGTGCTGATGAGGCTGATAGTACACCAACAGAGCCTGGGCCAAAAATATGCTGGGAGAGCTCACCCTGGGTAATAGCCTCCAACCTGCTAGGGGCCTCTTGGGTGACAACTGGAAGGCGTTCGGGGGTGGTGGGTAGCCTCCTTCAGGGACCAGGTGGGCTCCAAGGAAACATACTCAAGGCCACCCTGGCCTGGGTTGGCCGCTGGGCTTAACTACTTACTGAATCTTGGGGCAGTTATGGTGTTTGTTTGTTTTTAATATCAGATCTTATTTATTTGTTACTCTTAAAAAATCTCATTTTTGACTGAGCTCAGATTTAGAGGTAGAAGCTCTCAGAGAAGACAGCCCATGTCTCTTGGCCATCTACCTGTTCCTGGCATTTTTCTTCAGCCTCCTTCATTCTCTTGGCCAAAAGTCGAGCATATTGTGCAGCCTCTTCTTGTTTTTCCTAGTTCGCTGTTTCTTCAGAGCAGTATGCTGACATTTGTTTTGCAGGGCGTGTGGAGTAACAAGACGCTGACTCTTGGGTGATTTGGTCCTAGGATTCCTACCTTCTTGATTTGGGGGACAGCACCTTCTTAAGAGGGATTAAAAAGTCTGTGGATTCTGCTAGCTCTTTTGGGCCCCAGCGACAAGGCCCAGTAGTGTCAGTTTCTCCCCTTTTTTTATAATGGCCACATGGAGAACACTCCGATTGGCGTCCACAATGCAACCCCGAATAGATTTGCACTTCCTTTCTCCAGCCCTCCTTGGTCTGTAACAGGAATGCCCCTTACTCAGGAGCAGGCGGACACGGCCATGGGTCAAGACAACCTGCTTCACGGGGAAAGCTTTTTGTCATTCCCACTACTGATTCGAACCACATAACCCTTCCATTCTTCACCTAGAGCATCAGCTGCTACTTCCGTGGCCACGCGCGTCTCATAAAATGTACGAAGTTTGCGTTCATCGTCCACTTCAATGAGTTTCTGGCAGCCAGTGGCTGGCAAAGAGATGTCCAGCTTCATCCTGAAGCAGCCGACCATCTGCAAGGCACCATGAGAAAGAGGGGTGGTTTGTCCTTTATAGAATGTTCTTCCACATGGTGCCCAGGAAGCCATCAAACATGGTAATACGGGCTGCCCCTGCATGGAGGGGAGTCAACGTGGGTTACTTTAAATACATATGTGTGAGTAGCCACCATGCTAGCTTAGAAAGTTAGCCCACTGTACAGCGTAGTGTGTGTTTTCCTCCATTGAATACTAACAGTTCTCTTGTAAATATTATATGCAAAGCATGAGACGGAATCCTCAGATGAGGGCCTGCGGTTTGCTCAGCATTTCTGAGCATCTGACCAGAACGTAAGCCCCATGGGTGTTCTCTAAGGGGGGGCAATGAGTTGTGCTCCTTACTGCAGGCTCCGTGCCCAGTGGGACACAGCACACAGTAGGTGCTCAATAGGTTTGGTTCAAAGGATGGACACTCACCAGCGCTCACCAGCCCCTCTTCTAGTCCTTATGGCCGCCCTGTGAGGTATTTCATCATTATCCCCATTTTACAGATAAGGAAACCGAGACTCAGAGGAGTAGGGACTTTCCTGAGGCCACAGCCAGGTGTCGCACAACAAACTCTGAGCTGGTTCTGATAACATCAATGCGCACCAGCTGCCTGAGTGACTGAGGGGGGCCGGTTTCTTTATGGGTAGGGAACTCGTAGAGCGGAGCTCTGGGCTGCCTCAGTCTTACCAGAGCTCTGGATCTGGGCCCCAGGGGAACCGGGATCAGCTGCCCTCCCAAGGTGGGCAAAGAGCATTGAGCAGAAAAAAACCAGGCTGAATCACCAAGAAGACAAAACCTTTAATCACGCTGGACAAGCAGGGCAGGGTGCAGAAGGGCTGGGAGTGGTTGTATAGCACCGGCCTCCATCAGGCCCTTGGTCAGGCCCTGCTGCCATCCCCGGCCATGCAGCCGTGGGTCCCTGGGCTATGAGTGAGCACCAGAGGTCACTACTGGGCCCCTTCTGCCCAGAGTCTGCAAAAGCACCAATAGGTAGAGGCTGCCTCCCTCTGAGAAGAGGGTCAGGCCACCTGGGTCCCAGGAGAGGGAGGCTGAGGGCCGCCAGGCTGTCCCACACTGGGAGTAGGAGAAAGGACAGACAGCCTGATGTCCCTTACTTGGCCTGGGCCTCCCCCAACACCTCTCTTGGCATCATGGCTCAGAGGAGGGTCCCCCTGACTAACCTGGAATGCTACTCACTTCAGTTCCCCAGACCTGCTGAGGGCTCCAAAGCCTGGTGCCTTCTGTCCTGGCCCATTGCCCAGCGGCATTTCTAAAGGCAGCGCCAGGCCAGAGGAGACTCTGCTGGGCGGGAGCTGCCCACCAGGGCCTCAGCACCTTAAAGCCTGAAGAGCCGGGGCCATGGGCTGGCCACAGGGGCCAGCGAGGAACAGAGAGCACCTGGGAACCGACGTCAGTGTCTGACAGTGGCTGGACACCTGGGAGCACTGAGGCCCCGTCACCTTTGGCAGGATAAGCAAAGCCTTGACAGAGCCCTGGGAGTAGGGCAGGGATGGGGCGCTGTCAGGAGGGGAGGGGTCCTCACAGCTGATCATACGAGCTGTGTGGGGAGCTATGGGCCTGCGCGCCCTTCTCCCTTCCGTCTCCCACCCCCAAAAGCCCCCAAGGCCCTGGGTCCTTTCCACACAGCACCCTTGCCCTGACCAAGGCCCCTCAGAAGTTGGCTGTAATGACGGGCATCGGGCAGGAAAGAGAGGAGTAGGCAGGGAACATCCCCACACACCTCAGGGACCCTGTCCCACCAGCCTTGGGGCGTGTGGGTGATGCGGGGCCACAATGTCTGAATGCCCAGAACCCAGACTGATGTAACAGAAGCCCCGTGCGTTTCTCTGGGTCAGGTCTCAGAATCCTGTGTCTCCCCACCCCGGCTGGACGGCATACTCACCGAGAGCAGGGCCTGTGCATGATGCAGCCCCGCTTTCCCAAAGCTCAGCACAGAGCGAGCTCAGTGAATGATGGAGGAAGAATACATTAGCAGCGGCTGCACAGGTGGAGGTACAGGCGAGAGGGAGAGAGGCAGGGGGGGCGGGGAGCGGCAAGAGAACAAGGGAGGGGGACTCCTAGAGAAATGAGAGCAGTTGAGGATGTCAGGAAGATTCTAGAATGTTCGGAGGGTTCCAGAATGCTCGGGAAGTACCAGAATGCCGTGAAAGCTCTAGAATTCAGTTATTCCGTGGGGTCCATAGACCAGCAACATTAGTGTCACCCAGGAACTCATGAGAAATGCAGAATCCCGGGCCCACTCCCTGCCTGCTGGGTCAGAACCTACATTTTAGCATGATCCCCAGGTGATTCCCACGCGCATTCAAGTTTGAGAAGCGCTGGTCTAAAAGGCTGGGGAAGTTCTTCTAGAATACTAGGTTACATGGCTTCTCAAAATATGTCTGAGAGAGGAGAGCAGCAGAAACAGGCTGGGAGGGAAGGAGAGAAGAGGAGGGCTACCTGGAATGCCAGGCCCCGCGGGCCCGCTTTACACAGGTGAACACTGAGGCCCACGGGCGATGCGACCTGCCCACAGCCACCCCACACCACAGCCGGCCTGCTGGAGGCACTAATCGTCCTCCGGCTTGATGAGGTGGCCGCTGAAGGTGATGTAGGTGTCGACGTCGTCGCTGTACACGGCGTTCTCGCGCTCCCGCTTGAAGAGCCGCACCCAGACGCGGTCGCCCAGCGCCAGGGCCAGCATCACGCTCTGGCTCTGCATGATGCTGCGGTCGCTGGGCTGTGCGTACAGGATGACGGCCGCCTCCTCGTTGTGCACGACGTGCACGTAGGTCTCCTTGAAGTTCCAACTGTGCACGTTGAGGCTGAAGAAGTAGAGGCCGCGCAAGGGGGCGACAAAGTGGCCGGCAGCCAGGTCGAAGTGCCCATCTGGGTTGACGAAGACGGTGTCGAAGAGCAGCGGCTGGAAGCCCTCGCTGCTGTGCAGGGCCGTCTTGCGGCCCACCGAAAAGGCGGAGAAGCGCATCTGGCACGGGCCACCGGGGCTGCCTGCCTGCCCCTTGGTGCCCTTGGTGCCCTGCAGACCACGCTCTCCCCGGGGACCCTCCCTGCCCAGCTTCCCGGGCATACCCAGCTGGCCTCGGTCTCCTTTGTCACCTGTGGGGACAAGAAGGAGAGAAGTCAGGGGAGGGGAGCACCAGGACCTGAACCAAGGGGGTAACTACATTTGTTTGTAGAGGGCTCTGCCCCTGCCCAGAGGAGAAGCCAGCATTTATTGAGCACCTACTGCATGCCAGGCATCACCCCCCCCCCCTGAATGCCCCTCTAAAGAAGACACCATGACCATCTCCACTCACAGAGAGATTAAGTGACTCGCCCAGGGGCACACAGCTCTGCAGAGGTTTGGTTCAACAGTCTCATTGTATGCACCACACTTGACAGTTTGCAGAGCACTTGCTTCACCCCAGAGGGCTCTGTCGGCCTTGGAGAAGCTGTGACGTGTGAGGTGGTAGGGAAAGGGGGTGAGGAAGAGGGCATCCCCATCCACGAAATCTGAAGGTGGGAGGGCCTCAGATGCCAGCCCTCTCCTGGCTGTGGGATGGAATGGCCCTGTGGAGACCACAGGGACAGATCCTGGCTCCGCCCCTGACAACTGTGACCCCAAGAAAGCTCCTCTCCTCTCAGAGGCTCAATTTCCCCATCTGCAAAGCAGGAAGAATGACAAAGTACAACTTTGGGGTTGCTGTGAGCAGCCAGTCACAGTCCCCAACAGCAGAAGTAGTTTCCTTCAGGTCTGATTTTAGGACACGGAGCCAGCTCTCACCGGCACGGTCCTAGTGGCCTCCCGTAGTTCTTTCTGCATCCACCCTTGTCCCCTGCCATATATTTGCCGCACGATATTAGAGGGATCCATTTGAAACCTAAGTTGGATCAGGTCCCTCCTCTGCTCAAACCCTCCCCTGCTCCCTATCTCACTCAGAGGAGAAGCGCAAGTCTCATCTGGGCCCTGTTTGTCTCCAACCTCAGCTCCTCCCCTTAGCCCTGCTCCTGAAAAACTCCAGGCCCATTCCTACCCCAGAGCCTAGGCACCTGCTGTTCCCTCTGCCTGGAATGCTCTTCCCCAGATACACATGGCTTCTCCCTCACCTTCTCAGTAAGAACTGACCACCCTATTTGATAGGCAACGTAACCCCATACCTGCACTCCCAATGCCCCTTACCCTGCCCCACCTTGTCATTTCCATGGCATTTATCACTATCGAACATTCTGTCTCATTAACTTGGGTAATATGTTCATTGCTCACTGTCTGTCTCCCGCACTACAATGAAAGCTTGATGGCGGTAAGCATCTCTGTCTGATTTGTTCATGCTCAAGCCCCAGAATTTAGAACACTCCTGGCACATAGTAGGTGCTCAATTAATGAGTGAATGAAAGAAAGGATCTGGGACAATTTTCTGTTCTGGTTTCTCCTGCTTCCTCCACCTCACCTCCCCGGCCCAGGAAGAGACCCCATGCCCTCCCTGTCCCCAACCAGGCCAGTCCAGCCCAGGCCACATATGGATACTCACCCTTCAGGATGGTGATGTTAATGTAGGGCCTGACCTCAGGCAACACGTACGGGAGGGCAGACGGAGAGGCCGAGGACACATCTGCATCATCAGCAGCGGCCAGGGCGTCCTCAGAGTCACAGCACCGTCGGCAGTAACCAGGGGTACTGGAGGTCACAGCTTCCCTGGAGGTGGACTCCTCAGTGGGGACCCCAAACACCAAAAGAGGGAGCAGGAGCACTGCGCAGAAGAGGTCTGGGGCAGCTAACCCCATGGTGACCTGGAGCAGGAAAGGAGGGGCAGAAATCATATTTACCTGCACATCTCCGTTGTGCCCAGGCCCAGCGTGGATGCTGCCACCCACACGGATGCTCCTCACACAACTCGGGGAGGAGAGCATCAGTGCCCCCGTTGAACAGACAAGAACTCTGAGGCCTACCCAGGAAAGCAAGGTCTCCAAGGTCACAGAGACCTGTGGCAGGGTAGGGCCTAGAGGCTGAGTCTTCCAGAAGGAACCTATTGGGTTGTCGGAAAAGTCATGATGCATTTTTGCAACGAAAAACATACCAAAAAGTACGCCATGATTTTTCCGACAATCCAATAGTTCCTTGAGGCTCTGCCACACGCGTGGCCCGAAGGAGGACGTCCCTCTGAAGAGAGCCACAGCCAAGAGCACAGGAGGGTCCTGGGACAGGTGAGGAAGATGCCCTAGCTGCCCCTGGATCATAACCACTGAGACCGTCTAATGCTTTTCCCGCCCTCCCACCTCCCTCTGGCTCATTTTCTTGCCACCGACTCCACCATGTCCTACAAGCACATGCCACCGGTGCAGCATGAGAAGGTTAGTAGGCCCTTGGGACAAACACAAAGGACTCTGCAGGCTTGTTCTTTAAGAGCGGGGACACGTGACTGAACCCATGGTCTGACATGTGAGCACCATGGTCCTGATAACGAAAACACGAAAATCCATTTATTCTAGCAGAAAGGTAGCAACGTCCACCCGAGAAAACAGATGCGGTTCTGTGTGGTGTTGGTGTTATTATATTGTTGAGAAGTCAGGAGTAGGTATGCTGAGTCGTGGGCTGCAGGCAACTGCTGGCTTATATACAGTGCCTTTGTGCAAGGTAGGAGAAGGCACCCCTCAGAACAGGCAAATTAGAAACAAAAGAGAATGCACCACTGAGGGTGTGGAGCTTGGCAAGGGCTGGCGTCAGCCCACCTCCCCTCTAGGCATCGGTGTGCATTTAACAACCTACACAACTCAACCTTCCACAGACTCCCTGCAGGGGAAGGCTCAAGAGAGTTCATTCATTGGACAGCGGTTGTGTCAATCATCATAGGTCTGCCAATCAGCTGCCAGGGTGGTAAATTGGACTCAAGGGGCAGGACTAGAAAGTCTGGAAAATTCAAAAGGATCAGAGAAGTCCAAGGGTTTGTGAGGATATGTTTTGCCCTTGACCAAGAAGGGATCCAGAGTTCTTGGAGAGAGGCACGAAGTAGCCTGGACACCAGCAGCTGGAGACAGGCTGGGGGGCTGGGTGGGCAGGAAGCTGGGCGAAGAGCCTTTGAGGTGGCGGCAGTCTGGGGGCTGGTGCCGGGTTATCGCAGCATCAGAAACTCGGCTTTTGAAACCAGACTGGTTTTTACACTTCTGGCGTTTCTTTGTTTATTTCCTTTTGTTCTCCTTTAACATTTAGTACAATTCAAAAATATTTTTCTGTGGTTAATACATGTAGAGTAGGTACAATTATTATTGCTTTAAATGCCATCCTCTCTCTGCCGAGCACTGTAGTAGGAGCTAGGTTTTAAAGGGGCAGGAGCCCTTCCCTGAACACCTCCCCCTCCCTGGGGCTGGGTAGCAGCAGGAGAAGGGAGGGTGCCAGGCAGTCCCTGGGAACCATCACTCCCTCCTGGTGGTGACTATTCCCAGCTCCTCTCTCCCCATCCTGGTCCAGTTTTCTGGTTCTGCCCAATAAGACCGGTCAAAGCCTCCCAGATCAACATCCTCTCTCCAAGATTATCACCCTCACCTTTTATCTGTAAATTACTCATCCCAGTGGTTTTGAGAAAAGCAAAAAAAAAAAAAAAAAAAAAAAAAATCCCCTTTTTCCTGGCCAGAATATGACCTCCTGGGAAAAGGTGAGGTCTTAGAGTCAGACCTGAGATCCCAGAATAGTTTACAGGCTGTGTGACCTAGGACTAGTGGCTTAACCTCTCTGGGCTTCCTACTCCTAGTCACTTACAAGGAGATGATACCACCACCTCCTTCCCAGGCTGTTTGGGAAGATTGCAGGGAAGGTGCCTGTCTAGGAAAAGACTCAATAAAAAGTTTGTTGCTTCCTCCACCCAGCACGACCTCTTTCCAGTGCCTGCCCGGGATAGTGCAAAGAACAGGGAGAGCGGAGCTTCTCTCAGAGGGCTAGCTCAGTTTAATGATATTTCTATTGGCCCCAGACAGATGGGAGTCAAAACCTCTGAGACATGCACTGTGACCTGGGGGGCAGGAAGCAGGAAGCAAGAAGCAAAGCAACCTTTCGACAAAAGTAATAATAAGGACAGCCAGGATCGTTGACTGGCCTTGGGGGAAGAATGCCAGGCAGGGATCCAGTATGAGGGACCATGTCATTGGGAGTGATTTAGGGGTCCCTGCTGCCTCCACTTGGGAGCAGGGACCTCTTTGGGGTCAGGCCCTGCTGTGCAGAGTTGGTATGTGTCCCAGCAGGGGTGGGCACAAGCCAGGAGCAGCTGAGAGCAGCCCTTCTCCAGGGACTAAGGTCTCAGACACAGGAGGGAATGGGGAGGGGAGCGCCTAGAGGGGCTAGCCAGGGTCAGAGGGTTAGAGCTGGGGCCTGAGATGTGCGACGTGTCCCGGAAGAGAGGAGGGAGGAGAGGAATTCCAGACTCTGACCCCAGCCTCCTCGGCCCTGCCGCCCTGCCATGGGAATTGCAGGACCTCCCGTCACTCACCCTGCGTCCTGCAGCCTCGCACCGCGGCTCACGGACCCGGGGCCTCGGGGCGGCCTCTGGCTCCTCGGCCCATGTCTGCAGTAATAACTGGCTGCTGGTCCAGACCCCCAGGCCCCGAGGAGGCAGGAATGGAGGCAGGGCGAGTGGGAGGGAGGGCCGGCCGAGGGAGAGGGCTGAACTGGCTTCCCACTTCCCCTCCTCCCTGCTCCCTCCCCTCCAGCCGCGAGGTTCTCCGGAGATACAGGGAGCTCTGGATTGCCTTTGCTTAACTCTTTGGTGGTCCAGTGGGGTCTTGTTTGATTCAGAGGCCCAATAAAGTCAGAGCCTGAAGGGGTCTGAGGCCCCTGATGTGTTGGCAGGGAAATGGAGGCGGGCAGGAGCCCCTTAAGTTGTTCGGGAAGGGAAAGGCAGCGCTGGAATCCTGTGGCTGGGGTGGGGGTGGGGGCTCCAGCTGAAGCCGAAGAGTGGCGAAGGCACAGGCAGGAATCTAGCAGCCTCAGGTTGAAATCTTGGCACTGCCACGCAGTGGTTAAGTGACACCCTAGGTGTCTGTGGAACGCCAGTCCCCAGCCCCATTCCTGCCAGTCACAGGGGAGGCTCAGTGTAAAGGTTTGTCCAGTGAAGGTATTACCTCCTCAGGTGTTAGGTGAGGGTGCAGCCAGGTCAGAACCCCCACCCCAATAGATGCCAAAGTCCTCCTCCTCATCTGCCTGGAATTGTGCCGTGATTACTTCATCCTCCTGATCTCAGAGCCAATTGCCCTGTGAAAATGGCCCCCAAGAAGTTCACGGGAGGGCACACACAGTCTGTATGTGCCCCTGGGCCTGGGCAGCACCCTGCCTCGCTTTTTTCCAGTTGGGCTGCAGGAGGTTTAGCGAAGGCTGTAGCCTGGTTCTCTGCAGCCAGAGATCCCTGTGGAAAGATTGTCAAATGTCCCTTGCCCTCCAGCACCCTCTCATTCTACATTTGTTGAGTACATTTGCCTCTTCTTTGCAGGGGCTTCTGGTACCCGAATGGTCTTTACATCCATTATTTCAACAAATCACACCCCAGCCTTGGGAAAGGGAGCTGATGTGACTTGCCCAAGGTCACACGGCTAGTGAAGAGGGACCACACCCTACAGAATGGAAATGTTCTCCATCCCACTGGACTTCCCACGATGGCACAATGGGCATGGTTGTGGGCAAAGGCTGCAGTTTGGGGTCTGCCCTCTGGAAAGAGAGAGGTGGTAACATTGCGGCCCTCGGGAGGTGCAGGAGTACAGAGACCTGAGGGGGAATTACTGAAGTCTGGGGCTTCGGACACTAAACCCACCCAGTTCCCACGCACAGCTGGACAAGGTCTGGAAGATAGAACAGCCCGTGTGTCCTTGACCCGCTCTCATCTCGGGGCCTGTTTTCCTATTAGTTTGGGGGATAATAAAAGCACAGAATATCCAGGCCTGGAAGGACCCTTAGAGATGATCTAATCCAGTTCCTTAAGCTGTCCCACAAGGATACTGTGACCCAGGGAGGGCACGTCATTGGCTTAAGGTCACACAGCAGATGGGAGTCCAAGCTGGGATGACAGTCAGACTTCCCAACTTTGTGCTGTGTCCCCCTCCAAAGCCCACCTGGAGCCCCTCCAGGCCTATTTAGGGACCCAAGGGGGCCCAAAGGAAAGCAGATGGAAGGACTACAGCTGCTGGGAAAACTGTCAGGCCACATTGGCTGTGCCCTCTATGTGGCCCTGCCTCAGGCAGCATTTCCAGGGCACAGAGCCATGGCTGCAGAGGGAAGGAGCCAAGGAACGCCACCCCCAACCTCCCCACTCTGCGGCCACTAGGAAAAGGGCCGAGTCAGCAACACTGGAAGGGGAGACAGCTGGCTGTCTCTGGGATCTCCGGCTTAGAAAGCCTAGCATCTGAGGAAAAGGAAAATGGATGGGGGATGGACGCAGGATGGGACAGAGGAATGATTTTGGGAGGGCCTGTTATGTGGCCAGCACTGTGTCCCATGCCTCGTTCCACAGCCCCTCTGCAGAGAAGGCTGCTCATGCCACTTAACAGGTGAGGAAGCTGAGCCCTGGAAAGGCACCTGACTCGCCAGGTTGTAGGGCCAACTCCTTTGGCCCCCAGACACATCGACACCCCAGAAAAGAGCCCCTTGTGCCCCTTGGTCCAGGGCAGGGGGCTAGAGGCAGGGCAGACTGCAGAGCAGGACTCGGAAATGTGATATTTTCCCTCTCACTCTCTCCCATGCCTAAGATCCCTCCGTTTGTGCACCATCCCTTGGTCTCCCAGCCATTCTGACATCTTTCCAGCAGGCCCGGTAGCTTGGAGGCAGCACTCCAGCCCTGGGGCAGAGAAACCTGGGTGACGTCTCAGCTCCAGCTCCTTCTCAGTGTGTGATCTTGGGCACGCCTCTCGTCCTCTGAGCCTCGGTATCTCTGGGCACGAGGCAAAGGCCCTCTGAGCAGCCTGGTGGGACACCCAGTGGGGGTAACTCCCTACCGGCAGTCCATCACTGCTTCTCCCTGAATATGGTGAGCGCATGAGCCCTTTCTCCTCATGCACACAGACGAGGAAAACGAGGCACAAACGCACTGACTCTCAGAACCCAGCTCCTAGCCACCTCCATCTTCAAGCCCGAAGTTGGGAGAAGGTATAAAAATAGTGACGTTTAGTCAATGCTTACAAAGCCCCGGGAACCCTGCGTGTATTTAAAAAACTAAGATATGTGCCTGTCAAAAAGTGAGACAACAGAAAACACGGATTCCTGGAGTCAAATATGCGAGTCGTGAATGCCAAGTCACAGATCCAATTGTTCAAGGACAGTAACCAGTCAAGAAACGAGACGAAGGAAACCGTGAGCGCCACCTCCTGGCCCCCTGTCGCGCCCTGTGATGCTCGCATCCCAGCGGGCACCCACCCCATCCCACCCACGGCCTGTGACGCCCCTACCCGTCCCATCCCCTTCTTAGGAAGCTAAGGGAGTGGGGGAGGGGAAGGAGGCAGACGGGCCCACGGAGACGCGCTAGTGGCGGGCTGGGGCACCACCTCCCTCACTTCTTTCTCCAAACCCCACTCTACGCAGTGGACACAGGGTCCAACCCCACCCTCCCTCTCCTAAGCATGCGCGCTCTGCCAGGCTTCCAGGTTGTACTGCACCCCTCGTTTGACTAGCTGGGTGGACTTCGCTCTCTGGACTCGAGTTTCTCCATCCTGGGCTTTCTGCAACCCATCACAGAGCCACAGTGTTCATCTGAGTTGGGCGACTGATTCCACTTTAAGGAGAAACTGAATCCTCAAGAGGCCAGCGCCATCCCAGCCTCTCTGGACCCTAGTGTTACAGAGGGGGCAACCGAGGCTCAGGAAGCAGGTGCGGCAACTGGCTCCCGCCCCACGGCCAACGAGTGGCAGAGCCGGGATGGAGTCGCCAAGGCGCGTGGGAGGCCAGGAGCCAACCTTCCCTTCCCCTCGACCCACCTCCACTCACGCCCGGGGAGACCCTCCAGCCCCACCCGCTCCGGCCTCAAGTACTGGGAAAAGACGGCCACCGATGGCGACCACGCTCGGCACCACTCGGGTCAGCAAAACCTGAGCCCTGAGACGGCGACACCACCTGGCATGACGGACCAAAGGCCACGGAGGCGGCTTCGGGGGGGGGGGGTCCTCTATCCCGGAAGCCCAAAGCGTGTGCGGGAGGGAGGAGCCGCTGTGGCGCCGGGGCGGGGCCTTTGCACGTCCTGCGCCGAGCGTAGCCGAGCTAAGGCCGGATAAGGCCGATCTTGGCCAAGTAGAGCCGAGTGCTGCCGAGGAAGCCGAGCAGAGCCGAGTCTGGCCGAGCCTAGCGGGTCCAGCCGAACATAGCCGAGCTTGACCGAGTGCAGCCGAATAGAGCCGAGTCCGGCCGACCGGAGAAGCGGGACAGGCGCCACGCGGCGAGGGGGAGGTCCCCGGCGCCCCCTGCCGGACACAGAGCACAGCGCTGGCCTGGGCCGCGGCCAATCCACCGCCTCCTGGTCCTGCAATAGTCCTGTGAGATGGGGGTATGGAGCCCATTTTATGGATGAGGAAACTGAGGCTCCAAGAGGCTCCAAGGCTGGCCCAAAGGCACAGAGAGCTAACAAGTGATGGCGCTTGGCTTTGAACCTGATTGTGTGCCCAAAAGCTCCTGCCACTGTAGTGGGCATTGTGTGTTTATTTTGTCCTCATAATTGCTGCATTTATTATGACCAGAGAGGAGAGACCCGTCCTGTCTGATAAGCAGAAGGAAGGCCAGAGCACAGAGATGTCCCCACCTCGTACAGGTGGAGAAACCAAACAGGCTCTGGACATGTTGACCAAGTGCAGCAGGGACAGCAGTTCTCATGTGCAAATATTGACATATTTCCTGGTCATTAAAGCAGATAGCAGGTCGGAGAGGCCATGTCTGACCACAGGCCTAATTGTCCTCACCTTTAGCAAGATGGCCGTAGAGGACATGAGCTCCTGGCTGCCTGCAAGCCATGTCCCCACGTGCCTGGCCGAGGTCCTCGGGTTGTCTAGACCCTTAACGATGTCAAGTGTGGCCCGGGCACTTTGTTTGAGCCTGCGAAAAAGCAAAGGCTGACTTTGCCCTCCAAGCACACACATGCGCATGAGTGTGTACCCATCATTCACCCCTGTGTGCGCACCGCCCTGGCCTGCCAAGCCCACGGGGGGGTGGCTGGGCCTCTAGGAGGCAACCGAGTTCCCCAGTGGGGCCTGGGCTGCCCCTCATGCCTGTTTGGTCTCACCTGAGGGCATTGTCTGCCACTGCCCAGCGGCCACTAAGGAGCTGGCACCAGTGGCCTCAGAGTTCTCTCCACCCCGAGCATCACTCCTAACACCTGGAACCTTATTTTTGTACTTTAAAAAAACGATAGACTGTACTGGGGGCTAGGAAAATAGGGTTCTTGGTCCTGCCTCTGCTGCTGTGACCCTGGGCAAGTCACATGACCGTCTCAGGCCTCACTGTCTTCAGCTATAAAATGGGTATCATAGTTATTCTCAGGACGTTGAGTGTTTCCCACGCCTCCTTCCCTGTGCACAAACCCCAGTTCCCTCTTTACGCTCAGCTGGACAATAACCCCTCCTGGGGAGACTTTCACCCCGACCCATGGATGGGTTCTTGATTCTGTTAAAGCACTTCTTACATGTATTTAACACATGGCGCTTATAATGTACGGGGCACTGTTCTAAGCTGTTTATAAATATTAACTAATTTAAACCTCCTCACAATAGAAACATCTTCTCTTATTGTCATCTTAGAGAGGAGGAAACAGGCACAGAAAACTTAGTTCACTGGCTCAAGATCAAACAGGTAGTGAATGGATGAGCCGGGATTCAAACCCAGGCAATTCCAGAGTCCAGGGGCTTAACCACTCCCTCATTATCTCCTATCTTGGTTCCTGAAAGACAAGCTGTGTGCATCTCTGCCTTCAGCTTATTGCAGTTGGCAGCTGACCAATAAACCCTTGTTGAATGAAAGAATGAGGAGTTAGTCCATCGTTCCTCTGGAGATGTTTCCGTTTCGCAGATGGGGACTTGTATGCATTTGCTAGGACTGCCGTAACAAAGCACCACAGACTGGGTGGCTTAAGCGACATCCATTTGTTTTCCCTTCTGGAGGCTAGAAGTCCAAGATCAAGGTGTCAGGGAGGTCTGCTTCCTTCTGAGGGCTGTGAGAGAGGGATCTGTGCCCGGCCTCTCTCCCAGCTTCTGGTAGTTTGCAGGCAATTTTTGGCGTTCCTTGGCTTGTGGAAGCATCGCCCCAGCATTTTCCCTGTGTGCAAGCCTATGTCCAAATCGTTGCTTAAGAACATCAGTCATATTGGATTAGGGGCCCACCCTACTCCAGTGTGACCTCATCTTAACTGCTTACATCTGCCATGACCCTGTTTCCAAATAAGATCACGTTCTCCGAGGCACTGGAGGTTAGGATTTCAGCATATGAATTGTGAAGAGGGGTGTAGAGACACAAATCAACCCGCAACAGTAATTAACCTTCTAGGAATCCTGCCTGACACAATCTCTATCCCCGAATTGGGCCTCGCCTCTGCCTTTCTCACTTCCATTCACTGCGTTCCTCCAGCCTCCAGACCTTAGCATGCACAGTTGTGTCTGGCACACTCACGCTCCACCCTCTGCTCCCAGTGCAGCCCCCACCACTGACCCCTCCCCGCAATTATGATCCCCCAGGACAAACTTCACTTCCCTGACCACTGACTAGTGATACATTCACTTGTGAGGCTACCTGTGAGCACCAAGAACATAGGAACCATGTCTGTTTTCCTCCACTGTGCTCCAGCTCAGTGTCAGTGAGTATTCAGGAAAATCTTTATTAACTTAATGAGCTATGCCCAGAGGGGTAAAGTACATGGCCCAAAGCCACACAGTAGGTTCATGGCAGAGTGGGCCTAGGGCCCAGGCCTCCTGATTTTGGGTTCCATGACTTTTAGGAGATGCATGTCCCCCTCAGTGGACTTACCGAGGGTCTCGCCAGAGCCTTCCAGTGACTGGGGAGCACCCTGAGACCTTGCAGGGACAGTGGCCTTGCGTAACTCCAGGGAAAGCCCCTCACATTACAGCCTGGGATGCTCGCCACCGTTAGAGTGTTTACTTCTATGCCTGGAGTCCTGTGGAACCCACGCAGTGACCTCCCCATGGGACAGTGGCCTCCTTGTAGATGAGGAGGGCCTGAGGCCCTGGGGCCTTGGCCACTCCTACCCCAGGCTCTGCAGACTCCTAACTCCTCTCCTCCGATGCTGACGCTGATGCATGAAGTTCTGGTCCAGAGCCTGGTGGCCATAGGTTGTTGCTTGGCAACAGCCTCTGAGAGACAAGTTCAAGGGCAGGTCTTGGGTCTGAGCAACTTGGATGTCTGGAGAGGAGAAGTCAGGCAGAGAGGGTCATCACCACCCCTTCCTGCATGCTTAGCTTCACAACCCCAGAGCCTCCCCTCACCTTACAGCCCCTAAGGTTACCATAACCCACAGATTCCAGCCCCAAACCCCCATACAATGCCCTTCCATCTCGCCTGCTCGTGCCCCCGTTTATGCAGTCACCACGTCGTACAAATCCAAAGGAGGCTAGAGTCACAGTGTGCAAATTGCCCCCCTGGAGCTGTGACATGGAATTCTCCTCATTCATTCATTTATTCCAAATAGTCACATGAAGGCCCCATAGTGCTACCAGGCCTTAGAAATACAGATTCATCGGGCACAGTCCCTGCCTGAAGGGACAAGGCTATCAGGACACCCACACACATGCATACACAAGAGAATGCACAGGCAGTGACACACGGTGTGGTGGGGAATCTTGGGGACTGTGGGATCAGTGGGGCAAGGGGAAGGACCCTGGCCCAGGCACCGTTCCCATGCAGCCTTTAGCCCTCAGCAATCCTCTGCTCCCACCCCATCCACACCTGCCACATGCACAGCAGGCCCTCATTGTTAATGCACCAACATACATTTACTCATGGATAGGGCTTGAGATGTCCTGAGCACATACTGTGCACCCTGCACTGTGTTCACAATCCACCCCACCCCCATTTCGGTTTGCTGTTGTTACTGCCTGTCTTGCCTCCCTTTGCCATTGTAGTCTGTCCCCCACCCACCTCTTATCCCATTGGTCAAGCCAGGCTGTCCATCACAGTGTCCCACCTTCTCCCTCTGCTTGGAAGGATGATGACATGACTCACACCTGGCCAATCATGCCACTTTATCACCTTGTCTTTGGTGATTGGCCCAAGGGGCCACCGTGTGACCTAGTTGGAGCCAATCAACTTTGTTCCATGAGATTTGATGTTTGGACACAGGAAGAGAGTATATCTACTGCTTTTGGATCAAGATCTGTAAGATTGTACAGGCTGAGATTGTACAGGTGCATCTTCCATGTCACCTGGAGGGCTGGAACTCTGGGAGGCTTAGACACACAGAGCTGAGGGACAGACAGAGGGAGCATCCTGATAGAGGTAGACACCCATACACATGCCCATTCATGCACACTGATCTAGACGTACAGCACCTGACAAAGGAATTGGCCCAGGCCGTTGCTATTATCGTGTGTCACCGCCTTTATTGACAAGAGCTAGGGGTAGAAGCAGCAAAGGATTTCCCTAGGGGCCTCCCAGCCGCCCTTGCAGAGCAAGCTCACCTGCCTCAGGAATCAGGAAGGCAGGGCTGGCCATGGAATGCGGGAATGCCAGGGGGCCCTCTTCCTTCAGACCCACAGATCCTCCTGAGGGTAATCCCAGACTGAGGGCTCAGCCTCTAGCCTCCAACCTCCACACAAGGTCTGGTCCCGTGAACTTGCTTCCCCCTGAGGGGGCTGCACACTCTCCAAAGCCCTGCTTCCTGATCCTTGGCTTCTGACCCCCAACTCCCCCTTTATCGTATCCTGAAGTGTCTTCACCCCCAAGGGCTGGACACAGAGAGGTCACTGGATGCAGGAGAAAGGGGTGTAGGTCAAGCCTGGCAGGAGGACCACCTCCACTTTATAATCTGATACACCCTACCCCCACCCATTGCAATGTGCGTGGCAGTTTACCCAGCATGACCCATTTTCTTCCTTAAGTCCCAGGAGGCGGGCAAGCCGGGACAACCACCTCCGTTTTATGATAGGGAAACTGAGGCCCAGAGAGATCAAGGCTAGCCAGGATCCGGAAGTGAGTTGAAGATGTAGATCTCCCAAGTTGTGGTTCATGTGATTTCCCTGAGGACCCTCTGCCCTCTGCGGGTGGAGGGTTGGGGGATTTAGCAAGAGGTGCCACTCTCCCTGGGGCCAGTCTCACTGTTGCTCTAAGGGTTTATCTCTGGGATGGTGTCCAGGCTAGTCCAGGCCTAGCCTTGGACAGTGGCCTCTCCCTACGGTCCCACTCCAGCCTCCTTTTGTCTTCTTTTCCCTGGGCCTTCCCAACCTGTAGCCCTGGAGAATTTAGAGGACAGGAGGCCTGCTCTGGACCTGTCAGACCCTGTTTCTCAGCTCTGCCCTCAGGCTGCCATCAAGACCCAGCGCTTCTCATCAGCACTGGCAGGCCTTTAAGGGGGCTGGCCCTGTGCCTTTCAGAGCATTTGCTTTTCCACCCTGATGGCATCCTTTCCTTGAGACTGGTTGGGCCAGGCATTGGCAACTCAGTTTCATTGATTCAGCTCAAGGTCAAGGATAGCTCAAGGTCAAGGAATAGCTCTGTCTTCCATCCTCCTCCTCCTCCTCTCTCCTCTTCCTCCCACTTCTACCTCTTCCTCCTCCTCTTATCACTTCTCCTCTCAGCACTGTTTAGACCCTCTGCCTTTCCATGCCTGTCTGCCTGGGCCAGGGCCCTGCCTTGGTCACTGGGAAGGGAGAAACAGCAATGATTTCTCCTATGAGGAGGTTCCCAGAGCTCTCAAAGACCCAGAGACTCACCCCCCCACACACACACCCGCTCCCCTCCAGCCACAGGACACAAAGTGAGCTGTTTTGGGGATTGGCTGGCTGGCCTCAAAAGGGGCTGAGCTAGGCTTTGGGTGGCCTAAGCTTATGCAGTTTGGGACCCCTCTTTAAGAAAAGCAATACAAAATTACAAGTACAAAATTTGGTTCAAGCCTTGGAAGGAGCAGTAAGGGACCCTGCAGCTGGACTTAATGAGTTTCCTGGAAAATCCACCTCTTCATTGGTATCCAGGAGCACAGGAGTCCTGGCCTGACTGTCTGGGCCAAGAGGGCCTGGAGGTTTTTGGGTTGTTCAGCAGGTGAGGCCTGCGGCCCAGAGAGAAGAGCTGGCTCAAGGCCTTGCAGCAAGTCGGGGAGAGCTGATGTGGGGCCTAAGCAGTCTCACGCCCCTCCTCTCCGTGGGGTAAGACTTTCTTCTATGAGGAGCCCTGATCCAGCTCTCTGTGAACCTGGGCCCCGGTCCCTTTCCTATGAACCTGACTCTGAGCTCAGGAAACCCAGGCCTTGGTTTATCCCTCTGAGGGCCAAGATTCAGACCCATCCATGAGGATGCTCTGTCTCTGAAGAGGATGGCCAGTCTGCACCTGCTCAGGAAGGTCAGCCCCGTGGCGACGTTCCTCCAGACTTTTACCCAGCAGAGCTCGTCTAGGCCAATTGCTCCCATCCCTGAGTCACAGGGGAGAACACGAGGTCCAGAGAAGGGAAATGGCCTATCTGATGTCACACGGTGAGTCTCAGCAGTAATGGCATCTGACCATCCCAGCATGGGCCCCTGGCACCTGGGGCAGCGTGCCCTAAGCGCATCCACAGCCTCTGCCCTGTCCTCGCGCTACGCTGGCCCTCCACAGCCCCCTACAGACAGCTGATGTGCAGTGTGCCCGACTTCTCCCCAGCTAAGGGCTCTTGGGGTAGGAACTGCTGTTCCTTGCTGGCCACGCGGCTGGGTGACCGCTCTTGCCCGCTGGTGCCAGGCTGTGTGATCTGGCTGACCCGGCCATTCATCTCCTTCCCCTCCCCCTGCTTCCCGGCCCCCTCCTTCCCCCCCTGCTCCCCATCTTCCTCCTCCTCCTCCTCCTCTGTCTTCTCCGGAGGCCCCACAGGGGGCTCCTGGCTGCGCACACGGCGGGAAGGCCGCAGCAGGACCCGGCGGAAGCCCTGCTTGAAGCGGTAGGAGAGGAAGCCATACAGGATGGGGTTGGCACAGCTGTTGGCATAGGGCAGTGCCACCACCAGGAAGTAGAGGCCGAAGAAGGTGGGCTCCTCAGGCAGCGGGCATACCACGTTGACGATGTTGAGCACATAGAAAGGCATCCAGCAGAGGACGAAGAGCACCACCACCGCCACCACCATGCGCGTGACCCTGCGCTCAGAGCGCCGCCGCCGCTGGCACGAGGGTGCCCACACCCGCCTCCCCGCCGAGCGCACCTTGACCACAATGAGCAAGTAGCAGAGGCAGATGACCAGCAGCGGCCCGAAGAAACCCAGCGCGGCCGTGTAGATGATGAAGCCAGCTCGCCAGGCTGCCGCCGGCTCCGGCCACTGCATGTGGCAGGTGCTCATGCCCCGGGGCACACCCGAGAAGACCACCACGGGCAGCACCACCACGGCTGAGGCCACCCACACGGCCGCGCTGACTGTGCGGGCCACAGGCGCTGTGCGCCAGCGGGCCGAGCGGGTGGGATGCACCACCGCTAGGTAGCGGTCCACACTCATGACGGTGAGACAGAAGATGCTGGTGAATTGGTTGATGCCGTCCACAGCCATGACCAGGCGGCACATGAGGGAGCCGAAGGGCCAGTAGGACAGGGCGTTCTGGGCAGCCAGGAAGGGCAGCCCCAGCATGAAGAGCTCATCGGCCAGCGCCAGGTTGAGGATGTAGACGTTGGTGACCGACGAGCTGGCTGTGTGCCGCAGGACCACGTAGATAACCAGCGAGTTGCCCAGCAGGCCCACCACGCAGACCACCAGGTAGACCAGTGGGATCAGGACACCGCTGACGGCTAGCCCGGCCGTGCTCGGGGCCATGGACATGTTTCCCAAGGTGGCATCGAGGGGCCAAGCTGAAGAGGCATTCCCGGGTTCCAAAGTCGTGGGCAGCGATGAAGGATAGCCAGGTGTGTCCATGGCTGCGGGGAGGACCGTCAGCAGCCAGCTATGAGCCTGGAGGAGGGAGGAAGCAACCGGGTCATGGCAGAGGATGGCTTTCTCTCAGCTGCCCCTACCCATCACACTGAACTTGGTGACTTACTGTGCACCCGGACGGAGTTTGGCATGCGCCAGCCCATTCACTGTGCACAGGCCGGCAAGGTAGCCCCATGTCTCAGATGAGATCATTGCGCCTCAGAGAGGTGGAGCGACCCCTCTGTGTCACATAGCTAGGGTGTGGTGTGGGATGCGAGCTTGTCTGGCTCCAGAGGGCAGGGACCAGCGCTAGCCTGTGCTCCACTGTGCCCCTTTGCCTGTGCACAGGGTGAGTACTCCACAAAAGTTCAGTAAAGGAATGAGTTGATCATTCAGGGGCCGATGACAACATAGGCCCTTTCCTGCACACCAGTGCTTTTCAAATATTTCTGATGCCAATGCATTTTACATAGCAACCCAACGAAGTCATAGTTTCATAAAATAACGCTTGCCCTTTCTACATATGATGGCCCCAGTTGGCAGGGGCCCAAGTGAATCACCCACTGCTATAGACTGAAGTGTCCCCCCACCAAATTCATAGGTTGAAATCCTAACCCCCCAATGTGATGGTATTGGGAGGTAAGACCTTTGGGAGGTAATTAGGCCATGAGGGTGGAGCTCTCGTGAATGGGGTTAGTGGCCTTTTAAAGGAGACCCCAGAGAGCCCCCTTGCCCCTTCTGCCCTGTAGGGACACAACGTGAAGATGGCCATCTATGAACCAGGAAGTAGGCCGTCACCAGACACCAAATGTGCCAGCACCTTGATCTTGGACTCCCAGCCTCCAGAACTGTGAGAGATAAATTTCTGTTGTTTTTACATCACCCAGTCTATGGAAATCTGTTATAGCAGCCTGAAAAGAATAAGACACCCACCAACAGGTCTCAGCCCTCACATTTGAAAATCCTGCTGCATACCATAGGTCCTTAACCATGAACCCAGGTCTCTAGATGAACTTCAGAGCATCCATGACCCCCTAAAACTCTGATGAAAGTTAATGTGTTTGTGTCTTTTCTGGGCGGAGTCCAGAGCTTTCATCAGAGTAAGAACCACAGGTTCAGGGGTATCCCCTCCCCCAGGGATCCAAGCCCTTGGAGACCCTCTCAGCCTGGCCCATCCCACTGCGAGCTGCCCACAAAGCCCTGCCCAGGATGACTGGCTGTGAACCTGCTGGGGGGTGAGTGGCTGGGACCCTTCCTCCCCCCAGCGGGAGACTTGTGATGGAGAAATTCACAGCACACTGGAGGTAGGCACAAGAACAGCCGCTTGCCCCCGCACCGGCAGGCCAGGCTTCCCTGAGAAGAGCACATTTCAGATGGGTCTTGAAGTGTGAGTAAGAGAATGCCTGATGCACAATGGGAAGCTGCGTCCCCACTTACATTCTCAGCACCTTTCTTATCCCCATGCACGTCGAGGACTCCTCCTGGCTCTCCTGCTAGACTCGACTCTCCTTCAGTGTGGAGACGCTCTTATTCAGCTTTGAACCTTTCCCCCGTCCCCCACCTGTCCCTTTCACACAAGAATAAGCTCTGCATCAGTGTTTGAGGCATCGAATGAATCAGAGGAACCAGAGTGGACAAATCTTAATGCAAAGGTGGGATGAATTGCTGGTAGTGTAAATTCAGGCCCCGCTGGGAAAGGCCCCGCTACCTCAGGATTTGCTAGCGTCTCTCCGCGGGATTTCCTGGCTCTCAGGAGGCCCAGTTAGAGGCTAGGGCTGAAATCCGGAGTCTCCTTTGAGCCCAGACCTCCCCACTTCTTCCTAACAATCTCCCCCCATACTCAATATCTCCCTGCCATTCCACACTGAGCTTGAAATGCCTCCAGAGGGAACTGGGGACCGCATTGCCCTATCAGGACATCGCTTTTGAGATGCAAAGCTCCTGGAAAGGGAAGGTACCCCAACTCAGAGCAAAGACCTCTGGGTGGGCAAGTATGCCTGGGTGCCCCTGCCCAATAACCTGGGGCTTCCAAGGGCTCTGAGCACCAGGCAAGCGATGCTGAGCATGGCAAAGAAACTCTTGACTGTGGCTCATCCTAATGATACCCCAGGTTGGCTGGGCTCAGAGTACCCCCACTTCCTGTTCCTCTAAGCTTGGAGAGCAACTCTTATACTGTCCTCAAGCCATCCATCACCCCAGACCTTCATCAGCTCTCCTGAGCCTGGGACAGTGGCACTAACAGAGAGGCTATCTGGACAGCGAGCTCATGGGGTCCTAACAGTGCTGCCAGCTCCTTGTCACTGATCCTGATTGCCAGGTTCCAGACTAAGCTGCTGACATGCTGCATCTTACAGGGTCTTATGAGGAAGGCACTAGTGTCTGTCATTGCCACTGTACAGACAGGGAACAAAGGCGAGGCCACATGCTCTGGTCACATAGCTAGGAAGGGGCAGAGCTGGGGAGACCCTTAAAGCCATTTCCCCATCCACCTCCAACTCACAAGCCGACAGAATGAGGCCAAGCATGGGAGACGCACTCGCCTAAGCGTCACAGCTGCTCAGGGCACCCAGCTGACATCCAGCTCTCCCACCAGCCTATTCAGAGCTCTCCTTGCTTGAACCATTAGAGTCATGGACTCAAATCCCTAGACTCTTGGAGACCTAAAAATAGAATTTTAGATTCTTCGAACTGAGTTGCAGAGCCATAGATTTTTAGACCTCATGTCCTTGAATCAGAGAATATTAAAGTTCCAGAATGACAGAATTAGCCCTTTTTAGACCTGAAATTGTGGAATCCGGGACCTTAGAGTCCTGGCTTCCTCGGCCAGGGAGCCCTAAGTCACCCATCCATCCACCTTGTCTCGCTGTGCACAGATCCTCTTTATAGCATCCCCACAGGGTGGCCAAATCCAGCCCTAGCGCTGGAGGAGGAAGGAACAGTGAGCTAGCAAACCTGATCGCCAGGCTGTGGGGACAGATATCCCCTCAGGGAAGCCTGGAGGTGAGCTCCCAGAACAGCACCCCTCCTACTGGAGCCCATACACGTGCACCCCCACACACAAGCACACATGGCCCTGGTGGGAACCCAGCAGACCCACCAAGCCCTGCCTTTGTCCCAGCCCCTCCAAGAGCCCCGGCTCTCCCCCACAGATGCCCTGCCCCCACCCTTACCTGGGTCCATCTTCCCTATCAAAGTTCAAGGGGTCAGGGTGCCAAAAGCAGGGAAGTGACATTTTTCCGTAGGCGTCAGCCAGACCTGCAATTTGGATGCCACCTTTTCTTTAAGAAGCTGGCATCCTGTGCATGATCTAGTTCATCCTGGGGGAGGAAGCACTCTTCCTCCCTGTCTGGTTTATCTTTGGCACGAGCTTGCCTGAAAGCTGGGGGCGGACTCCTCAGAGGACTGTTAGGGAGGGGATGGAGGCCCAGGGAGAGCGAGTGGCTGCCCTGAGCCCCACCGCAATTCAGGATGGCACCTCAGCGATACCAGACACCCCAATGGTTCTCCATGTGTCTGTCCCCCAGCCCCACACACCCCCACACACCCTGTTCCCCTCTAGAGTGCTAGCTCTCAGGTGCAGGGACCCTGAGCTATTTATCTCTTTAACCCGAGCGCCTAGCTCAATACCCAGAACATCAAGAAATGTGGATGGACAGACCAAGAAGTTCAGCGGGTAGAGCTCCAAGTGAGCTGAGGTGTTGCTCCTGGGCAGAGGCCTCAAACTCACATCATGAAATCCTTACAGAGACCATGAGGGAGGGTTTTTAGAGAGGAGGAAGTTGAGGCTCAGAGAGGTTCAGTAAGTTGCACAAGGTCACTCAGCTGGTGAGTGGGAGATCAGAATTCAAACCAACCTCTGCCTCCTCCTAAACAAACCATCAGTACCTCCTGGCCCTGCCGAGAGGAATCGGACTGGGACAGCCCTTGACAATGCAGGCTGATGGCTGACTCTGCATTCTGCTTGCCCTCTGCTCCCCCGGGCCTTCCCCCAAGAGACCCAGATTGTACTAATCAGTGCTGACTGACTCACTCCCACCCCAGGCCTGGGATCTGAACCCCAGCGACACACCCACAAACCCTAGGTTGGGGGCTTGGGCTCTGCCACAGAGCGATGATGCCAAATTGCTGTGTGACCTTGGGCAAGTCATGTCTCTCCTCTGGACCTTAGTTTCTCCTATTAAAATGCAGACAAGCGTACCCACCTCCCAGGTTTGCTGTAAAGATTACATGGGAATATGCTGAGCACAGTGCCCAGCATAGTCAGAGAGCTCAGTCAGGAAGGCTGGCACATGAGCCGAGGAGGCCAAGCGACATGATGCATCTGGTTTCTTCCAGCTCTGACACTGTTGTGCTGTGATTCCAAGATTCTAGAATCATGGCACGAAATTCCAAGATTAATGTCCCCCCAACCCCTGCAGCCCACCAAGAGGTCACAGGAGAACCTTCCTCCCTGGGCCTTCCCACCCTCTCCCAGCCCCCAGTCCCAGCCTCCCAAGTTCTTCCTGGGCAGAGGGGAGACTCCAGGACACCACCCTCCAGGACTCCACCCCAGCCCCAGCCTCCTTACCTGCCCGTGAGGTGAGGGCTCCCCTCCTTGCTGTCAAGCTGGTTATCATTCTGCTGCCTACTCTCCCTGCCTGGTCCCCAGGTGCCCGCAGAGCACCCCTTAGCCGGGACCCCCACACAGTGCCCACTTCTATACCGTTTGCGGCCCAGGCCCCCTCTCTTCCCACAGCGCCTCTCCCATCTGGTCTCCGGCCCTGACTTCCCACCGGCGCCTGGTGCGTCACCCCCCATCTCCAGGACTCATCCTGGAGGGTAGGGGCACAGATGGGGGGGGTCTGCAAGCGGGAGCCCAGGGTCAGAGTGGAGGAAGAAACCTCCCAAGGAAAGAAGAGAAATGGGGACCAGGGGACTGTAAGGAGCCAATAGAGATAGAGGGAAAAGGGGTGTCAGTCGGAGGTGGAGAGAGAGAGAGAGAGAGAGAGAGAGAGAGAGAGAGAGAGAGAGAGAGAGAGAGGGAGAGGACAGTGAGTGGGTGGAAAGCCAGAATGAGGGGGAGTGATGCGAAATGCGTGACAGGGAGAAGAGGAGGAGGAAGAGCGAGAGAAGGGGCAAGAGGGAGAGATGCGGAGAGAGAGGCAGGAATAGAGAGCGAGGAAGAAGGAGGGGGTGGCGGGGAGGGTGACAGAGAAGGATTGTGCCACAGATGGTGACATGGAGAGCCTGGGAAGGAGGGAGCAGGAATGGGGGTGAGGGAGGGGCTGGAGAGCAGGTGCTGGGGTGATGGAGGAGGGGCAGTAGGGGAGGGGAGGAGGCTGGGGGTGGGGGGCAGGCTGTTACCGGGGAGATTTCAGCCACCCACGCTGGCCTTGGCTCCCGCAGGGGGTTGAGAGAAGAGTGTGGTGCTCAGAGGAGCTGGGGGCCAGAGCCAGGGGCCAGACACCACCCCCCAGACCACCATGGCGCCCCGCCCCCCCAGGGCGACAGCTGGGTCCAGAGGCAAGGTGGGTGTGGGGTTGAGCAGTACCACCAAGAGGGCTGGGAGCTTGGGGTGAGCACTGCACTGGGAGTCCAAAGTCCTACTCACCAGCCACAGGCTAGACACCAGCTACAGAGGAAGGCCAGTGGGGGTCGTCTGTCCTGAGACCAGCTGAGTCTGGAGAGCACCAGGCAGGGTGAGGCGGGAAGCACAGGGTAAACAGTAAACGCTGCAGACCCTGAGGGCCAGGTGGCAAAATCAAAGATGTGATACAGGAGAAAACAGATGTCCACTCTTTGTAAATTGACAAAATTCAAAATAGAATACTAATAGTTGAGAACGTGCTTTTGTCATACAGGCCGACTGCTGAGAATAGAATTCTTTTGTGGGGGATAACATTTGGCTTAATTAGAATTCAGAGTTAGTATTTCCCATCATCAAATCAGTTGCAAGTGGTCATCTGTAAAATCCATTCTTACCTGGCAGGCTGTGTACAAGCGGGTGGCGGCAGGTTCGGCCCCTGAGTCTAAGATGCCCTGCCTCGGGCCTGAGCACAGGCCTGGCTGTCCCCGACACCGCGCCCCGGCATGTGCTGACTGGCCACGTGACCTTGGGCAAGTCGACCCCTCTCTGGGCCTCCGTTTCCTCATCTGGATCATGGGAGGTTAGACTAAATCAATCTTAAGGGCCTTTTTCAACGGGAGCATTACAAACGCCTAAGGGTCAATTAGTAATGGAGGCGATTTTTGTTAATAGCCACGGCTTCACGCACATTGTCCACCACACCCACCTTGGTAAGCAGAGTTAGTGCATCCAGGTTACAAATAAGGAAGCCGGGGATCAGAAAGGGAGAGCAGTTCACTCAGATCACACCGCCGGGGAGTGGAGAAGCCCAACAGCCTGTGCCAAAGGTGTGTTCTCAAGCACCTTGCCACCAAGCGGCCCGACCCCTTCGCAGGAGGGCAAGGGCGTAGCTGTCAGAGAAGGGCAGGAAGAAGGAAATGAGTCTGTAATGAGCATCTGCTGTGTGCCAGGCACCATCCAGGCCCCATTCCTCAGGACCAGGGCTGCATCTACTTGGTCACTAGTTTCCCAGCTGGTATGTAGTAGGTCCTCAAAGAGCCAGAAATCCAGTTCTTCCAGAAGTGCCATCCTGGCTGCTGCAACACACAGTGGGACCCAGGACACATCTGCTTGAGCCTGGAGTCCCCAGCCTCTTGACGCTGTCCTTCCACTCGTCATGGGGGCCTGGGGCGAAGCCCTTCTTCCAGGCCTCAGTCTCCTGTCTGTACAAGTTCATGAGGAGTAGGAGAGCTCTGAGGCAGCTCCTGGGAGTAAAGTGTGTGGGGGGGGTTCCGGGCACCGGGCACTGCCCCTCCCCGCCTCCCCACCCCAGGCCTCCTGTGGCTTCACCCACCAGGCTTTACACCATCCCAGCCTTGCCACCTGCCCCTATCTCCTCCCTCTGCTGATTTCCCTTGCCTACCTGTGGTCCAGGCACACCCAGCCTCATTCATTCATTCATTCATTCATTCATTCAGTCAGTCAGTCTTTCATTCGCCATTAGAAGGGTGAGCTCAGAAGGCCTCTCTGAAGCAGTGAAAGGGGCGTCTGCGCTGCGGTGGGGACAAGCTTGTGTGTTTGAAGGGTAGGGAGGAGACTGGCGTGGCTGGAAAGGAGGAAGGCAGGGGAGGCCACCATGTTAGACTGTCGTCTCAGTCTGGTTGGGTCAGAGCGTCACAGGGTGTGAGCAGAGCAGTTGGTGACCTGATTCATGGTTTTCAAGGCTCACCAGTCAGGAACCAGTGAGTGTGGGTTCTCCTCAGGGCCTTTGCACAGGCTGTTCCAGCATCCCCCCGCCCCCACCCCACGCGCATGCATACACACACACACACACACACACACACACACACTCTGTCTCACATCACCCCATCCCCGCATGTGAGACGAAGTCCTCCTTCAGGGGGCCTCCTCCTGGAGCCTTCCCTGCCCTGGGTTAACTAGGCCCCTCCCCTAGACTTCCCAGAGCTCCACCCCCACGTGGCCTCGAATCTGAGCTCATCAAGACTCAGCTCAGGGGGGCTGTGTCCTCTGTGCTGGTCTGTGAGCTCTGGAAGGGAAGACTCTGTGTGGGTCCTCACTGTGTCTCCAGGCCTGGCATCAGCCTGGCACAGTAGGCATTTGCTGCATGTCTAATGAGGAAAAAAGGATCTATGGGTGGTTAGCAGGCAGGATAGTGGGAGGAGGAGAGACTGCCCTGCTGAGCATCTGCTGGAAGCTGGGGAGGTGGTGAGGGGCTCTGAGCACCAGGCTAGGGGTAGGTGTGACCTGAGTTAAACACGATACAACTCCCAGCCAGGGGCCTTCCAGGAGCAGAAGGAACCCCCATTAGCCCCTCCTCCTGGGAGCAGCAGCGCAGAAAGAGGAGGTGCTACTCTACACCTGTGAGCTTTGGGGGTCAGGGGGATGCTGGGTGTCTGGGAACGGTGGGGAGGCCCCGCCCTGCTTGGCATTGAGTTCCTGGAGTGTGAGTGCCTCTAACCTCTGGCCTGAACCCGGCACTTGAGTGTTGTCATGTCTGCCTGGTAACCTGGAGGGTCTGCCTGGCCTGACTCCCCAAGATAAGACAATGTTATGTCTCTCCCATCACACCCTGGCTTCCTCAAATCTGGGCCATGTCTCCATCCTCAGACTGGAGGGTTCTCCAAACGTAGCAAGTGTGCCTCCACCATCAGACAGGTGGTTTTCCAGGAGTTGGAGCCCAGGCTCCTCCCATCCCTGAACGCCAGGACAGAGCCTCCTTTTCCCTCCTCTCCCCTGCAAAATGCCTAGGCCAGAGCCAACCACAGTGCAGAATGGGGGCCTCCACTACAGATGCTGAGGTTTGTCCTCTCAAATAAGACGAGATGAGCCAAAATGCTTTTCCAGTCCAGCTCCTGGGGCTTTGTCACTGGAGTCCCCACTAAAGGTGTCCTCTGGTTCATCAGTCCCTGCTGGGTCCTACTGGCTTTGCCATTTATTAGCTGTGTGACCTTGGATCTGTGACTTACCCTCTCTGAGCCTTAGTCCCCCATTTTAAATACCTACTACATAGGGTTGCTGCAAGGATGGAATCACTTAACTTCCTTCTACAGCAGCAGTTCCCAGGGGGCACTACTCCATGTTTCTCTTACACCCTCTGAGCCAGCGGGCTTATCAGAGTATGTACTTTCCTGAGCACAAGAGAGCATGACCAAGGGCACAGACACACTCAGGCCTCTCCTTGTGATACATATGCTAACAACCCACTGGCCAAAAGCAAGTCACATGGCCAAGGCCAGCTTCAGTGGAGAGAGAAGTACGCTCCTCCCCTGGTGGGTGTGTGTTGGGAGGGAGTGATACCTGTTAAGCATCATCAAATCTACGACACCCCGAATAATCAGTCTAGGGCCCCACCCCTGCCTACTCAGTAGCCAGTGGCCTTGGGTCCAGAGCTCTCTGGCTGGATTTTTCCTGCCCGGGTTAGGAAGAAATGGTCACCTGGCTTCAAAGTGCAGAGAGGAAGACTTGGACTCTAACAGCTCCTTAAACAGACTTGCAAACAAGACCCCTGCTTTCAGCCTCCTGCCTTGGCGCCTGTGGTGTCTGGGTCCCCTCCTTGGGAGCCTCCCTGGGGCTCTGCAAGGCCAGTTAATTTGCATTTCTTCCATCTCCCAACCTCCCCGCCCACCTCATCATGGAACAGCAGGCAGTTAGGTTTGCCTTTCTGGGGGCTCTGTTAAATCATTTACCACACCTCCAATCTTCTCTTCTGCCTGGCTGCTGTAGTTTGGGGTCACAGGTGTCTCCTGGTTCCTTTGAAGATGAGAGTTTGTGTTTCTGTTTCATGTTCTCCTTATTTTCGTGGCTGCTTTTCAGCAAGGTGGGGGAAGCGGAACCCTCTCTACCTCGGCACCCTGAGACCAGTCTCTTCCTTTCTATATTGAATACACTTCTGTGGTGTGTGGCTCGAACCACATGGCTGGTGTTGGCTTACACATCTGTCTCTTCCACTGGCCTCTGAGCCCCTGGGGAGCAGAGGGCTAGGTCTCACCTCGCTCTTCACCTCCAGGTCCTGGCAACGTTTGGCACAGACAGCATGGTTGGTGCATGAGAACAGAATTGAGTCGAACTTCAGATTATACAGATGACTGCTCACTGTGTCACCTTCCTTGAGGCTTTCAGGATCTTCTAGAACCATCCTAGCTCTCCGTCTCCCTCCACAGAGCCTACCGTGCCCTGCCCCCCATATCCCATGAGGCCTGGCTGGAGTCAAATGTTCCCAGTGCTGAACATTTCTTGGGCATAGTGGGAGTACAGAGGGTAGGGAGGAGAGGGAAAAGATAGCAGGAACTTAGGTCCCGAAAAGTCAGTAAAAACTGTTGTTGGAAAATTGTTTTGGTACACCATTTTATCATCTCTTATGGCTCTGTGGGTGGCTGGGCTCAGTTGGGTGGTTCTTTGGCTCCACATGATGTTGGCTGGGGCTGCAGTCATCCAGGGACTTGACTGGGCTAGCACGTCCAAGATGTCTCATGCCCATGACTGGCGAGCATGGCTGGAAGGCTGGGCTCAGTGGCATCACTGGGAGGGTTGGGTGTCTCCCTCTCCATTAAAGTTCATCCTTTCATCTGCTTATTCATTTACGTTAACAACAAACATTTATCCAGCATCTACCAGGGACTTGCTAGGGTCATGGTGAGCCGTCCAAGCAGAAGGGACAATTTACTGGGCTCTCTGAAGACTTGGCAGCTCCCCATTGGGCTGTGAGCTCCTAAGAGCAGGCCCACGCTTGACCCACTCCCAAATCCTGTGTTTGGCCCACAGTCTCAATAACTGTTTGCTGAATGATTACATGATTGAATGAATCGATGCTGTATAAGCATTCTTGAAGGCAACAGGAAGGAGTCCATTGCGGCATCTGAGTGGCAAATTACGTTTGTAAATGAGGAAGATCCTCCCAGGTTGCCTGGTGGAGGCCGGAGTATAACCAGAGGGAGCGGAGGCCAGAGAGGCAGCTGTGACTACTGCCCAGGGAAGAGATGTAAGCCCTGGAGCAGGGAGTGGCAGTGGGCCCGAGAAGGAGATGGGTTAACAGGTCTGGGGAGGCAGACTTCTCCAGGCTTGGTGACCAGTGAATGCTGGGTTGAGGGAATGTGGGGAGCCAGGGGGACCCCCAGGCCTCTGCTTTGCAAGAAGAAACAAGGAGAAGCCAGGCTCCAAGATGGGGAGTCCCAAATGAAGTAGTCTTATCTGGCTGGTGCTTTCCTGCCTGCCAGGTAATGACTGCATGGCAAGGGGCCAAGTCTAGCTGGGTGGGTGGGTGCTCAGGAGTGGTTGCTGTCGAATGAGTGAGCATCACCATGTTGTCAGCTCCTGCCCACAACCAACAGTTCTTCCTGTTTCGACACACGTTACTCTTTCCTATCCTCGGCCAATTTGCAGAGCAGAAACAAGTGACTCACTCCATGCCCAGGAACTGCTGGGCACAATGATATGTTGAAAAGAGCACAAGGCTAGGAGTCTTAAGACCTCAGTTACAAACGCCGTCAGCTAACAGCAACAGAAGTCCTGACCCACGGCGAGTAAACAAATAGGTAGTTTCATGTTCATTTTGTTGGCATTTTCAAGCCATTGGCATTGGTTCAGCTGCCCACCAAAGCTGTCAAAGATCCAGGCTCCTTTTATCGTTCTATTCCTCTATTCTTAGCATGTTAGCGTGTATCTACATGCTTGTGCTTCAAGTTTGTAAGATGGCTGCTACAGCTCCAGACATCTCATTAGTATTCAAGGCAGGGAAGGGGACAAGACAAAAGGCAGCGTCAGCTGGGTCTATCATTTTTTATGGAAGAAAACAAAAACTTTCACAGGTGCCACCTCTCCAGCTGACTTTCACTTATGTCTTGTTGGACAGAACTGTGCGATCTTGGAACCCCCAGCTGCAAAGCAGGCTGGGAAAACAAGTGTTTTTGTCTGGGACTAGATACATTACTGCTTTGCACAAAACTAGGAGTGTATTAGCAAGGAGGATGGGTGTAATGGTAGAGGGTGGAAAACAGAGTATTGCCTTAGTGGGTTGAGCTCTAACTCCTGTGCCCTCCTGTGTCTTTATTTCCTTCTCTGCAAAAAAAGAGCTGTTTGTACCTATGTTGGAAGGCTACTAGGGGGATTAAATGAGATAATATGTGTTAGGTGAGACCCCCGCAATGGAGAGAGAGTTTATTTACTGATGTTATTATTGAAATAAAGCAAGGACAGTGTCCCCTGGGGTAGGTTTAGGAGAAGCCCACCCTTGGCATGCAGGGAAGTCCGAGGAGCAGAGGAAATTATTCTAGGAAAGGGGACCAGAACAGCTGTGCAAAGTCCTCAGAGTGAAACAAGCGTGCATGTGGCTTTGAGGAAATGAGAGTTCAGTCTGACAGTGGAGGTGAGAGTGCAGGAGAGAGGGAGGCGGGGTGTGGCCAGGCCTTTGAGGCCATGGACCTCTAGACCTAAGAAGAGCAGGGAGCGGAAAGAGACTCCCCTGGGGCTCTGGTCAGCCGGAGGGGGCACCTCAGGGCTTTTAAACATTGAACAGATTCGGATTCGGGTGTGGGCTCTGACCCACCACATCTGTGTTTGTGTCATGTATGTGTTGGTTTTAATGTGTTTTTTGTTTGTTTCGTAGGAGAAGTAACTTTTAAGCCATAACAGACTTATCTGAGCTAAATGTAATAAAGGCCGTGGGGTTCCATCCCCACCCCAACCCCCTCCCAGTCCCGTCCAAGAGGGTGAGGGTTCTGGGAGCCAGTGGGCCAGAAGGTCCTGCCCTAGAAGTTCAAGACTTTGGGGGCGGGGGTGGGAGGGTGGCTGGGACTCTGGGAGAGGAGAAAACAGAAACCCAAAGCATTTCACTAGCTGGGAATTGGGGGACTTCTGAGCTGTCAGGGACAAGGGACAGGTCTTATATCTTTTTTTATCCCTTTATTTTCGCCTCTCTAGAGTGTCAGCTCTCTAGGTGAGGAACTCATGTGCATCACTGAATCCCACACCTGGGTACCACCTGCCCCCAGCCTAGAGCAGTACCTGGCACAGAGTGGGTGCTCAATAACTGTGTGTTGAATGAATGGATGAAGTTTAGATAGAGACATGTAATCGTCTACCGGAATGGAAAGTCTGGCATTTGTATTGTAAATTGGGAAACACTAAGGTGACTAACTCCATACCAGGAACCGCTGTGCTTTTTGGGTGAACGTCTTAAATCTTCGTAACAGCCCTATCTCTTTTTTAAAGAAGCTCACCTTTATTTAGTGTCGGCTGGAACTGGCATTGCTTCCTTACACTGTTGGAACACTTTCCTGTGACCTCCAGAGGTAGAGGTGGGGATTTCTGGATGCCCAACATCCATATTCCCAAATTCCAGCAAGCTTCTGGGTCTCCATTTGGGGACCAAGCCCTCTGCCCTGTTGTGTGTGATCTGTCAGGGTTGTCTCCACTCCTTGCTCTTAGCTGGCAAGTAGTCCCCGCCTGGCCAATCAGGACATAGCATTTCCCTGCCAAATATGATTGGTTGAAAGGGTCCAATCACACTAAACCTTAATTAGATCTTTGCCTGGGCAAACCCTCTTTTTTTTTTTTTTTCCTTTTTTTTTGCTGAACTTGAACCTGGAAGAGTCACCTTCCTGAGAATGAATCAGAGCAAAGAGGTACAGGAAAGTGAGCCCTGCTGACATTGTTTGAGCCCCCTGATCATGCGGTACCTGAAGTCATGATAGTTCCAAACTTGAGTCAATAAATTTATTTTCTGCTTAAGCAGGTTGAATTGGGTTTTCTGTTTGCAGTAGCCAAAGTCCTGACTGGTAGGGTCTGAAAGTATAAGACTCTCACAGGAAAATGCAGCTCAGGATCCTGTGAGTGGAGAAGAAAGACTTGAGAGATGGCAGCAGTCAGCTGGACCCAGGCTTTTGATTGGCTGGGCAGATGCCCACAGAGATTCAGAAAATCTGGGTTGTTTTTATCTTGTCTCAAAAGAAGCACTAAAACCAGAGGGACAAACTTCTGGGACCCTCGTTTTAGCTCAGTAGGAGAACTTCCAGACAAGCCGGGGCCATCACTATTGGAATAGACTGTCTCAGTAGGGGGTAAGAAACCCGTTTCTGAAAGTATACAAGTGGTGGCCAACAACCATCTTGCCCAACGTTTCCAGGGGGAATTCAGACGTCCTGTGAGATGGGAGTAAATGGGTAGACGCTGCCATGTGGCAGCTGACATTGACCGCAGTAACGCAGGGGTGGCTTATTAGGTCCTGGGGCTCCCCCTCTTGCCCCTGGGAAGGCAGTAGCATGAGGGGATCGGGATGCAGCACCTACAAATTCACACCTTCAGGCCCAAGGGGCCTCCAGCACAGAGAAGACGATCAACCAAGCTCTGCAACCATTTGCTAAGAAACGCCACAGGGAGGGGACAGCATGGCCAGCCAGGATGCCATCATGCTTTGAGTGGGGCCCTGGAGGGTAGAACTATCTGGCTGGGAGGACTGGCTGCAACCTGGAAAGGAGACAGGCAGGAGGTGAGAATTTGGGGAAAAGCAAGATCTACAGCCAACTTTCCTGGCTGACGGTGCATTCCCACCTCCCAGCTTTTGCTCAAGGTTGCCCCTCCCACCGGGACTGCCCTCCCTGCTCGTCAGGCCACACCAAGTATTCTCCATCCTTCTGCTCCAACAGTCTCAGCTAGGTCTTCCCTGCCTCCACCCCTATATGTGGGTGTCAGGTCTCCCTGGCTGGACTGGGCCCTCCTAGGGACAGGGGCTGAGGCATCATTCCACCCCTTATCTTCCCTCCCTCCTGCAGGGCCTGCAGCGTGGGAACTCAGTGACACCCACCCCTTGGCTCAGGTTCCCTGGCATTTTTTTTTCATACCTTGCACCTTCCTTCTGGGAACTGGGCTTACTGGGCTGGACTGGCTCAGGTAAATGGGGAAACTGAGGCCACTTCACTACCCACCCCACCCCCATCCTGGCCTAAATGCCACTCCCAGTGAAAACCGAGGGCCACCGAGCAGTGGCTGGATGCCACCTCCCAGCTAGAGCTTGCTGTGTGGTGCTGGTGTGGGATGGAGGGGGTCTTGAAGCCATGGAGGAGAGGCTCTTACCCCTAGAGGATGCTGCAGGGGCGCTTCTGCGGCCGCGTGGGCTGGGGACACAGGACGGCCCGGATCGCCTCGTCGAAGACGGTTTTGAGGCCTCTCTGGGTGAGGGCCGAGCACTCCAGGTATTTCACTGAGTCTGGGGTGAGGCAGCAAGAGGGCAGAGGCCTAGGTCAGGGGAGGGTCCTAGGCAAAACCGCTTCCCAAGCTGCACAGCTGCACCAGGCTGTGGGGGCCACCTGGGCTGTCACTCAGAGCAGGGAATTCACCTCTCTGTGCCTCAGTTTCCTCAGGTCTGAAATGGGGAGCTTGAATTCAGTGGGGGGGGGGGTTTAAGACCCACAAGAGTAGGTCTGTGTCTTTCTTGGAAAAATAAGCCCTTAATTTACGGAAGGCAGGCAGGCAGCTTTATACTTTCCTGGGAAGAAAAGGGCTTGACCTAGTGACCAAATCTCTCCACACCTTAGTTTCTTCTAGAAAATAGCCACAAACCTGCCTCCATGCTTTGCCCACTCACCAGGACCTTCCAAATTTCATCTGCCTGTTCCTTAGCGTCATCCCATTTTATAGATGAGAAAACTGAGGTTCCTAGAGGTGAGGCTGCTTGTCCAAGGTCACCCACTGGACCTTTCTCCTCCACCTCTGGGCAGCTGTGGGCACTCAGCAAGAGGAATGGGACTTGGAGAGCCCCTCTTTCCCTCATAAGGAGACCGGCCTCCTCCCACGTGACCACTCAGGGCGGGAGCCTGGGGCACAGACAGTGACAAGGGCAGGCTGAGCCCCCACTCCCAGGGCCAGCGATCCATGACCTCTGAAAGGAACCTGTGCGAGTTCCATGTCCACTACAACCCAGTTTCCCTGAAGTGAGGAACCGCAAACCTCTTCTTCAAGAGGCCTGAGGCCGATTTCAGAAACAAGAGGAAAGAGAGTACCAGGAAGGCGGAATTTCGCCTCCTCACTGGGGAAGCCCGCTCTTCCCGGGAAAGGAAGGACACGGACACTCATGGGCACCTGCTCCCTGCCAGGCACCCAGCTGGGCGCTTCCAAAAACCCTATGAAGACATACTGTGATTCCCCACTTCCCAGGTGAGGAAACAGACCCAGAGAGGGGAAGCCACAGGCCCAGAAACACACAGCAGTGGGGAGGGGAGCCAGGATTTCAGGAGGGGCAGCGCCTAGAAAGGGGAAGCCCACCAATGCTCCGGGCTGGGGAGAAAAGGAGGGCGGGGCCGGGGTGAGGGAAACTGAGGCTCAGGGAGGATATCACTTGCCCAGTCACCCACTAGATGCTCCCCTCCACGTGGGAGCACACTCCCTCCAGCGAGCCTGGCTTCCAGGAACGGAGCACCCTGAGGTCGGTCCAGGAATCTGGTCACCATAACCTTCTGTGCCTAGAAGTGTGTCACTGGGCATTTGGCTACTGTTTCTCTGCCAGGGACCATAGCCAATGTCCACCTCGCCTCTACCCAGCTGTCTCCCGGGCACCCACTGCCCTCTTGCTCGTCTTAGCTCAGTGGTATCCAATGCCAGGGCCCTGAGCTGGGGGGCCTGGGCTTGCTTCAGCTCTGCCTCTGTCCAGTCTAGGACTTTTTGCCAGTCCTCCTCTCTGCACCTCAGTCTCCCACCTGTCTCAGACATGGTGACGTGTGGTAGCTTATAAAGCTGAGGTAGGGGGCAGGGGAGCTGCAGAGAGGGCATGGGGGCAGGCCAGGGCACAGGGGACTGCAGACAACCCTAATCTTCATGACTGAGGGAGCCAGGCATCCGGTGTTTGAATCTGGGCTCTGCCATGTCCTAGCTGGGTGACCTCGAGCCAGGGACTTCTCTCCTTGAGCCTCAGTTTCCTCCTCTGTAAGGTGAGGGTAATGAGTCCCTCCTTCATAGTTGCTCTGAGAATGAAGTGGGAAAATGCATGGGCCCAGCACCCAGGAAGTGCTCAATCCATGTCAGCTGTGATGCCCAGCTGGGACCAGAGCTGGTCACCCAGGGCTGGGGAGAGGCCCAGCTGGGCAGAGGCAGCTGCTGTCCTCTTCATCAGCTCTGCAGGACCAGGGCCACCAGGCCTCCTCCCCTTTGACCTGGGCTGGTCCTAGACAAGCTCGAAGTCCCTGCCCCTGCCCCCACCACCTCCCAGGATAAGCCTCAGAAGGAACTGGCTAGAGGCCAAGGCAGGACCCCCAAGTCATCTCCTAATAGAGGAGAAAGGATGTTAAAGGACTGTGCAGGCTGGCTTGTGTGGACAGGGAGACCGAGGCTCAGAGAGGAGCCCTGGCTCAAAGTCACCCAGACAGTCATTGCCGGAGCCAAGACCAGATTCCAAAGTTTCGGACCCCTTTTTATCCCAAAACATGTGCTTTAAAAGGGAAAGGGTCAGCTGCAGGCTGGAGAGTCAGTGTTGGGCAGAAGGGGTCCAGGGGGACAGGCTGGTCAGAGGGAAGAGAAGGCAGGGGTGCAATCCCCTATATTTGTGAGGCTAGACCAGTGGGCCTGGGAGTCAGAGACCCCAGGATGGGGCATGGGACTCTCAGCTTGGGCAGCCGCCTGAGGCCCCCTGGGGAAGCTGGCCCTGTCACCGGGCTAGTCACGGGAAGGAGGAGGTGGTGACTGCGGTTTCTCTTCCTGTGAACGATGTGAGTCCCCAGGCCCCCCCCAGTTCCGGCGGAAGGAAGAGTGGCGGGGCTGAGGCAGAGACAGGCTGGGGAGGCCTGACAGATTCAGGGGCCAAACCCTGGGCCTGCAGGACCCTAGGGTGAGGCAGAGCACACTGGGCAGCTGGGTCACTGTCATAGTGGCCAAACCTGCTGGTGGTCCTGGGATTTGGGGCAAGTGCACCCCACCCTGGGCTGCAGGCAGGTTGGCGCCTGACCAGGGACAGCAGGTCCCGATGCCATGGGGGAGGCTGAACCTATCAGTCATCACCTCCCTGGTGCGGGCAGTCCTGAGCCACCAGAGGAGGCCTCCAAGCCAGCAATTTGCTGTCCTGTGTTCAAATCCCAGTTCTGCTGCCTACTTAGCTGTGTGACCTTGAGAAGTCGCTTTACTTCTCTGGTGCAATAATCAGGAAGCAAAGAGAAGCTGGGCTGAGAAGCCTTGGGGGTAGGGAGAAGAAGTGATGACACAGAAGGGGAGGCCTCACCCCTCAAACCCAAGGCAGGAGCACCTCCTCCAGGAAGCCTTCCTGGAAAATCTAAACTTGACTTGGCTGCTTGCCTTCCAAGCAGCCATAGCAACCCCCACCCCCCACCACCCCTGCTTCTGTCTGTGCAAAACACTTTATTTCAAGATCTGATTATGGACTATACTACTAATAATAATAACTAACACAGACTGCTTCTCAGGTACGGGTGCTGCTCTAGGAGCTTCATGCGTATAAATTCATTTAATCCTCCCAACTGCCCAGGACTATTACTACTGCCAGGTTTTACTGATAGGAAACATAGGCCCAGAGAGGCTTAGTGCTTGGTCTAGGGTAACACAGCTAATACACAGCACAGTCAGGGTTTGAACCGCACAGCCTGGCCCTGGAGCCCATGGTTGCAATCACCATGAGGCTGAGTCGGGGCTCCCCACAGCATTCAGCTCCCCCCTCTGAGCCCGAGCCCCGTACCAATCTCCTTGGCCAGAGCCAGGCCCTGTGGGTAGGTAATAGGTGCCAGCTTCTTCTCCTTGAGCTTCTCGATGGTGTCCTTGTCATCCCGCAGGTCCAGCTTGGTGCCCACCAGGATGATGGGTGTGCTGGGGCAGTGGTGCCGCACCTCAGGGAACCACTGGGCAGGTAGGCAGCGTGGGGGGTGGGGGTGGGGTTGCGCAGGGACAAGAGGAGACACGACATTGTGCAAGGAGCAGAGGGAGCGTGAGAGTGGGGGAGAACAGGGGCGCCGCGTGGTGAGAAGACAGGAGGTGGGCATGGGGTTGTGAGGAGGAGAGAAGGGAAGTTGTACAGCGAGGCGGCACGTAGTTGCAGGAAAAGAGGAGGCATGATTTTGTGCAGAGATAAGAGGCGGCACGAGGTTGTGCAGGGAGGAGAGAGAACAAGGTTACAGAGGGCACAGAGTAAAGCTGACACTCCCAGTCGCCCCCTGAGTCTCATCCCCTGAGTCCTCCCAGCCCTGGTTGGCACCCGCTCTGCCCATATGCCCTGCTGTCCCCAGGGACAGGCTTCAAGTTGCCGGTCCTTCCTTCCCTCCCTACCTTTCTCAGGGTCACCTGCCCCCAGGCCCCCCAGGCCTGCCTCTGCCCAGCTCACCTTGGCACGGACGTTCTCATAGGAGGCTGGGCTGACAAGGGAGAAGCAGATGAGGAAGACATCCTGGGGAAAGCGCAGGCAAGGGTTACCCATGAGGGGAGGCCCAGGGGTGTCCCACCCGGGCCCCACCCACACCAAGCAGCACTGAGCAGTGGGGCAGCCCAGGGGATGCTGAGGGTTTAGGGCCTGGCAGAGCAGGGGTGCCCGCCTTCCCCTACCACCAGGCTGCTGGTAGTTCATCCAGCACTTCCCAGAGGCCAGGGCCTGTCCTTAGTGGTTCGTCCTCACATAGCACCCTACAGCAGTGCTGCTGTCACCCCCATTCCACAGAGGGGGAGGCTGAGGCTACAAAGGTAAATGGGTTTGCCACCTAGAGCTCCAGAATCCATGCTCCTAACCAAGCACTCACTGCTCCAGTGTCTGGTTACCAGCCCCAGCCCTGGAAGGGGAGCCAAGGACCCTGGGGTGCCCAACAGGCACAGAGCCACCTGCAGGCTTGCCCCATCTCTTCTCCCCTGACCCAGCACACCCGGGGTTCACTGGCCTGGGCTTCCTACAGGGAGCCAGGTGGTGCCAGAGCCCATGAGGCAGGGGACTGGGAAGACAGGTACAGTGATAACTGGGGACTGATGGAGGTCTGGGGGCACGGGGAGGGGTCCCTGGCTGTGCCCAGGGAGGACCAGGCAGAGTCCTCGAGCTGGACCGTAAGGGGAGGGTCAGGGTGCAGCAGGCCAAGGGGACAGGGTGAGCAGAGGCCAGGCCCACAGGGAAGGCGGGGGCAGCGCACCGTCTGTGGGTAGGAGAGCGGCCGGAGGCGGTCGTAGTCTTCCTGCCCAGCAGTATCCCACAGCCCCAGGTTCACCGGCTTGCTGTCCACCATCACATTAGCTGAATAGTTGTCAAACCTATGGGAAGCAGACAAGACAGAAGGGTCAGTCTCCAGCTCCAGAGCTCGGGGCCCTCCAGTCCAGTCCCGAGTTGCTTCATGGCAGATGCTGAGACCCAGAGAGGGCCTGCGATGGGACCAAAGTCACACAGCACTATGCAGCTGGGTTTCCTTTTATTTTGTTTTTTCATTACTGATTCACAACATACAAAATTATAAATGCAGGTAAGCATTAAAAGGAAAATATTGCCTCGATGATTATTTTTCTGCCCTCACCTATCTTTTGGAGAGGTGATTTTCCAAGGCAGTGTAACATTCCTTCCATGAAGCGTGATCAAAATAAATTTACCCACCTCCTATGCAGGACACTGAGGCTGGTCACCCAGTATTTGCTGAACAAGTGTTTATGCCCGTCTTAGGCGATGAGGAGGGTTGATACAAGTGGCTTATTGGGGAAGTGAGCCCAGGCAGCTATGGGAGGACAGCGGTGACAGCAGCCAACACAGGGCGTGCCAGTGAGCGTTTACTGCTGCAGGCAACTGGGGCTCAGGCCTGCTGGGCCTCCTGGGAGACAGCAGGGGCCATGCTCAAGGTGCTCCCCAGAGGGGGCAGGAAGCTGGGGTATTTATCCATCTTCCACTGGCGGAGGGATGTCCTAGGTGTTAACGCTCTGGTTTTCCAGCCCACCCTGAGTGCACACTGAAAGCTGTCAGTCACAGGAGTTCTCAGGAAATGCCACCGGAACAGACTGTAAACACACATGTGGAAGGAATAGGGTGGGGCACTAACAGTGACTGCTGAAACCTCCCTGCCCTCAGAGAGGCCTCCAGAGCCATCAAATGACCTTCCAGATTTTAAAAAAATTCAACCCAACAGTATTCTTGACTACAGACACCCCCGAGAGCAAGGTGCTGATTTCCCATGCTGTGGAAGAGAAAACTGAGATCAGAGAGGCATAGTGACCTGCCCAAGGCCACACAATCAGTGAGTGACCAAACTAGGGGAGAAGCCAGTTCCATCTGCTTCCATATCCAGTGTTCACTGCCCCGTGCCATAGCTGTGCTTCCACAGATGCCCCCGCACCTGTCCCTGAGGGCTAGGGACACCGCCTTGTCGCTCTGCATTGAGGTTACCCACTTAGGCCTTCGTCCCCTGACCTGGCCCACTGAGACCTCAGGCTCTCCCAGCTTCTCCTCGTACTGCCCCCATCACACACCAGCCAAGTCGTTTCCTGGGCACACTGCCCGCCTCCTTGTTCCTGTTCACAGTGTGTTTCCCACCTGGAATAATTCCCTCCCCACCTCTCCTTATCCAAATAGCCCACCCCCCTCCCCGACCATGAGGTCCTGCACGCCCTCCAGGCCTCTGCTCCTCTCTGGGCCTCTCTCTAGAACCCTCTTCCAACCTCTTTTCACCCTTGTCTCCTATTGATGCTTCAAAACCCTGCCCGGGCAGTTCCTCGTTTGTGGGGAAGCCTCAGGCCACCTCCTGGAGAGAGCTGTCATTCCCTCCCTCAGTGTACTGCTTTGCCTTGACCGTGAGCAGGCCCTTAGTGTGCCTCTGTCCCACCATGCGGGCAAGGCCACACCTGCTTCAGCTCTGCAGCCTGACTTTTTTAACACACTGTTCTTGTTCTGCCCTGGAGCACGTCAGGTGGCCCTGCTCCTTCCTGTCTGGAAAACGCCTGCAAACACCACTCGTCTTCCTCCCACTGCCAGACTGACTCGTGCTCAGTCCTTCCTCCAGCCCCGTCTCAATGTCATCTCCTCTAGGAAGCCTTTCCTGGTTCCCAGCCAGGTCGGGTTCCCACCCCAGTAATCTGTGGTGAAATCAGCACCCCAAAGGGTAGGCACCGAGCCTGGCTTGTTCTTCACTGCACCCTGAGGTCAGCACTGCACTTGGCATACAGTAGGTGCTCTGTATCCGCACTCTGGGCACCACCCACACCATCCCAGGCTTTCAGGCCCAGGGAGACGCCACTGGGCATGATGGGAAAAGAAGCATCTGTGTTGTCTTTGACTTTGGCCAGAAACCCTCCTTTAGGATGAGCTTAGGGTGTTGGGATACTCTCTACTCTAATGTCCAGTCTGAAACTCTGGTGCCAAAAAGCCTCTAAAATTCCTTGAGCCAAAGGTGTCTATCTTCTCTCAGCCATCCCCAGGGCCTTAGGGGCTGTGACCATGGAGGAAAAGCTGTGTCCTGGGACTTATGGCAGCACCAAACGTCTACCCTGGGGCCAAGCAGAGGCTAGGGGCCTTCATACGTTAGGTCTTGAAGTCCCACGTGACCCAAGACAAAAGGACCTTAAGTTACTCCCCTTAGACAGATGAGAAAACCAAGGCCCCAAGAGAAGGTTAAGTAACTTTTCCAAGACCAGCCAGCTCATAAGCAGAGGGCCTGCAATTTGAGCCCTGCTTCTTGCATGGCACCCATGAGTGAGTGGACAAGTGAGCCTGGGGACAGCCACCCAGAGTTGGGAGGGAACAGAGAGTTCCTGTGCAGACTCGTCCCGACTGTGTGACCCTGGGGAAGTGGCCTAGCTTCTCTGAGCCTCACTCTCTTCGCTGTGAAAAAAAAGCCCTATCTCTTGGGGCCTTTAGGAGGATGCAAAGAGACAGAGACATTCAAGCCACCCCCATGGGGAGACGCTGAGAAGCTGAGCAATCTCATGCTTGATGTCCCCACACTCCCCTCGGCTGACCTCTCCCCAGAGGACCAGCTGCCAGAGGTCGAGGGGTTGCTACAGGGACACATCAGTGATTGCAGCTCCCGGGTGACCCCCTTACTTCAGAGACCCACAGGCAGCCAGGACCCGAGGACCTTACACTACCAATGTAGCCAATCCTCACTCCTGTTTTCCAGATAAGGAAACTGAGGCTCACGGGCAGGAAGGGACTTGCCTAAGATCTCACAGTCGGTTGGCAGCAGGGCCAGGACTGGATCCTGTTACCCAACTCAGAGCCCATGTGGTAAGCATCACCACAGTTTCATGGCTGGGGACTCAGTGGAGTCTGAGCCAGGGTGTGGGGCTGACCCTGAGCTCTGGGGAGGGCAGGGGGCAAATATTTGCTGAGCACCCAGGGGTGCCAAGTGCTGTTCCAGGTCCTTCATACTTAGATCATTTCAGTGGGCCCCGGAAGTAGATTCTACCACTCTCCCCATTTTGCACACAAGGAAGCTGAGAATCAGAGACTAGGAGTGACCTGCCCAAGGCCACACAGCTGGGGTGTTTTCACCCAGAGTCTGTGCGGCCTCTTTCTGCACTCCCCAGGGCTGCAAGCCCAGCCCTGACCCTGGAATAGAGTGGAGGAGGAAAATAGGAGCAGGTGAAAGGGGTGCCCAGGTTCCAGCACCTTCTCAGGGCAGGCCGGAGCGCCCCTTGCCTGCAATGTGCTTAGGTCTGTTCTAGAAGCTGATGCAACAGCAGTGAACTAGACAGACCAGGGCCCTGTTGTCCCAGAGCTCCCATCCCAGCAGGGGACATCAGAGCAGGACAGGCCACCAAGCGTCAAGCAGAGTGGTGGGACAGAGGGGGCCTGGGTGCAGGGAGGAGACCCTTTAGACAGAGGGTCAGGGAGGTAATGCCTGAGCTGGGAACTGAATGATGGGAAACGGGAGGGCAGAGGCTTGGGGGAAGCCGGTGCGTCTGGAATGGTGGAGGAGGAGGGAGTGTCGTTCAGGGCTTTGAACAAACGCCAGGATAGGAGGTGGGCGTTAAGCGTGAAGGGGAGCCAGGGAAAGGATTTAGTTGGAATGTGGTTCCATCTAATTTTCACGTGTGAAAGCTGCCCTGGGCTTCCGTGGAGAATGGCTATAAGGAGGACTGGTGGAAGGGGGAGGCCCCCTATGCCACAGGCCCCCGAGGGCAGGGTCTTCCTGCCGCGTCTTGGTATCTGCAACATCAGCACAGGACCATCCGCAGAGCAGGGTTTGGTCTTCCCATCTATGAAACGGGGCTTTGACCTTGAGCTGTTCCCCCCCCCCCCCCCCCCCCCGCAGGCAGCAACCAGAGCTCTGTTCTCTGCTTATCTGACCCTCAGCTGGCGGCATATGCCTCCCCGGCCCAGCAAACCCTATCATCCCTGGCCCCAGATATCTGGGCTGCCCCAACTCCACTCTCCCCAGCTGCCCCCACCCTCCAATGTCAAGGGCTCAGTGTAGCTAGTTTCCCCTCTGGGTCAGAGAGGCGCAGGGATTTTAACAGGAGCCACTCGGGGGCTTGTCCAGAGCTGAGCAGCTTTGTACTGGAACATGGGGGTGGCAGGCAGGACTGGCCACATACTTCGTAGGGTCCAATGCAGAATGAAAATGCAGGGCCCCTTGTTCAAAAATTAAAAATTTTAAGATGGGGTTATGAGAGCATTAAACCAAGCGCAGGAGCCTTCTGAGCGCGGGTCCCTGTGTAGCTGCATAGATGGCACATTCATGAAGCCAGCCCTAGTCTCTGATCCAAAACCTCAGAGCATCCTGAGAAAGTAAACCTTGCCTGGCCCATTCTGTCTGTCCTTCTGCAAGGTTTTCCAGGACAACCAAGTCCACCAGGGCCCAGTCTCTGCAAATTGCTGAGAGCAACTGGCCGCGGGCCCCACCCTCTTGTACCGGAGAATACACCTTCATCTCCCTGCACAGGGGAGGCACCCAGGCAATGCTTGGGATCTCCCAGCCAGACCTCACCTCCTATAGAAAGGGAAACTCCCTCAGAGAGAGGGAGTGACTGGTCTGAGGCTCCTCATCCCAAATGGGACAGGAAGAGGCAGGAACACAGGCAGTGCCAGCACGCTCCTGGTGACAATAGCCTTCTACAGGAGCTCCCTTACCCGAGCCTACACCTGCCTCACTGCTCAAATCTAGAGCCAGCCCTCCCTCGGCACTAGGAGGTGCTGATAAACATTTGATGATTGATGGTAAATGAGCAGGTAAGGGTAGATGTGGGAAGGGGGTGCATTGGCACCAAGCTATATGGGAAATTAGGGACCAAGAGCGGGTAGAAATTGGCTTTCCAGGCTCGCTACCCAGGTTTGTCTACCCTCTCCTGGCTACCTGGGCCAGGTCAGTGTCCCAGGGGGAAAAAAAACAGTAGAGAGAGCTCAGGGCATTGGTGAGCCTGGGGGCAGGCCCTTTAGTGGCTGTGAGTGTCAACTTCCCCTTAGGTGACCTGGTATCATAATACCCAGCTCCCGTGAGGATCAAACGAGATCACACATGTGTGACATTTCATGCAGGGGCCCGCACACAGGACCTCCCCATGAAGTTCAATGCAGGTCAACTCAAAACACATCTTAGACGTTGTATCCAAGACAACCTGTAGATTTAACTGTGCATAGACACTGTGCTAAGACAATGGGGTGACCTGAAAAGAACTGGATGAGGCTCCCTGCCTCCCATAGGCTCATGGTCTAAGGTTAGATGAAGTCACTCTGGAGAGAGAGAGATCCCTTCAGGCTAGATCAGAAAGGCTTCCTGGAGGAGGGGCACTGGAGCTGGGCCTGGAGGTCTTAGACACGTGGATGTGTTAAAGAAAAGCACCCCAGGTAGAGGAAACAGCTGAAGCAAAGGCCCTGAGCTGGAAATGCCCCTGGAGTGTTTGGTGAATAGCAGGGGCCATGAAGCTAAAAGGGGAGGTTGAGGGAAGACCACCTAGAGCCTTGAATCCACGCTACAGAGTTGAGGAGTTGTCCTGTGAGTGATGGGGTCACTGGAGACTGGTGGGGGAGGGGCTGGTGCTTCTCCCCTTACCCTTCCCTCCTGAGCCTGACACCCACACTCTCTTACACACATGTAAAGTGACAACCTTGCCGCCACATCCAACAAGAGGACGGGGCCTCCGGTCTCTAGATGGCATTGACCTCTCCCCCAGTACACACATGTGTCCTGGTGTCTTTGCTCCTTGTCATCCAGGCCCTGAATTACCTCCTCCTTCACCCACCCTGTCCCCCATCCCCCTCCGCCGCTTCTCTGACCCAGTCCCTCTCCCACCCTGCTCCTCTTGCTTAGGCGAGCCTTCTCCATCTCCCTCTTCCTTGAGGCCCCCTTGAAGGCCACCTGCTCCCCTTGGGCACCACCCCACCCTGACGCAGTCTCTCTCCATTCTGGGAGCCCTCCGCCCTCCTCCTGACATCTCGCCTTGGCCTGCCTCCTTGGCCAGATCATCAGGCAGCTCTGCCAGGCAGGCTGGCTGGGGCATCTCCTGGTTGCCCGACCCCCAAGTGCCCACACACGGCCTGGCACACAGGAAGTGCCTGAAAAGGGGGTGGGCTTGGTGATGCATGTCTCCCCACCCCCAAGCACCCCGCCCACCCACGATACTCACACAGTGGGGATGTACTCTCCCGGGAAGGCGTTGGTGGTGTAGCTGATGAGAAGGCATGTCTTTCCCACGGCTCTGAAAGACAAGAAATCCAGAGGACAGCTGTCACAGGCCCCGTCCGAGACACGGGGAGGTTTCAGAGCACCTGCCCCGTTCCCTAGCCCAGCCCTCAGGACAGACCCAGGCCCACCCCTTTCGCCTCAGTTTCCCCATCTGAAGATCCCATGTCAGTGTTTTCAAACCTGAGAGCCATAGAGTCATGGCTCCTTAAGGTCCTACCCCAGAGATTCTGATCCGTGGGCATGGGGCAAACTGGGAATCTGTGTTTTGAAAAAGTTTTCCCAGGTGCCACTGATGTGGGACTGAGGGTAAAGGGTGGGGGGGTGCCCAGCAGACCTGCTGAACTGGGCTATACTGCAGGGCCCCTGGTGCCTGATCAGGGCTCTGCCATCACATGCCCAGGCTTCAGATCCCAGCTCCACCTGCCAGTGGCACGATTTGGGGCAAGTCAGTTAACTTCCCTTTGCCTCAGTTTCCTCATCTAGAAGATAGGTAAAAGATGAGTCCATCCTGAGAGAGGTGCACTGAGAAGTAAATTAGATGAAGTCCATCAAAGAACCGAGCACAGTGCCAGGCAGGCACAGCACAGCCGCCAGCCGATGCCAGGGAAAGCCTGTCCCCCCTCTACCATCCTGCCTCACCAGACAGCATAGCAGTTAAGAGCTCAGTGTTTTGAAATCAGAGAGATCTGGGTTCAAATCCCATAAGGTCTTGGGCAAATTACGTAACTGCTTTGAGCTTCAGTTTTCCCACCTGTAAAATGCTCCTAGTATTAATTGATGGGAGGATAAAATATAGAGGTTACTGAGCCCATTGCCTGACACATAGTAAGTGCTAAATAAATAGTGGTCACCTGTTATTCGTGCTGTCTTCCCCTCAGCCTGCTGGGCTGGGCTGGGGCACAGGTGGAGGCCAAAGGGGCAGCCCTGGCCCTCCCCACCTGCTCCACTGTTTCGTCACTTCCTGTTTTGAGGAGTTGGCCTGCCTCTCATCCCCACCCTGCCCTCCCCAGGGCCTGCCAGCAAGGTAACTTGAATGACTGAAACGTTGCTCTTGGCTTCCGCCCTCCCCAACTCAGATCAGATACAAAGCAGAAGTGGGCAGGCGGGCAGATAACGGCCAGCCATGCATCAGAATCAGCTGAGAGTGACCTGATCCACCAACCGGCCCACCCCCACCAATCCATCAGGCAAAGTAAGCAGGGGCCAGAGGGACCCAGGCCAGGGATGCAGGCCAGGAAAGATCTGAGTCTCTTCAGGCCTCGGGCTGCCCCTCTGTAGAACAGAAGAGTTGAACAAGAGGGCTGCCCAGCTAGAACATGCTGGGATGTGCTGGGTTGCACCTGTGGAAAATCCCAGATGTACCCGTGGGCTGGACCCTGAGACATGGTTGCTGGGAGGCACGAGAGATTGGCACTTAGACCTGTCATCTCACAGTTGAGAAAACTGAGGACCACAGGGTGACATGACAACCTGAGGTCACTGAAATCTGACAGCTGAGAAGGCTTCTCAGCCCAGCCTGTCCCACATGGACCCCCACAATCACCCCCCATCTCTTTGTCCCCCCCCCCTTCCCTACTGTGTCTCTCATGTCCTCTACTTCTGCTCACCACCCACATCCCCCACACATCCTCCCCAACCAGGCAACGAAGCAGGGAGTGGGGAGGAGGCTAACATTTCCTGAGCACACACTACGTGCAGAACAACTACTCAAAATGCCTGAAGTGACCCCACATCAACCCTGGGGGCGTGGGCCTCTTCCCCGATGGCCAAGCTGAGGTTCTGAGAGGTGCTGTGACTTGCCTAAGGCCACACAGCAGCATAAACCAGTGACTAGAGTCCAGGTCAGCCAGGGGACAAAGGCCAGGTTTGTGGCTCCCCACCCCACCCCCACCTGCATCCACAGAGTTGAAGACTGAAGACCCATGGGAGACCTTCCCCAGCTCTCAGAGTGCAAGCGGGGGCCTCCAGGCATCCCTACTCCCAGTCCTGTACGCTCCACCCAGGAAGTTTCCAGGGTGAGGTAAACAGAGAGTGAAGCTGTCCTCAGCCCACCCCGGGGCTCCCTCTGATGCCTGGGACAAAAAGAGTTCCTTCTGGCAGCCTCCAAGGCAGGGTGCTTCCCCAGGGACGCCGGGGCGGGAGGGTCTCAGGACTCCCCGGTAGGGGGCTGTGAGGAGGCTCAGCCAGGTACCTACCCATCTCCCACCACCACACACTTGATGGCCTGCATCCTGTCCGGGGCCTGGGGAGCGGCAGCAGTGACAGCTCAGGGTGTGGAGCGTTTCTGCGGGCACCAGGGGTGTGGAGAGCCTGGTGAGGCACCCAGGGCCCAGCAGCAGGGGGACAGGAGGCAGGAGGAAGCGGAAGGGGAACTTGCCTAAGTGGCTGCCCTCACAGCCGTTTGCAGAAGGCGGAGCATGCGGTCTGGCAGAACAGCTTGGGGTGGGGTGGGGGGGCAGTGCGTTCAGGTGCTAGGCTGGGCCCTGGCCACCCTCATGAGCATCCCTGCTCTGGGGCACCAGCTGGAGACCTAGGGACCCTCTCAGCTGGAGACTTGCTTCCATGGGCCAGAGTTGCTCTCCAAGAACTTGAGGTTTCCAAGAATTCAGTTCACCTCAATTCTAAGCAATAAGCATTTAATAAGCAGCTACTGTGTGCCGGCCACGGTACTGGTGAGTCCAGGATGCAAGGGCATAGCTGGTCCCTAGGGAAGATACACCCTCATGGCGGTTGTCCATCAAACAAGACAGGAAGTGAGGGAGTCACAGGGAATCTACAGGGAGGGGGCCTGAGTTACACAGAGGGAGAGCTGGGGCCTGTAAGGTGGCATTCAAGCCGGCACTTGAAAGGTGGTGTCGGAGAGTGAGGGGACTGCATGAGCAAGACATGGACATTCTCCCAAACAGGGGGCAGTGTGGGAACCCCCGAGGGTCGAAGGGTGAGAGATATGGGGGGAAGGCTGATGAGGCAGGAAGGGAGAGGAGGGTCAGCTGATGGAGAAGGGGAAATAGAGGGAAGTGACAGGCAGCGCCCCACACCAGCCAGGCCCTGCGCCGGAGGCAGTCCTGTGGGATCAGGCACCCTGGCACTAGGAACCATGGCTTATTTTAAAGATGCAGAAACAGAGGGCCTGAGAAGTCAGGTGACTGCAAACTCTCCTGGCACCCCAGCTGCTTTCTGGGGGAACAAAGGCTGTGTTCTGCAGCCCTTGGACAGAGTGCTCCCCCTAAGCCATGGAAGACTCGGATCTGAGCAGCACTGGGACTCCCCAGTGGGCTCCAAGTTCACTTAGTCCTTACTACTTATTGCTGCAGCTCCCTACACACAGCACTTTCCCAGCCTAAGGGGCAATGGGTAGGGAAGCGATGGGCAGAGCCACTGGTCATCCACCCTGGACTCACTCAGGACTAACCGGGAAACTGTGGGAGAGTGTGAAGCTGGGGGGCGGGGCGTTGCTGAGTGACCACCAGCGCTCCTCCTACTCCCCCGCTGTGGGGACAGAGCCTAGGATTCCCCCAGTCACCTGGAGGCTGAATCCTCCCAGAACTGTCCACACAAGCTACAGGGTTGGCACAAGGGGCTTTTGCAGAAAGGGAAACTCAGCCTCCCCGGGACCTGCTCCCACACTCGCCCCGTCAGTTATTAAAACCAGCCAATGAACTTCAGTGTTTTGCTCTGTGTGTTGCACAGGCGGAGCTGAGCAGGTGGAAAGCGCTTCACAGCACCCAGCCTGGGTCAGGAAGGCCCAGTGTCCCCGCGCCCCCCCCCCCACCCCGCACTCCAAAACCCAGCCTGGGCTCCCACCCACCCAGGCCACCTGAGAACTTTATTCTGTGTACTCCCCCATATCTACATTCTTTTCCCAACCACTGCTATCTGATAGGGCAAACTCTGTGTTAATCTTAAAAACAAACAAACAAAACAAAACAAAAAAAACAGTGTGCTAAATGCAATATCTATCCTGTATTGGATCCTGGGGCAGAAAAAGAACATTAGTAGAAAAAGTAAGTAAAATCCAAAACAAATCCAAATTCAGTGATCCATGTTATACCAAAATGAATTTCTCAGTTTTGACAAATGCACCAGGGTTACGTAAATGATGTTAACATAAGGGAAAACTGGGTGAAAAAATGTATACATGAACTCTTACTATCTTTGCAACTTTTCTATAAATCTAAAATCATTCCAAAATAAAACATTTTTTTTAAGAAAAAAGAATGATGTACCTCTTTGGGAAGTCACAGCCAATAAGTACATGACTTGGAAAGGGGAGTATGTACTGGGTTTTACCCCCACACACCCCCAGGGTAGGGCTCCCTTATACATTAAACAACCTGCCCAGCCACACGGCCATTAGCGGCCCTAAAATTGCACCTGCCCTCTGTCCTGAGACAGTCACTTTTCCAAGACAGCCCAAGCGAAATCATCTCCTCAATGTAGGGGCCATAGGACTCCCTCCTTCATTCTGCACGCATCAATTAGACATCGCTTGAATCCTAGCTCTGGGCTTGGTACTGCAGTGGATACAAAACCTGAAAGAACAGAAAAGTGTACAATTCCATTCATTTTGACAGATATACGCACCCTTGAAACCTCAACCACAACCAGGATACAGAACATTTCCATCACCGTGGAAAGTTTCCTCTCACTCCCTCCCCCCCGCACCACCTGATTCCGTGCAGTCCATTCCCCCCACCCCCACCACACACGGAAGTTCTGACCTGCTTTCAGTCATTATAGGTTACTTTGCATTTTCTAAAATTTTACATAGATGGAATCACACAGTATGTGGCTTCTTGCACTTGGTTTCATTCCCTCAATGTGTTTTTGAGCTTCATCCATGTTGTTGCATGTGCCAGGCGCACCCCTCTCATTAGTAAGCAGTGTTCCATTGCGGGGAATGTGTCACAGCTTGGTTATTCATTAAATCCTGTCCTCTTTTAACCACTCTTGGCAAGCTCACTGAATCACAGAACCACGGGGCCTCCGGGCATGCTTAGAGGGACCGTAGAGGCCATCTTCAGCCAACCTGCCCTTGTACCACTGGAATCCAATGCTTGGTTCACTGCCCACGAAGTAGCAGTCCAGCCCCTGTTTACATACTTCAAGTGATGGGGAACTCATTCCCTAAGGAGACAGTCCCTTCCATCCTTGGGCAGCGAGCCAGTCAGGAAATCCTTCCTCATTTCAGCCCAAATCCACCTCCCTAGTTTGTCCCCACAGAGGTCCTAGTTCTTGTCCTAGAGCCACTCAGCTCCCTCCTTCCCACCCCAGGCCTTAGAATTCAGAAGCCACAACCTCCACCCAGCAATGTGCCAATATACCTCTAGTTTCGTGATTTTTGCTGGGGTGTAATATTCCATGATATGAAGGTATCAAACTGGATTTATCTAATTTCCTGTTCTTGGATATGTAGGAGGCTTGCCATCTTTGCTTTGCAAACAGTTCTACTGTGAACACTCGTGGCCTCCTGGAGCTGGTGTGTGAGGTTTCTCCGGAAAGGGGTTGGAAGAACTGTAGGCACATCCATCTTTCACCCCAGTAGAGACTGAGAACTCATTCTGCAGGGTCCTCCTGGTTCACACCCTCGCCCACACTTGGTCTTGTAAGGCTTTATACTTTGGCCAACCTCATGGGTGTGAATTGGCACCTCACTGTGGTTTTAATTTACATGACTGATTTCTAGTGATGCTGAGTGTTTTTGCAAGTATTTATTGGACATTTGGGTTTCCTGATCCATAACATGTCTTTTCATATCTTTTATGTTTATTTTGGGAAGTTCTTTATATATTCTGATTTCCAAACTTAAATTGGTGTATGCATTTGCAAATCTTTTTTCCAGTCTTTGGGATGTTGTTTGATCATCTGTGACTTTTAATAGACAGAACTTTTTTGTTTGTTTGTTTTAGACAGAACTTTTATTTGAAGGTAGTCTAATGTAAATTTCTTCCCTAGTGACTTGTGCTTTTGGAGTGAGTCCTACCTAAGAAGTCCTTTCCTACTCCCAGTTTCATAAAAATGTGCCCCTACATTATCTTCTAAGGATTTGAAAGTTTTGCTTTTCATAGTCAGTTCTTAACAAACTTGGGATGCATTTTAGGGTGTGGTGAGAGACGGACTTCTTCAAATGCTATGAGATGTAGATTTAATGTCATCGTCTCCATAACCAATGGCTGGGGCACCATTCATTAAGGAGCTCTGCCTGCCTTTTCCCGGGTGAGCTGCCCCCGTCTGTCCTGTCGCAGAGCCTGGGTCTCTGTGTGGGAGTCTATTTCTAACTTCTCTGTCTATTGGTCTATTTACCCGCCCTGGAGCCAGCACAATACTGCCTTAATTACCAAAATTCTGTGTCAGGTCTTTATACCCAGCAGGAAAAATTCTCCTCTCTCAAACGTTTTCAAAATTCTTATAGTTATTGCCGACCCTTTGCTCTTTCCTGTCAATTTTAGAATAAGCTTGCCAAGTTCCAATAGAAATGATACCAGCGTTCTGATTAGAATTCTGTTCAATTTATAAAGGAACTTGGGGAGAACTGACATCTTTGTAAATTCAGTCTTCCTAGCCATTAACGTGTTCTATTTCGTCTTTGTATCTTTCAATCAAGTTTTATAATTTCCCCCTCAAGGAAGGTCATGCACGTTCTTTCCATTAGATTGATTGTGTGATACCATATTACATTCAGTGTCATTGTAACAAATGCTTTTTTAAATTGCATTTTCTGTTTGTTGCTTACATGTAGGAAAAAATGTCAAATTTTGCATATTGGACTTATATATATGGCAACATGGACAGAAATTTTTATCATAATTCATCTAGAGATTTTACTACTAATGAGCTTGAGGCTGTCTTTGTCAACAGTCTTATCATTTGTGGAAAATGACAGTTTTATTTCTTCCTTCCTGATTTTTATAACATCAATTCCTTGGGTTATCTGGAGCTTTTCCTGCTGACTTAAACAGACAATGGTAAGCGTCTTAATTCTGATTTTAAAAAGAGTGTGTCTGCATGGGGATATGAAATACAGTTTAGGGAATATAATCAATAATGTTGTAAAGATTATGTAGGGTGTCAGATGGGGAGAACACTTCATAGACTGTGTAGATGCCTGACCACTGTGCTATAACACCTGAAGCTGAAGTAGAATAATACTGAATGTAAACTATAATTAAATATATATATATATATATATAGTCAGTCATGAGAGGTGGAGTACAACATAGGGAATAGAGTCAATGGAATTGTAATAGCTATATACGATGTCAGAGGGGTAGTAGATTGGGGGTTTATCACTTTGTGAGGGGTATAAATGTCTAACTATTACATTGCTTTGCATACTTGAAACTAAAAGAAAATTTTTCTTTTAATGTAGACTTTAAAGCTAAAAAACAAAAAGAGCGTGCCTGTGTTCTATCACTGAACATGATGTAGGCTTTGGCAGGTATTATTATCAGTTTAAAAAGTTTCCCCACTATTCTTAATAACAACAGTTTTGCTTTTGTTTTTATCATAAGTGTTTGATTTTATTGAATGCTTTTTTCTGTATCTAGGGAGATGTTGTGAATAAGGTTATTGCATTTTCTAACGTTAAATGACCCGTGCATTCCTGCAGAAACCTAACTTAGTCGCCCCAGGCAATGCTGCTAACTGTCCTTCAGTAGCCATTCTCAGCTTCTTTTAATAACACAGCTCCAAGACTTGTAGCCAGCCAGCTCCTCCAACTAAAGACCATGTTTCTGTCTCCCTTACAGCAGGGTGTGGACCTATGACCAAGTTTGGGAGACAGGGGTTGAATGGAAGTGATATGTGCATGTGATCTCCTTGAAGGCTAGGCCGTTTGTCCTGTGCACCTTTTTTCCTTCTCCCTACTGGCTAGGAAATAGAAATGCTGGCCAATCCTGGGTGTGGGGGGATGGAAGGTCAGGACCACTCCCCTCTGGATAGTAGAGAGACATATACTTTGTCTTCTTGAAAGCACTGTATTATAGGGTCTCTCTGTTATAACAGCTTAAATTCTGTCCTAACGAATGCAGTCATGATGGTTGCCTTTTATATACTGCTAGCTTCAAATTGCCAAAATGGGGGGTGGGGTGGGGGTGGGGTACCCATGTTCATCAGTGAGATTGGCCAGCAATTTTTCTTTTTTTTCTTTTCTTTCTTTTTTTTTCTTCTTTTTTTTTGGAGGGAGGATAGGTATCAAGGTTATGCTAGTTTCATTGAAATAGTTGGCACTATTATCTCTTTTTCTATTTTTAGAGAAGTTGGGATAATATAGAATTATCTCTTCCCTGAATATTTTATAACATTTATAAAGCCATCTGGGCCTGGATTGGGAATTATGCGAAAGGAGGGAGAGGTAGATTTTAAACTATTAGTTCATTTTCTCATGGATATAAAACCACCTGGAATTTCTATTATTTCTTAGTCATATTTTATATTTTTTCTAGAAATATTTTATATTGTTTTTCTATTTTGCTTGGGTTTTTTAATTCATTGATATAAAGCTATTCATAGTATTATCATACATCTTTTTAAATTTCTTTTTTTTAATTTGTTACATTCCTTCTTTTCATCCTATATTAATTATTTTTGCCTCCAACATTTGTTTTTATTTGCTCCCCAAACTTGTTCATTGTATTAATCTTTTCAAAGAACCAACTTTTGGCCTTGCTAATTCTTTCTACTATACAATTTTTTCCATTTATTTAAAGTCTGTTCTTATCTTTATTATGTCCTTTTTTCTTTTTCCTTTGGGTTTCTTCTATTGTTCTTACTTTATTTCTCAGTTTTGAATACTTATTTTATGAATTTTCAACCTTGTTTTGTTCCTAATAGAGGCTCTTAAGACTATTAATTTTCCTCAAATACTACTTTAGTTGCAACCTACAGGTTTTTTAAAAAATTGTGGCAAAATATACATAACCAAATTCACCACAACTTACAATTTTGATATGTACTATTTTATTATGTTTTAGTTCTAAGTATTTTAACTTTTCATTATTATTTTTTGATCAATGGGTTATTTGAAAGTGTGTTATTATTTTTCAGATGTTGAGAAATGGGATCATAATCTTTTTACTGTTTTTTTTTAATGATATTGTGGTAAAAAAAAACTTGGCCTGATTCTTTTAAATTTGTTGAGACTTGCTTTATGTATGACCTAGTATGGGGTTCATTTTTTTCATAAATGTGTAGATAGTCAGTGTTCCATAAATGTCTAATAAAATCAAAGATGTTAACTGTGCTCAAATCTTTTATATCATTAAAAATGATTTTCATTTGTCTTGCTGGCTCTATCAGCTACTGAGAAAGGTTTGTTAATCTCCCACCATGATGATGAATTTGTCAATTCTCCTTGTAATTTGGTCACCTTTAGTTTTTGCTTTATAAATCTTTAGGCTCTGTCATTAAAAGGGTACTACTTTAGAATGATCATAGCCTTCTAAAAATTGTAATGTTTTATTAAAACAGAAGCCAGCATGTTCTAAGTCCTTTTTATATTTTAAGATTTGGCAAAGAGCTGGCACTTAATAAATTGTTATAGAAACAAGAGCTTTAAAAAAAAAAAAGGAAGCCCCTGGGTGTGAGGGTGCTCTCAGGGTCTCTGGTAGACCCCCTGGAAGGTGGATTGGGAGCCTGTTTGAACAGAGGTCCACTCTGCCTTGGTTCAGTCCCACGCTCAGTGTCACAACCAAGAGAGGTGTCAGAAGAGGAGTGGCCAGCTCCAGGCACTCCCCAGTGGCTAGAGTCTGGTCCCCAGCCTGGCAGAGTCTTCCCAGAGTGACTGGGCTCTGAGGTCAATTCCTGGGGGGCTGATTCAGACAGCTGCCGCTGATTGTTCCTTAGATGGCCTTGGGTGACACTTCACTTCAGTCACCTCCCCCTTCCTGTGGGAGGAGCAAACTCAAGCCCAAAATTTCCATGGGGCCAATTCAGGGCTCAGAGCGGGGATTTTCTCCTAAAAGATCCCCATGAAGCCCTGGATGCAGGGTGCCAGTCCCTGTCTCATCAAGGGCTTTCCTTCTGCCCCTGGGTCAGCTGTTGTGCCCCAGACACACCCAGAAACCAAGCACAACCAGGCTCCTACTGCCCCCACTTTCAGGCTCCAGGGAGCTCTCCCTGCGGCCACCACAGGCCACCCTCTGAATGACGGATTGACAAGAGCTGCTCCTCCCAGTCCCTGTGCAGGCGCACCTTCCTCTTCTTCTCCTTTATACACCTGCTCCTCAGGACACGGTCTTGGCCTTTCCCTTTACAGCCACAGGGCCATCTCAGCAAACCATGGCTCCCATCACCATCCCTGAGGCCTGCTGGAGATCCCCTCATCCCCACCCTGCACACCCATTGGCCCCTTGAACTCAACAATCTTCCCCACCTCCCATCCCAATATGACACAACCATCCCACTGGGACCTAGACAGAAAACTTTTGTTAAAAAGTTTCTTGTGGGCCGGCCGAGTGACACGTTGGTTAAGAGCTGGCTTGGGACGCCAGAGGACCCCAGTTCGGATCCCACATGAGGGCCAGTGACACTGCCCTCTACAGCTAAGATGCTGAACAACAGCTCAACCTGGAGCTGGGCTGCCGTGAGTCGCAGGTGACGGCATAGGCTGCAGCCCCTGCTGCAGTGGGCTGCCATAAGATACCGTGTGTGGCCAGCAGCCAGCGTGAGCGGCCAGCAGCCGGTGTGAGCTGCCAAGAGCCACCGTGAGCAGCCGTCCAGAGGCCGGCGACTGATCTGCCTCACCTGGGAAGAGAGCAATGATAATACCAACATGGGCCAGTGAAGCGACGTCCTCCACAACTAGACTGAAGAACAAAAGGACAGCAACTTGTCTGTTCCCCTTCCCCAGACTCCCCAGCACTGTTCCCCTCCCCCAATTCCCCAATAAAATCTTTTTAAAAAAAGTTTCTTGTAACATTTTAATATTTTCATATTATCTTTGAATGAAGAATACATTCACATGGTCCAAAATTCAAAAGGTACAAAAGACCCTATCATGACAAGTCAGCCTGCCAGCCCATCTCCCAGCCACCCAGGCCACTCTTAGGAGGCCACCTCCTTTGCCAGTTTCTTGTGTCCCTTCATAGATATTCCAGCAGAAGAAAGCATTCCTTGTTTCCTTTCTCTCACCCCAAAAGGGAGCACACGATGCCAGGTGTCCTGCACAGGGCTGGTTTCCATTTGCTATTTACCTTGAAGTTTGTTCCGTATTCATTCACACAGAGCTTCCTCTTTTATTTTATTTATTTATTTTTATTTTTTTTTTATTTTTACTGGGGAATAGTGCCTTTTTCCCGGACCCATCAGCTCCAAGTCAAGTCGTTGTCTTCAATCTAGTTGTGGAGGGCACAGCTCACTGACCCGTGTGGGGATTGAACCGGCAACTTTGGTGTTATGAGCACTGCGCTCTAACCACCTAAGCTAACTGGCCGCCCTAGAGCTTCCTCATTCATTTTTGATGCTGAGCAGAATTCCATTGTTTGGGCCTTTGAGAATTCATCTGATTAGTTCCTACTGAAGAAAAGGTTAGGTGCCCCCCACCTTTGGTTCTCCATGAGTAACGGGGTAAACACACTGTTTTGCTCAGGAGTGAGTATCTGAAGGCTGCTTCCCTTTGGGAGGGTTTCTGGGCGATAGGGTGAGTCATCTGTGCCCAATGCCCTCCACGGCAGCTGCACCCATTTGCCCTCCCACCAAGCAATGCATTAAAGATCACTCCCCACCTTCTTACCAACAGTCTTTTAGACAACTTATTTATTTTTGACCCTCCAGTAAGAACAACAACAACAAAAATGATCTGGCAATGGAGTTTTAATTTGCATTTCTTTTAGTACGAGTGAACATTTTTTTCAGAGAGTTAAAAGCCATCTGTGTTTCCCTTTTCTGTGAACTGTGTTTTCATACCCTTCGCCCGTTTTCTTGTTTGGTGCTGATCTTTTCCATTGATTTCCATATTAGGGAAATAAGCTTTCTGTCCGTCGCACGAGGTACTATCATGTTTCCCCAGATTGTCACCGGCTTTACTGATAGCGGCCTGAGGCATGCAGACCTCTTCATATTTATGTCGTTTTGTTCATTTCTTCGATGGCTACTAGGTTCTTTGTGATGCGTAGGCCTCTGCCGCTCTGAAATTACATTTTTAAAGCTTTCTTCTATGTGTTCTCCCTGTAGGGTTATGGCTTAATTTTTTACATTTGGTTATTTGATACCTCTCATCTTACCGCTTTGTACAAGGTGAGGTACAGATCTTACTTTATTGTTTTCCAAATAGCTACCCAGTGACTAACACCATTTACCCTAATACTGTATTTTCTGTCCCCAGCTGAAAAGCTACCTTTATTTCATACTAAAAGGACAGCTATATTGAAAGTTGCTCCTGAACTGGGCGGCATTCCTGGCATTTTCCCTTTTCAGTCCCAGCGTCCAGGTACCTCCGGGTGCTGCGATCTCTCCCTCTATTATTTCTTGAACTTACCTCCTTCACTCACTTTCCACGTCACAGCTTTGGCTCAGAACTCAGCGTTTCTCCCCAGGAATGTACAGTATGTAAGTGTCAGGGTTGGGGGATCCTGTTAATGGGACCCTGTTTCCCCTGGAATAAGGCCACCTCTCATTCAGGGCTCGTCCCTGTCCACGTTCCCCGCTGCATCTCTTGGTTGCCTCTCCCACCTCCAAGCCAGAGCCCTAAAAGGTCTTCAAATGCCACACTTAATATGTCCTTGTACCTGACATTCCCTCAACCCAGAAGTCCCCATCCTCCATTACTGCCTGACCAGATCCCATTTTTCCTCCCAGATTCAGTATTAGGTGTTCCCCCTGGGGCCCCAGAACCCTCCGCTCACCTCCCCACTCCTTGTTCCAGCCCCTATCCTTATCGTGGAAGGGTAGGAGCAGAGATCCCAACCACAGCCTGCCCGTCAGCCTTCAGGAACGCACACGAACTGCACAGGACAAGCCAAGGTGTGGACATGCCTTTGCTTTAGCCAGACAGGCAGGGAGCACAGGGCGGCTTCTCCACTCCATCCAGTGCATCCCCCCATCTCTTCCACTGGGTGGCTCTTGGGTTTTGACTCTCAATGTCCCCTCCCTCTTCCATGGGCCCTCCAGGTCATTTTACCCCTTCTCCCCGTCTTTCTCCTTATGCCCTGGTCATGGGTGTCAGTCCTCTCTGGCTCTGCCCTCTCCAATGTTGGGTGGGCCAGAGGTTTCTGATGCTGAGCAAAGAGGGGAAGAAACCTTCAACGGGGCTTGGTTGGGGGATGGGGAGGATGGCCTCCGACCTGCAAATCCCCTATGTCACGTTAGGCTGCATGCACTATTCATCATTCAGCACATATTTAACAAGCTGGTCCTGGGTGCTAGGCCCTGGGGAAATGGTGGGGGGCCAAGCGATGGACTAAGCGAAGTTCCTGCCCCCAGAAAGCTCACATCTCAGCAGGGACACAAATAATAAACAAGAGAATAAATAGAATAATAATACAGGTGGTGCAAAGTGCCATGAAAAAATAACAAAGGAGGCTGAGAGAAGAGAACAATGGAGAAGAGAAGAGGCAAACTTGATAAGAAACTAGGCTGCACTCTGCAAAGATGGGAAGAGCACTGCAGGTGGAGGGTCCCGCCAAGGGCAAAGGTGGGAAGGAGTTCAGAGTGCTTTCAGGAGCAGCAAAAGGCCCATGGGGTTTGAACGATGTGCCCAAGGCAGAGTGGCCAAGAGGGCCTGGAGGCACCAGAAAGACTTTGCATTCATCTGTGAGCTGGGAAACCACTAGATCCAAATCTAGAGGGTGCCCTCTGATGGCCATGTGAAGAATAATAGACCGCAGTGGGACAAGGGCAGAAGCTGGGAAACCCTGTGTCCAAGGAGAAGGGACCAGAGAGGTGGTGGTGGAGGATGTGAGAAGTGGCTGGACCCAGGATATATTTTGTAGAGTCTGCAGGATTTGCTGGTGGAGTCAAATATAGTACAGTTTCATTCGTATCAACTTGGCAGATAGCAGGAAGTGGGTGACTGCAGGAGGAAAGGGCTTGCACAGTTGGAAATTGAGGCTTCCGTTCTGAAGATTTTCTGTTGAGAAGCCTGTTGGACATGGGGATGTCAAGTGTGCGCCCTCAGCCTCACCTCTTGCCCAGCTGCACTGCACTCACTTTGGCCCTGTGCTCAGGCCCCCCCATCCCCTCCCTCACTCTGTAACCCCAGCCAGCAGCCCATTCTCAGATCACTCTTCCTGCACAGGTTAATCAAAGCACTCTTAATTCCTTTCTTCCTTGGGACCTAGACCTCCAGACCCACCCTGTCCACCTCTGTGAACTCCACCTTCAGCTCAGCAAGAACTGAGCTCTCAGCCATCCCCTTACTGAACCCTAGAGGGCGCTTTTTTCAGTCTCTTCCCCTGGGCCATCACCATTCTGAACCACTAACCCTGTCCTTCAGGAGATGACCTTAACTTCCATTCCACCCAACCCTGGCGAGAGATGGCTCAGGTCCTCCTCCAACTTCTTTCCTCTCCCTCTCAGGGGTCCTGTGCTCAACTGTGTGTTCACATCCCGCCTCCTCCACTAGTTGGCCGTGTGGCCTCAGCGAGCAGCTTCACCTTCTCACTGGAGAGCGGTGAGCACGAGGCGAGTGATATGTACAACGAACCTAGAATGTGACCGGCAAGAGCCAAACACTCGGTAATGTCGGGGTTCCTGTGGCCATGGGGCTGACTTTTCCCTTTACCTCTTCTGCCCTGCTCCCCTTCTCTAGCACTTTGTTCTGCTTTCTCAGGCATCTTCTTTCTCACATTGACGCCTTCCCACATCGAGTCTCTCCCATCTTACAAAGAAACAGGCTGGAGCTTGGTCTCTGCGTTACCCCAGTGCCACTCACCCACCCTCCCCTTCCAGCCCGTGCCCTCTCCTCATCCTCACCTCCCAGGAAAACTCTCACCTGCGGCAATCTGGCTTCCTTCATGGCAAGACCAGAGCCAGACATTAGTACACAAAGACGGGGCATCCAGGGACTGGGCCAAGAAGGGGCGGGGACCAGGGACCCCAGCGAACCGAGGACACATTTGGGAGTTAAATCTGTATAATCTAGTTCTGGGGCTCAGCCCACTTCTGTGGATTAGGCCAAGTTCTTAGACGGTGTCAATAAGGCTCCAAAATTGATGGCCCCTCACCACCACTCCACTGAAACCACTCTCTCAAAGGTCACTTGTGGCTTCCACAAGATGGCCCTAAATCTGAAGGCCATCTTGATCCTGGGTCAGGCATGCTTCAGTGTAGGAACTATTAACAACCACTCTAGGTACCTTAAGCAGAAAGGGATTTAACATGGGAAATTAGGCGCTTACAAAACCCTAGGAAGTGGGCCCTGAGTGAGTGGGTCCCCAGAACACCGCAGAACTGACCGAGGGCCACAGGCAGAACGATGAAGAGTCGGGGGCCAGCCCCAAACACACCACTGTGGCTGCCACCAGGGCTCAGGAAGCTACAGTCACCACCGCGCCTGTCCCTCACCCCTCGAAGAGCAGGTGCCTGGACACTATGACACAGAGTCCAGCCACTGCGTCCTCTGCTGCAGCTGCTCTCGACACCCACACCTGCCAGGAGCAGCAAGAAGACAGCCACCTTCCAAACCTCACGCGAGCAGCTCTCACAGGCAGAATCCAATTTGCATCCAGAACCAGGTGTGGGAGAAATGGTGTTCTTAACTTTCCAGGCTCCACTGCCCAGCAGAGGGAGGATGGAATGGAAGCTGAGTGAACTGACCCACAGCTCCATCACAGGTCCATTCTCCCAGCCTCTCTGCGTCACTCACCTGGTGGCCTCTACTCTCCTTTCAAGTGCTTTTTAAACATGCCTCTTGCATTGGTGTGGGCTCCTTTGCCTGGCTCTGTGTCTCAGCGGATTCCACTCCACTGCAGGTAAGAGAAACCCAGAAGCAGGGGCTTTAACAGGCAGGGGGTTGCTGCCTCGTTCAGCAAGATGTCGGGAGGAGGCTGACGTCACTCCACCCTGTGGAGAGGCAGTGACGTGGAAAGATGGACATGGCCGGCCTGGTGACTCAGGCTCATCGGACCTCCATCCCTACCACTCATAGACCATGGGACCTTGGACAAAACACTTTACCTTCTGGGCCTCAGTTCTTCGTATCTATGTCACTGAATGTGTGGAGATTAGAGCTCAGTAAATATTTTTTAAACGATGTGTTCAAATATTATATGAATAACTTTTAAATGTGGAACCGTATCAAATGAAAAGTATGGATGCTGAGTGGTCATCATTGGTCGCCCTGGATGGGCAGCCAAGATGCAAACTCAGGCCATCCAAGTGCAGAATGCAAGTTCAAGATGGACTGGTGGGGGTGTGGGGGAGGGAGATCGATGGGAGAATGGAGAAAGGGAGGTCAAAATGGTGGACAGATGAACAGTCACTGGATGGAGCCAGGAGGGTTCCTTGAGAGGCTCTCCCCGGTCCTCCCGCTGCAGCCCGGCCACTCCCCACCTTCTCCCCAAACGGGGCTGGGCTAGGGTGAGGCAAGCGAGGCACACGCCTCACTCACCTCTGGTACAGAATCTAAGGGGAAGCCCAAATTTCACTAATTAAGACAAATAACGCTTTGTGTGATATCTTTATAAATCAAAATTAATGCAAAATACCATGATGGACAAAATATCAAAAATAAAGTTAGATTCATTTATTTAAATGTAAATAAAGATCAGATCTAATCCAGCACTTGCATGACCTCATCCGCCTCACCCTGGTGGAGGCCCCGCCTACCCCACCCGTCACCCCGCCCGACCACTTCATCACCACCCCACCCCCACCCTGAGAGTCAAGGAGGATGTGATGGAGCAAGAAATAGAGGACAGGAAGACAGAGCTGCCACACTCTCCCCAGCACCCAGCCCTGGCCTTGGCTACCATCACCGCCCACAGGCTCCTTGGTGTCTGGCTGAAGGGCCCTCTGAGTTCCCCAGCACACAGGGAAGCCTCAAGTTGTGGCTTCTCTAAGTGACGTCCCCTCAGGCCACCACAGGGCGGAGCCCAAGGGCTGCTTTGGATTCTGTGGAAACTCAGGAAGCGGGTGAGAGAAGGAGCCAGGCACTCCTGGGCCTCCCTGTCTTATCCAGATGAAGCCGTCCCACTGAGCCTTGACTGTGGCCGAGGTCTGTGCCAGCTGCTTTACATGTGTTCCGTCAGGAACCCCCTCACACCTCCCCTCAGGAGGGAGGCACTGTCATGATCCCATTTTTCGCAGAAAAGGAAACCAAGGCCCAGAAAGGGAAAGTCCCTGTGGGCAGCAGCTGGCAGTGAGAGGAAGGACTTCTCTAAAGGCCTGTGCTAACACCCAGCGGACCCCCGGAGCCTCTGTTTTTATCTCCGTGGCTACTGGGCCTCACAGAGCATCCCAGGCAGGTCTCAGGAAGAAATGAGCCTACAGTCCCATTTTGCAGCGTTAGAGACCAAGGCTCAGAGTGACTGAGTCCTTTAGCTGCCATCACACAGCTGGGAAGGACAGAGGCAGTGGAGGAAGCAGGAGCCTTCCTGAGTCCTGAGTCCAAGCCCCATTCTCTCAGTACCGTCCATGTTCTTAGCCCACCCAGCGTGACCCCTACCTGAGGCCCTTTGATCTGGCAGACTCAGTCAGGCCCAGAGAGGAAGCTCTAGCAGGTGGGAGTCAGGAGTCCTTTGTCTCACCCCCTTGATGCTGACTTAGGGCAAATTGCATCCCTATCTGTACCAGGTCTATTTCAGGATCTTGGGGGCCTGGGGTTAGGCAGAGAACCAGATGTGGCCTCCTCCCCAGCACGCTGACAGCCTGGTACGGACAGAATGGCAAAGCCTGAGGGGCAGAGAGAGAACAGAAAGGACAGTAGGAAAAGAGAATGAAAAGCAGGACTCAGGGTGCTTGGGAACACCTCCCCACCCCCCATCCCACCATGGTTTTTTCTCTTCTGTAACCATAAGGGACAGAGCTCGGACACTCTGAAGGCCTTTCCAGGAGAATGCTCCCGGGTTCAGGGTCTGCAAGCTCATTGCAGTCATAGCTGGTCTCTTTCACCATCCCTGTAGATGACGCCACGGCCCAGGCTGGCCAAGGGACCCAGCTTTCAGATAACTGAAGGTTCTGGTTAACAGAGTGGCCATCGCACTGTGTACGGGGATGACCAACCTCAGAGTGAGGGTGAGGAACCCGAGCTTAACACTAGAAAACAGGTAACAATGGCTGATGGGCTCAGCTCTCATTTTATCCCAGGCCATATTGGGAGGAAGTGTTACCACCTCCGAAACGGGTTAGCGGGTGGGCAAGAGATGCTAAGCTCTGCACTTGCTGGTCATTTGCCTTTTGGTTAGACAGAACTTACTATTGTAGGGCATAGAAAGTCAGGGGTCAAAAGGCCCTCAGGGCCAATTTGGTCAAACCCTGTCCCCCACCCCAGCCATTTATTCATTCAACAAATACTTACTTAGCACCGCCATGTGCCAGAGGCTAACCAGATAGACCTGACCCCATCCTTCATAGAGTTTATGATCCAAAAAATGAAAACAAGTATTTAGCAAGCAATTAAGGTGATGGGTCCTAGGATTCTGGTAGGATGTGCCAGGAGCCAGGAGCACTTGGGTTAGGAAAAACTGCCCAGAGAAAATAGATTAAGCCAAGACCTGAAGCATGAACAGGAGTTGGCTAGAGATGAGAAGGAGAACGAGCACTTCAGGTAGCAGGAGTGGCATGTGCAAAGGCCTTGGGGCACGAGAGAACATGGTCTGATCAACATAAAGAAAGATGGCCCACAGAGCTGTAGCACAGAGTGGGAGACAGAAGACGATTCGAGCGGCAGGCAGCAGGCAGGTTCCAGAGGGCCGCATGCATCATTCTATGAAATCTCAATGCCTTCCTGAAGGCAGTGGGGAGCCGCTGAAATTTTTTAAGCAGAAGAGTAATGTGATCAGATTCACCTGTTAGAAAAATCGATCTGAATGCTATAAGGAGAAAGAGTCTGAGTGGAAAGGAGGCAAGGAGGGAAGCCAAAGAACCAACAGGGGCTGTCACAAGAGGAAAGATGACGGTGGCCCAAATAGAGAGGTGGCAGCAAGGGTGCCTGAGGATTCCATGGCTTTGGGAGTCATTTGGAACATCAGACACTAGGAGACGGTGATTATCTAGGCAGGGAGGAGAGAGGAGTCCAAATTGGCCCCCAGGGTTCTCCCTGGGGTGGCAGAGGGGACAGTGCTGCATTTGCTGAGCTGGAGAACACGGGAGAAATGAGAGGCCAGTTTGGGACCCACTGAGCTGAGAGCTACATTCACGAGTTCTCAGTAGGAAACTGTAAATGTAGGTCAGGAGTCAGAAGAGAGCTCGGGGCAGAAGGCAAGGATGTGGAGGTGTCAGCGTGGGGGTGTAAGCCTTCAATGATAAAGAAAGAGGTCCTGTGACAGCCCCTGGGGAACCCCAGCATCCTACATACCACTATGTCCATATCCCCAGGGCCTGGCACGTTCCTTGGCGTTGAGGGACAGAGGCAGGAGGTATTTTCCGAAGATGGCAGCACCAACATCTCCCATCCCCCATGCTCTTCTTACAGTGTGACCCTGTGACTGTGGTAGAAGTGACACTGAGAGACTTCTGAGGCCAAGTCATAAGAGGTGACACAGTTTTCACCTGAAGCTCTCTCTTGGGATATGCACCTTGGCTTCCAAGGCTAGCAGCTACCCTGGGGCTGCCATACTGGAGGGACCAGGCGGAGAGGTCACGCAGAGTAAGAGAGAGTTGCCTGAAGGCTTCAGATGTTCAAGGCCCAGCTGTTAGAGTCCTCCCGGACCGGCCACCAACCATGTGAAACAGTGAGCCTGCAGATATTCCAGGCCCAGCCTTGAGCCACCCACACGTCTGACACCAAGTGGAGCGGAAACCAGCTTTCCCCACTGAGCCCTGCCAGGATTTCAGATCTGTGAGCAAAATACATGTTGTTTAATCCACTGAGAAGTTTTGGGGTGGTTTGTTACACGGCAGAACAGGGAGGCACCTCATAAATATGTGTTGAATGAATATTTCAGGACAGGAAGAGAAAGGGGAGCTTGCAGAGGAGACCGAGGAGTGGTCAGGAGGTTGGAGGGAATCAGAGAGTGTGAGTGAGTGGCCCAAGGGTGCACAGCAGGCTGGTGGCCAAAACTTTAAGTCTGGCCTCTCCTGACCACTGCATTTGTATTTTGCCTCAGATTTTTATTTTTTCTTCCTTCCTTCTTTCCTTCCTTCCTTCCCTCCTTCCTTTCTTCCTTAACTTACTTAATTTCTTCCTTCCTTCCTTCCTTCCTTCCTTCCTTCCTTCCTTCCTTCCTTCCTTCCTTTTATATTGAGACCAGCACGCATACACACAAAAAGCCAGGAATATGAAAGTAGAAAATCAGGACCAAGGAGAAAAGAAAGCAAACACGCCAAATGATAGGTTGCAATCAATGAGTCTCAAATTTGCCTGAGTTTCCTGGCATCTGAAGTAAAAAGAGAAACTAGGCAAGTTTTTCAGTTCTCCTTACCAGAAAAGTGGAACTTTGCCAGTTCCCTGGTGAGTTGGATTTTCCTGACACCAAGCTAGAAGAAAGCTCTGTGTACCCTTGGTGTAAGGCAGCGGTTCTCAACCTTCCTAATGCCGTGACCCCTTAATACAGTTCCTCATGTTGTGGTGACCCTCAACCATATAATTATTTTCATTGCTGCTCTATAACTGTAATTTTGCTACTGTTATAAATCGTAATGTAAATATCTTTTTGTTTTCCGATGATCTTAGGTGACCCCTGTGAAAGGGTTGTTCACCCCCCAAAGGGGTCGCGACCCACAGGTTGAGAACCGCTGGTGTAAGTGGTGCTGAGTGACATGCCTCCAACAGCAAGTAAGCACAGACATCGTTTCCTTGTTTCTCGTAGTAGCTTCTTTGTTAAAAGCTAACCCCAGAGCTCTGAAGCCCAGAATGCATCCTGACATTTTTACAGAGAACACAGGATACCATCTCACTGGCTCAGGTCACAAGCATCTAAGAATATGTTTAAAATAATGATTTCAGGCTCCTCTTTCGGAGAGTGAACCCAGGAGTCAGTGGCCTGGCAGTTTGTCTCTTAATAGTCACCCTGGGTGATGGGCATAAGGCAGGTTTGGGGTCTCCTGCCTAAGACCATCTTTCTTAAATCTCAGGGAAACAGACAATCAAGCAAGGCCTACTGTTCACCGGGGCCCTGGAGCACTTTGAAAACCAGAAAAGCAGTGGAGGACTGACAAGGGACCAGTGGCTGGCTTCACTGAGGCCCTCTCCAGGGACACTTCATCACCATGCTCTCTAACCTTCACAAGCTGGTGAGACACGTCATGGTACCCCATTTTACAGATGAGAATGCTGAGCCCGGGAGGATGCTGCCGCGGCCGGGTGGAGGCACTGAGGTTCAAAGCTAGGGTGACCCACCAGGATCCACTGAGCTACATGCTGACACCAAGAAGAATTCGGTCCTCCTGGCTGTGACACACATCAGCCTTCCACAAACACAGCCCAAGTCTCACATGTGACAGTATAATATTTACGCCTTCAAGAAGCGTGTATTGAGCACCTACTGTATGCCAAGTCTGTTCCAGCTGCCAGGGATGCAACAGGGAACCATACCAACCCAGTGTATTAACTATATTTAACTCTCTATTAACAATATTTTTTTTATTTTCTGTATTCTTGACGCTTAGGCATCTGGGGCCTCACTGCTGGGAAGCGACTGCCCCTCCCAGGGTGAGCTGATTCCTAGAGGTGGTCAGTGGTTGGCCTGCCATCACGCTTTTCATATGCAAACCAACCAACCCTGGGTCTGTACCCCCAACTTGCCTTCTGTGTCTGGCTTTACACTCCAGGAGGCAATATTCCTCTGTCCTAATCATCCCAGGGCAACTGGGGACCACCCCTATGGCCCAGAGCCCCTCTCCAATTATTCCAACTCGCCAACCCTAAGCCTGCTCAGCAGCGTGCCCTGCCTGTCTATTTGTTCCCTGGGAGGCCACAGTAAAGGCTCTTGTCACGCTTCCCCTCACTCTTCTGCCTCTTGATGGACCCTGGTGCTTCCTTGTGTGGCCTTGCGTGGCCTGCCATGTCCCCTCCTCTTGGAAACTGTGAGTAACAAACTACCTTTTTGGTGGTAGTATCTGTTCTGTTGGCCTCACCACATCTGAATAAAACCAAAATCCTGGGGAACATTTAAAAACGCCTAGCCCTGCCCTCTTAGCCCACAGAAACGGTTCTAGCTGGTTGATTTCCAAAACAGGGAGTCCCAGGGAGCCCCAGCACGGCCCTGGGGTGGGGGTGATCCTGGATGGTGTGGCAATCCCAGCACATGCAGCTGGGGAGCCCTCGTTTTCCCACATACCGCGGGGCCCATGAATGTGGACACGGGAGCTGAAGAGATGAGGCCAGAATAACAGAAAAGGGGCTGGAGGTATCCAAGACGACATGTGGAAAAAGATCATTTTGTTCAAACTCTCTATAATTACACTTTTGAGTGAAAAATGAGACTCCACAGCAGCCCAAACCTGACACAAGTTTAAATACTGAAGTATCAGATTTCAATCTTTTGAAGGACCGACAAAACTCTAGAGAAGTGGTCTCCAGAATAACTAGCACTGATGTCCCAGAAAGATGACTCAGCCTTAACCACAATAATGCAAAGCTCAGAGCCAAGCTCCAGACCGGAATCCCTGCTTGCCAGCAGTCCCTGGGAGCACCCTGCAGCAGCCGCTGAGCCTTGGTTTCCTGGTCTGTGAAGTGGGGAGCAGAGATGCCCTCGGGCCTTTCCCCCCGGGCCGCCCGCCCCTCCACTCTGGGCCTTCCTCTCCTTCTCCCAGGAACCCTCTCTCCAGCCACAAATGCCCTGGGTCTCTGATGCTTTGACTCAAGTCACTTCTTCTGTAAAACACCCTCCTCGGCCTGCCCCTCCACTCGGCGGACCCCGCCTCTGCTGTCTTCTTGCCACCCCGCTCCCCATTGCTTCCACTTCCTCAGCTCCCCTGCCTGATGCCCCTGCCTCACCAGCTCTCACCCCCAGGCGCCCTGCTGCTAAGCACTGGATGCTCAGAGACCTTCACCTCCCCCACAGCAGGGACACTGCTGATCAGTTCTTGAAGGACTCTCATCTCGGGTCTCCGACCACGCCTGGATTTCCTCCTGTATCTCCGGCTGCTCCCCACTGGGCCCTGTGATGGCATCTCCCTTCAGGACCCCACGGGCCTGTATTCCTACCTGCAGCTCCCTCCAGTCCACCTCCCACTTAGATGCTGCAAAGACCAGGTGCATCGTTTCCCGGGATCCCTTGCATTCAAGTGTATGTGGTCAAGTAGGTGTGAGACTCCCTCCCGGAACTGCGCAGCTATCTGGTGACCACGAGGGAGGTGTGACACGGGAGACATTGCCTCTGGCTTGTCTCAGACCATAGCCCTGTCCGTGACACTTAGTCACCTGGGCCCACTGGAGACCTTCTGCTTCCTCAGAACCCTACTCCAGTGAGCTTGGGAGGGAGGTAGAGCCTGAGGCCACCTCCTCGTGCACATGATGTGCACGCATGCCCTTGATGTGCAAGTGTGTATGCCTGCTCCCAGCAGAAACTGCGGTGCCGAGATTATTGCCGCCTGGGTTGGAAAGGGGAAGTAGAAGTCAGGAAGCAGCTGAGTGGAGGGTGGAGACCCAGGAAGAGGAGGCGTTGGGGAGGGAGAACCAGATCCAGGCCTGGGTTCGTCCCAAGTCCCCGCCTCCATTCCATCTCAAGCCTCTGAGCCTTTGCTCAGGCTGTTCCTTGAACCTGGAACACCCACCCCCACCCCTTCTCCAAAGCACAAACTCCTGCTTGACCTTCAACAGGATTCTTTCCTTCCTTGTGCAAATATCCAAGACCTCCAGAGAGTCACCCTGCTCTGCAAAGCCCTCGCTGAATGGAAAAGAGCCCCTCTGCCCCCTAGGGTTTATCACTGAGTGTTGTCGGTGGCTGTTTAGTTTTCTGTCCCCAGCACCCAGCACCTGGCTTGGCACGAAGTTTGCACTCAAGAACTCCTGGCTGCCCACTCAGCGTGAAATGACAGCTCTCACTTAAAATCTCCCCTCCCCTTGAAATTCCACCACGCGAGTCCCATACTCAGGGGAAAGCGCTCGTGACCTGGAGAGCACGCACATCTCCAGCACAGAAGGGCACGTTCTCAGATGCCTGAGCTGGGCGGCACATCTGTGATACTGCACTCGGGGCTACAGTACTCACAGGTGTGCTTTTGTAACCTCACCTACAGAGGAAAGAGGGCGGTATTCTTACTTCCTTTTGCAGGTAAAGAAGCAGAGTCACAGGGTAAGGTCACATGCTCCAGGCCACACAGGTAGGACTGGGATTTGAGCCCACATCCAGGGCTCCTTAGGTAAGAGAGGAGTTCACCTGCCTGGGCCACCATTATTGAGAATACAGCTTTGGGCACCCCCACCCCACCCCCCGCCCTGCTCGACCACCCCCAGGGTGAAGGCTGGATCCCATTAGCAGGTGGAGATCGACTTCCTGGACTGCCCCAAGCACACCTATCTGGCTGTTATCCTCCTTACCGTCTCTTCTCAGTGCTCTCCTTCCAGTCTCCTGCAGCTCCTGCCAGCTCTTCTGTTGTTGATGTTGTTGAATAAAACATTCAAATACAAAGAAAGTTCAAGCCACCTTAAATCCCCCAACCCAGAGACAGCGTCTGTTAATATGTTAGTGACCATTCTCCCATCATGTGTTTACGTCCCAGGCGTCAAATGGGTGAGCCAGAAGTCAATCCACCCATTTTTTTAGCTTTCACCTTGTTCTCCAGCTCAGCATTTTGCAATTAAAAAAAATGATTATTAATATCACACAAAAATGTATAAATCCAGCTATTCTTGGAAAACAGAGATCTGGCCATTCTGGACGCCTGTGTCTTCATGGCAACAACGGTCTGCTAGAGCTGAGGACCAGCTGCCCACTTCATATGGGACAAGCCTCTCTGTTTTGCCACAGTCCCCACCATTCCCTGTTTGTCCCCAACTAGGTCCACTTCCCTCATTTGCTTACCTGCCTGACCCCTGTGAGAATTCAGGTTGACAACCCCTGCTGTAGGCATCTACAATATAACAGCTAATATTTATCAAAAAACCACTCCAAGCCAACCATCATTCAAACATGCTTGATATCGGTTAATTGTTTAGTTCTCACAGCAACACTATGAGGTGGCATTATTATTATGCCCATTTTACAGATGAGGAAACTGAAGCTCGGGGAGGTTATGTCAATTGCCCAAGACCATGATGAGAAAGTGGCAATGTTGGGATTATAACCCAGGCAATCTGGCTCCAGTTTGCCTCTGACCTCCATGCTATAGATACATACACTCAGCTCTATGTTGAGAATAATTTTCCACATCAATCCATATAGTCTAGGGCCATCTGTATAATAAAAACCAAAGAGACAGAAAAGACCAGAACTTACCCCAAGATAACAGGAGTGGACAGCTGTTTTTATCTGCTCAGTGTTTCTTCCTTTAAGGAACTGCCCTTCTCCTGGTGGTTCTGGTGGGATTGTCCATCCCCTCACCTTCCTTCTGACCACTGGGGCTGGGCGTGGGACCCAGGCCTGAAAAATCATGGTGCTCCTCTTATACTGTTGCAGTGATTAGTCCAGAGATGGGCACGTGACCCAGGCCTAGTCAATCAAAGTCTTTCCCTGAGAATTTTTTTGATAGGCCCTCTTTCTGAAGTCAAAGGTGATCTGATGTGAGCCTGGAACTGTCTGTGGCCAGACTGGCTGCACTATGGAGAAAACCCATCTGAAGCCATACAAAGAAATAGCCAAGACAGACTGAGAGAATAAGAGAAAGGGAGTGTGTGTGTGTGTGTGTGTGTGTGTGTGTGTGTGTGTGTGTGTG